>NC_086455.1:40870854-41243354 GCF_028390025.1 Pseudophryne corroboree
CCCTTGCAGGCTCGCTGCGCCTGCCCCGCTATTTATTCTTCCTCCAGGGGTGTCGTGGACACCCCAAGAGGGAGAATAGTTGTCGGTATGCCGGCTGTCGGGATTCCAGCGTCGGTACGGTGAGCGCCGGGATCCTGACAGCCGGCATATCAAATGCCTCCCAGTCCAGCATTAAATATATAGGGGTCTATTCATGAAGCAGTGAAAAGAGTGGAGAAGTGACCCAGTGGAGAAGTTGCCAATGGCAACCAATCAGCATTGAGGTAACATTTATAATTTGCATACTATACAATTGTACGGAGCAGCTGATTGGTTGCCATGGGTATCTTCTCCACTGGCTCACTCCATTCTTTTCACTGCTTCATTAATAGACCCCATAATATTAATCCTACATACACGGGCATAGAGATTAGAATTTAAATATCAATTAAACATACATGGTACAGATGAGTGTACGTATTTGGAAGAGGAGATATAACCAGTGTCGGACTGGGGCATGAAGGACCCACCAGGGAAATGCAGTGGTAGGGGCCCATACTTAGGGGTGTGGTCAGCCTACAAAGGGGGTGTGGCCAACCCCCACTGAGGCCTGAAATACACAATAGTCTTGTGCAGTGTAATGCAACATATCTACCATGTATAATACAAGTGCACAGTCTGGAACCTGATCCCTAGAGGAAGGAGTGGGGCCTACCGGTGGTTTCCTCTGTACCCTGGTGGGCCAGTCCGACCCTGGATATAACGCAGATACAGATGTAGCCATGCTCATCTGAGCTATGGCTATTCGCACCCGCTGCTCATAGGCAATACATTACAAATTGTTGCAGCCGGGCGCAGATAATAATTTCCGCAATGCGTGTACTGTACATGTGCATACGAATCGCTGCAATGACGCACGCTGCTACATCTGTATTTCACTTGTCATTGTAGATCAGGATATATACGCATTTAAACCTATTTTTCAAGAAAAGTAGAATGTATACCGTATCAACTGCTGCATTGCATTGCTTGCGTCACTAGATACCACCTACATATTGTTGTTTATAGAGTCATTATTTAGAATGTATTCATTGTTCATTTTTCCCCTACACACCTAGATTGTGCTCTGTGCAGCGCTGAAGTTTTATCCCTTTCATTCCTATTTTTCAGTCTTGCACATCCACAATGTGTGATAATGACATAATTAACTGAATACAAAGCACAAGATATTAGCAGGTAGAACAGTTCAACACAAGGTCAGTGCTGTAAATCATCGCATAAATATGTTGTATCTTCTGACGCCATGTCTCTGTAGTGAGAAGTTACAAAATTCATCAGCAATTCTTTAAACCCCTACCCCCTATGTTGTATTACTACTAGCTCATCAGACTTGTGTGCACCAGTGAAAAATAAATTGCTTAATCTCTGTGATAGTGTTTGCAAAGCTGTGTGTGGAAAGGGATCTAGGAAACATCATCGATTATCTTGTGTTATCGCAAAAGAGTTAGTGATTGATTGCACCTGACAATAAACAGCAGACCATACCTCCTCAGCTAATATGTCCTTGTGATAGAAAACTGGCTACAGATACGCTCTGTCTACAGAACTGATCTTTGCCAGTATTGTATTATAATAGGGTGGTCTTCTGTTTGCCGGCGGTCGGGCTCCCGGCGCTCAGTATACCGGCGCCGGGAGCCCGACCGCCGGCTTACCGACACTTATTTTCCCTCGTGGGGGTCCACGACCCCCATAGAGGGAGAATAAAATAGTGTGGCGCGCGTAGCGCGCCACCGTGCCCGTAGCGTGGCGAGCGCAGCGAGCCCGCAAGGGGCTCATTTGCGCTCGCCAAGCTGTCGGTAAGCCGGCGGTCGGGCTCCCGGCGCCGGGATGCTGGTCGCCGGGAGCCCGACCGCCGGCCACCCGTAGTGAACCCATTATAATAACAACATGGAAATCTGGATGAGATTTACATATTGTGCTGGCTTAAGGTGCTCATGCATGTGCAAATCCCAAACACTATGGGGGTCATTCTGAGTTGATCGGACGCTCGCTAGCAACTTTTTGCTGGCTTGCGATCAAATAGTCGCCACCTATGGGGGAGTGTATTTTTGCTTTGCAAGTGTGCGAACGCGTGTGCTGCTGAGCGGGCCGAAAACATTTTGTGCAGTTTCAAAGCAGCTCTAGACTTACTCAGCCCTTGCGATCATTTCAAAGTGTCTGGTACGGAATTGACGTCAGACACCCGCCCTGCTTGGACACGCCTGGGTTTTTCCAACCACTCCCTAAAAACGGTCAGTCGACACCCATAAACGCCCTCTTCCTGTCAATCACCGTGCGTTCGGCTGTGCAAATGGATTCTTCGTTAAATCCATCTCTCAGCAACTTACCGCTTTGTACTCGTATGACACGCCTGTGCATTGCGGTCCGTACGCATGCGCAGTTTAGCCACAGTTGAGATGATCGCTGCGCTGCAAAAAGTTGCTAGCGAGCAATCAACTCAGAAGGACCCCTAATATGCTGGATCTCTGTTGATTGTGGCCAAATTTGTTCATCATTGGCATGGGAAATGCAGACAGGAACACCAAAAGGAGGAGGAAGTGGCTACAAAGCACCTGGGGGCTCAAGCTGTCATGTAGGTACAGCCACGCGTGGCCCCAAATCCCGCTTGGAGTGTCTTTAGATGCCACCATCAAAACATGCACCATCAGTGCTATGACAAATGCAGTTTCTTCATCTGACTATAGCCTCCCATGTGACTGATTCCATGTCTATGTACGCAACCATAAGCTGCCCCAGTAAAATCTGCCACCCCCAGGGCGCCAGTGAGTTCATGCACCCGCTTCACTGGCAGTGGCTTCCCATTGGAAGAGCTACCTGCCAATCACATACAGGACTACCGATGGCGTCCCTAAAAACTAGAGATGAGCGGATTCGGTTTTACTCGGTTCTCAAAACGGCATCTGATTGGCTATCCAAAACACGTGACATCCGTGAGCCAATAAGATGCCGTTTTGAGAACCGAGTAAATCCGAGTAAAACCGAATCCGCTCATCTCTACTAAACACCAGTGTTTATGCGCATGTGCTGCTCCAGGGTCCTGCCAGATCAACTGCGCAGGCGCCGGGACTTGGGCGCTGCTTGTGCACATGTGCCCATCCCCGAGTCCGCCAGATTAATTGTGCAGGCGACAGGACTGAGGACTGCAGCACGGGCAGACCCCCTCATCCACATTAGTAGGAGCCACTGCTGCCAATCACTGTCAGCGACACACCCGCAATGGTCCCATAACACGCTCATGCAACATCCCATCTCCGTGCGTCCACTCAGCCACCTCCCTTTCACCCCCTATGAACACCCAATATTTTTTATAAAAATGTATGAGGCTGCACGTTTCCCAGGTTCTCAATCAAAACTCCGACCGTGCGCACAAATTCTGGTCACATGCGCAGTGCAACTTAGATACAAGTGCAGAAGGGAAAAAATCCCCCCATTGCATCTTACATAGCTACAAATTAATGTTTTTCGAAATAAAATTTCTATTGCTGCTATTTTGCCTGTCTCACTTTTAACATCCCAAATATTCTAGAACAAAAATGTGTTGTTCCATATCTCATTTGTTTAGGGATCTTTTTTCCCATTATTCCTAGTTTCTGGTGACATTTTCCCACAATAGTCATGTGTGTCAGTTGCCTTATAATTCAGTTATACCCCTTTTAGACCTCATGAGGCGGCTCGCACCCGGGAGCCTGACATAGGTGCTTCCCAGGTACGACCCGCCTCAGGCCCCTCAACGCCGATGTTACTAACATGGCATATCTGTTGGTGACGTCAGCAGTGACGCGGCGGGGGCGGCGCTTAGAGATCACATGATCTCCAAGCACCACCCGTCCACAAAGAGTGAATAGGAAATGGGTCGATGCGACCCGACTTCCCTTTCACACAGCACAGCGAGCCGCGTTGAACACGTGTTCATCCCTGCAAGCTACCCGAGTTGAAATACCAGGTCGTTCGACCCGGATTATTCCAAATGGGCCCTTTAGGACGGTACAGCAACACGCGCTCATGTGCAACAACCCCTGTTCAAAGCTGGCGGTCTAAAAGGGGTATTAGTTAATATAAGTGGTCTTTTCCATCACACCTGACACTGCTGTGTCAGGCTGAGTTTTTTCGTTGAAAACCAAACATAAGATCGTCACCACTGTCAGACTGTAGAACAAAACACTTGGATTAATGACTGTAATTTTAAAGAATAATATTAGAACAGACCCGGCCAAAACGTTCATCGCGGTCTACTGGTAGCTCGCGGAGCTCCCGCAGGTAGATTGCAACCAACTTCAGAAGAAGCACCACTGTATTAAGCCTCTGGCGGCTTCAGGGGCCTCAGCAGGAGTGCAGCATGGGTGCGCGGGTGATGTCATGACGTCACTCGTGATGTGAAGAGCAAGTTCTATCCAGTAGTCTGCAGCGGTGTCCAGCCAATGGGGGCAGTTTTTTGCAGCGTACCGAGCGGTAGCCATGGAAGCCTGCCCAGCAGGAAGCAGCAGTGGGAGCCGTGGGAGTAGCCTGCCCAGCGGGAAGCAGCATCGGGAGCCGTGGGAGCAGCCTGCCCAGCGGGAAGCAGAAGCGGGAGCCGTGGGAGCAGGGGGAATATGTGGTGTATGCTGTTCTGCATTGAGGGTAGGGGTTCAACACAAGTGAAGGGGGTATTCTGCCGAGAGGGGAGGAGGGGGGGGGTACTGTGTTGGTGGGGGGGCTTCTGCACAGGGGGTCAATTTCATATAGATTTTTTTTTTGTCGGGGACAATTTTTTTTTCTTTGCGTGGGGCAACGTGTTTGAGGATTTTACTGTGTGGGGCAATGTGTTTGTGGTTTATTCCTGTGTGGGGCAATGTGTTTGTGGTTTATTCCTGTGTGGAGCAATGTGTTTGAGATTTTTCCTGTGGTGACCAATGTGTGATTTTAGACAGTCCCTACACCCAGTGCAGCGAGGTCACACCTCTTTTTATTCTGATACACACCCTTATCCCAGAGGGCACCTGCAGCGTATGCTAATGTCCCAGCCGGGTAGATCACGAAAACTGCTCAGCTTTCAAATTAGATCGCCAACCCCAAAAGTCCAGCCACCCCTGTATTAGAATATTTCTTTAAGTTTCTGGAATTTATTTTATAAATTGCTGGCAGGTCACTTCATCCAATAATAGTAGAATAAATTAGTAACCATGTCTCCAGAATGTCCATGTTTTTATATGTTAAACATAGATAAGACTTTGTTTCATTGAATTTGAATTTTCAGGCACTGGCAGCACTTGAAAAGACAAATATATCCCTGACATTAAAAATGTCATATACACTGCTCAAAAAAATAAAGGGAACACTAAAATAAATAACACATCCTAGATCTGAATGAATGAAATATTCTTATTAAATACTTTGTTCTTTACATAGTTGAATGTGCTGACAACAAAATCACACAAAAATTATCAATGGAAATCAAATTTATTAACCCATGGAGGTCTGGATTTGGAGTCACACTCAAAATTAAAGTGGAAAAACACACTACAGGCTGATCCAACTTCGATGTAATGTCCTTAAAACAAGTCAAAATGAGGCTCAGTAGTGTGTGTGGCCTCCACGTGCCTGTATGACCTCCCTACAACCCACACAAGTGGCTCAGGTAGTGCAGCTCATCTAGGATGGCATATCAATGCGAGCTGTGGCAAGAAGGTTTGCTGTGTCTGTCAGCGTAGTGTCCAGAGCATGGAGGCGCTACCAGAAGACAGGCCAGTAAATCAGGAGACGTGGAGGAGGCCGTAGGAGGGCAACAACCCAGCAGCAGGACCGCTACCTCCGCCTTTGTGCAAGGAGGAACAGGAGGAGCACTTCCAGAGCCCTGCAAAATGACCTCCAGCAAGCCACAAATATGCATGTGTCTACTCAAACGATCAGAAACAGACTCCATGAGGGTGGTATGAGGGCCCGACGTCCACAGGTGGGGGTTGTGCTTACAGCCCAACACCGTGCAGGACGTTTGGCATTTGCCAGAGAACACCAAGATTGGCAAATTCGCCACTGGCGCCCTGTGCTCTTCACAGATGAAAGCAGGTTCTCACTGAGCACATGTGACAGACGTGACAGAGTCTAGAGACGCCAAGGAGAACGTTCTGCTGCCTGCAACATCCTCCAGCATGACCGGTTTGGCAGTGGGTCAGTAAGGGTGTGGGGTGGCATTTCTTTGGGGGGCCGCACAGCCCTCCATGTACTCGCCAGAGGTAGCCTGACTGCTATTAGGTACCGAGATAAGATCCTCAGACCCCTTGTGAGACCATATGCTGGTGCGGTTGGCCCTGGGTTCCTCCTAATGCAAGACAATGCTAGACCTCATGTGACTGGAGTGTGTCAGCAGTTCCTGCAAGACGAAGGCATTGATGCTATGGACTGGCCCGCCCGTTCCTCAGACCTGAATCCAATTGAGCACATCTGGGACATCATGTCTCGCTCCATCCACCAACGCCACGTTGCACCACAGACTGTCCAGGAGTTGGCGGATGCTTTAGTCCAGGTCTGGGAGGAGATCCCTCAGGAGACCATCCGCCACCTCATCAGGAGCATGCCCAGGCATTGTAGGGAGGTCATACAGGCACGTGGAGGCCACACACACTACTGAGCCTCATTTTGACTTGTTTTAAGGACATTACATCAAAGTTGGATCAGCCTGTAGTGTGTTTTTCCACTTTAATTTTTAGTGTGACTCCAAATCCAGACCTACATGGGTTAATACATTTTATTTCCATTGATAATTTTTGTGTGATTTTGTTGTCAGCACATTCAACTATGTAAAGAACAAAGTATTTAATAAGAATATTTCATTCATTCATTCAGATCTAGGATGTGTTATTTTAGAGTTCCCTTTATTTTTTTGAGCAGTGTATAAAGCATGAAGGTAAAGTGAAACTTCTTGCTCCTTGCAGATGTTCCATTGCAGCTGTGCTAGAAAGTATACAGGAACTTAGCAAATCCATACCCTCCAACTGGACCTTTTTGACAGGTACAGTACCTTTTTTTATGGCCTATACCGATTTTTGGTTCTCCAAATTTCCATTGAAAGTATAGGAAAAGGGGTGTGGCCTTTACCCGTGGCCATGCCCCTTTTGAATTTGTACCGGTTTTTGTGTGTAAAATGTTGGATGGTATGCAAATCCTTCCCTCTCCATTACAGATAGTTAATGTCACTTCCCATTGCAGAAGTGCGTTTCGGTTTTTTAGAAATCCGAACTCATCCGAATTTAGGGGATCCTAACCCAAGTCCTGATTCGGAGAATCCCTCGGTTTGTAACTCAGATTCAAAGTTAGAACCTTGGGCTGTGGATTGCTTATTATAAATCCCTCCTTTGTGATTTCAGGTGCCATTATTTTCAGACAGGAATGTGTGGTCAAAACTGACTGGAAAGGACTGGAAATTAATGCTGTGGATGTTATTAATACTATAGGACCAAAAATAGGTCCAAATGGCATGATTTTAGCTGTTTTTACCAATTTTCAAGAAATGCAAAACCATAACCGAGTCTGAGCCAAAAGAGTTGAGGTTTTACCAAATCTGAACTAAAATAGTTTTGCCAAAACCGAAAAACAAAACCAAAATATTAGATTCAGTACAGTGGCGTCACTAGGGGTGTGCGGGCTGCACCCGGGATTTCACCCTCTAAGGGGGTGACAACAAAATGCCAGGTCCTCCACCTGGGGCGTTATAAGAGAGGAGGAGGCCCGTGTGCAGCCTTCTGCTTCAGGGGCCCCCTCCTCTCTGACTGATGCACAGGACGGCGGTGCCATCCATCTCCGCGGCAGCGACAATAGAGTCTGAGAACAGACTGTATTGTGCATGCGCAAACCGCGCGGCGGCCATTTTCCCGAAGATTTTGCTAATGCGCATGTGCGAAACTCCGGAAAAATGGCCACCGTGCCATCTTTCCGGAGTTTTCAGCAGGCGCAATAGAGTTTGTTCCCCCTAGTGTTCAAACTCTATTGCGCTGCCGAAAAGGGATGGCTTCGACGGGGGACTTCAGAGAGGTAAGTATTAAGCAAATGGGTGCAGTGTGTGCGGGGTGGGCCCCCCAGGACCCTGGGGGCCCGTGTGCCTCGCACACACTGCACCCATTATAGATACACCAATGTCCTCCACAGTGACAGGAGTCAGGTGCTGCAGTGTGACATTCTTTTGCAGCACTCGGCTCATGTCACAGAGGAGAAGCCAACAGTGCAGGCACTACTCTGAGGAGGCAGCCCAGCATCTCTCGATCCCCCCCTCCCCCCCTAGTTGCGGCCCTGCCCAAGGCCTGGATAAACAATACCCCTCCCACCTCACTTCTTGGCGGCCCTGATCAAAGACAGTGGTACATTTAAATTGAAGTATAAAGATTGTTCTTGAAAATGTAGACGTTAGTTCAGAGAACATACTGAGTATGAGAATTATCCCTGTCAGGTCTAGGTACTCTTTAGAGGAAAATTAGAAGTACACTGTTTCCAAACGGCTTCATAAGTGGAAATTTTGGGAATGTGCCGTGCATTTCGTGACTCCTGCTAAGGATTTTGCTTTACATTATTAAAGGTCACATCAAGGTCAGACATCCAGCCGAAACCCACACTCCCGTTTTCCAGGTCTTTGGTTCCATATTAGCTTTGGGAAATCATTTCAAGTGCCTGGCTCTCTGTGATTCTTTGGATAAAGTCATTTACTGTGCCTGGGATTTTCATTTTTCATATTCCATTTTCTCTAACAGAAATAGAGCATAACTGACCCACTGCCAATTTGTGAATTAACATTACATACAATATGAATTTGCGATAATAAGCACAATACTCCAGTCAGGTCTCATTACATCCACAACACACCCTTCTGGTCTCCATTCAGATCACAGGAAAGCCAACCAACCTCAGCCCTCTGTACTGATGCCAAATCCTGACTTTGTTCTTATTTCAAAATCTAAAATGTTTTCGTTTCTGGAATTGATAAATGTTTCCTGCAAAATTATTTAAAAGACCAGAATTTTTCTTGGTAAGAGCCATTTCATACACAGAGCGTGTAAGAAGAAATATGTAGGGCATAGCAGATTACAGTACATTGTGTGCCGCTTCTGCGGGTATTGCCAATAGCCATAATCCCCAGCATTCCTTTCGGTTCAGTTTGATAATCACTTTTACATTGTGTGTTGGGTTTAACGTTTTCCTACTGTCAGGTGCGCTTTAGGAGAGGAGGAGGGCAATGTCCAGCCTCTTATGTTTGAGCCCCCTCCTCCCTGCCGGGAGCGCTGTAAAGTCTGAGCACCAGAAAGCTCTGACTCTACTGCGCATGCGCAGATCTCCTTGGTTATTTGACATTCTCTAGTGCACAGGTTCTCAAACTCGGTCCTCAGGACCCCACACAGTGCATGTTTTGCAGGTAACCCAGCAGGTGCACAGGTGTACTAATTACTCACTGACACATTTTAAAAGGTCCACAGGTGGAGCTAATTATTTCACTTGCGATTCTGTGAGGAGACCTGCAAAACATGCACTGTGTGGGGTCCTGAGGACCGAGTTTGAGAACCTATGCTCTAGTGGATTCCTCTATGACTAGCAAAATGAGGTCCATAGAGCATTTATTAAGGATTGATATCCACTTCTTGCAGAACGGTATACTGTTACTACCAGTTATTTATACAGCGCACACATATTCTGCAGCACTGTACAGAGAATATTTTCCCATTCACATCAGTCCCTGCCCACAGTGGAGCTTACAATCTATATTCCCTATCACATGTACACGCTAGGGTTAATTTTGTTGGGATCCAATTAACCTACCAATATATTTTTGGATTGTGGGAGGAAACTGGAGTACCTGGGAGAAACCCACACAAGTATGGGAAGAATATACAAACTCCACACAGTTAGGGCCATGGTGGGAATCGAACCCATGACCTCAGTGCTGTGAGGCAGTAATGCTAACCATTACACCATCCGTACACCCTATAGTGGGTGTGTTGGGAATTCTAAAACGCCTAGGGATCTGTTTTGAATGATTCAAAACAGATCCCTTTCTATCATTGGCAATACTGCAGGCAGACACAGTAATTTATGGAAGGAAACTGTTTGTTTCAGCTTCAGAAATAGATATTTAGAAAATATATTATTTTGATAATTAGTTATGGATAATAGGTAAAAACACAGTGAATTGAGTTTGTCCATAATGCGGCTAGGTAAGGTAATGCTTACATTTTATATATATATGTCGTAATGGACATATTCTTACTGTATGTGTATCACCATGGTATCAATATTCTAATATGTCAAAGTATATGCTGTTTACACGTGTTTTTTTGCATACAAATGAGAAGGGCACAGCAGCACGTGCAGTTACACTAAATATATGTTTATGTTCTTATCACAAATCAGTGGCGGAACTAGCGAGCGGTGGGCCCATGTGCGACAAAATGGCTTGGGCCCCCCCATCCCATCCAAGTCCACCCCCTCACCCCTGGAGAGGATCTGGTGAGGGGACCTGCTCAGGGAAGTGGATACCTAGCAACAGTGCCCTAGCAACATTTTAGCACTGTGTGCAAGAAACGGCATCGGAGACCCACCCCTGCATGCAAAACAGTGGCAATGCGCGCCGTAGGCCCGTGCAAAAATACATAGTGGTGTGGCTTCGTGGGGAAGGGGTGTGGCCACAAAATAATACCAATTCATAAAACGGTGCACAGTAGTCTCCATTATTCAAATTACGCCGCACAGTAGCACCACTACACCAGGTAGAGACCCTTTTACACCTTACGGCGGACAGATTCCTCTTTTTACACATTACAGCAGACAGCGTCTCCTTGTTACACATAGCGGCAGACAGCGTACACTTTTTACACATAACGGCAGACAGCGTGCCCTTGTTACACATTACGGCAGACAGCATCCCCTTTTTACACATTGGGGCAGGCAGATTCCCCCTTTTTACACATTACGTCAGGCAGATTCCCCCTTTTTACACATTGCGTCAGGCAGATTCCCCCTTTTTACACATTGCGGCAAGCAGATTCCCCCTTTTTACACATAGCGGCAAGCAGATTTCCCCTTTTTACACATAGCGGCAAGCAGTTTCCCCCCTTTTACACATTGCGGCAAGCAGATTCCCCCTTTTTACACATTGCGTCAGGCAGATTCCCCCTTTTTACACATTGCGGCAGGCAGATTCCCCCTTTTTACACATTGCGGCAGACAGTGTGCCCTTGTTACA
Organism: Pseudophryne corroboree; assembly: GCF_028390025.1. Classification (NCBI taxonomy): domain Eukaryota; kingdom Metazoa; phylum Chordata; class Amphibia; order Anura; family Myobatrachidae; genus Pseudophryne; species Pseudophryne corroboree. Next base: position 40,882,091 of record NC_086455.1, read on the forward strand.
CATTACGGCAGACAGCATCCCCCTTTTTACACATTGCGGCAGGCAGATTCCCCCTTTTTACACATTGGGCAGGCAGATTCCCCCTTTCTACACATTGCGGCAGGCAGATTCCCCCTTTTTACACATTGCGGCAGGCAGATTCCCCCTTTTTACACATTGCGGCAAGCAGATTCCCCCTTTTTACACATTGTGGCAGGCAGATTCCCCCTTTTTACACATTGTGGCAGGCAGATTCCCCCATTTTACACATTGTGGCAGGCAGATACCCCCTTTTTACACATTGTGGCAGACAGACAGTCCCCCTTTTTGTAGAAAGAAAGAAAGAAAAGAAAAGAAAAGAAAAGAAAAGAAAAGAAAAGAAAAGAAAAGAAAAGAAAAGAAAGAAAGAAAGAAAGAAAGAAAGAAAGAAAGAAAGAAAGAAGAATTATACTTACCCTCTCCGCTGGCTCAGGCTCCTCGGTGCAGCTTCTGGTCACTCACGATTCCCGGACAGGAGAGAAGGAGGAGGAGGGAGGTGGAGGAGGGAGCCGCAGCAGCGCTGTGTTATTGGTGGAGGCGCTGCTGCTGCTGGCCCTCTGCTTCACTATAGGCTGTTCTCGGAAGACAGCCTGAAGTGAAGCAGAGGGCCAGCAGCAGCAGCGCCTCAACCAGTAACAAAGCGCTGCTGCGGCTCCCTCCTCCTCCTTCTCCCCCGTACCGCTGCTCCTCTCCTCTCCGGGCGGCTGTGTGCTGCGGGCAGCGGTTGCCCGCAGCACACAGCGGCATGTAATGAGTCAATTTGACTCATTACATGCTTTGGGCCCCTGGACAGAGGCGGGCCGCAGTGCAACGCACTGGTTGCACTGGCGGTAGTTCCGCCTCTGTCACAAATGATGTTAAGATTTTTTAACATCTCTTATTGTATTGTGTACACAGATTGTTCACCTGGTTGTTATGGTTACCGTGATGGGTGTCCCTAGACATGTCCTGACATCAAGGGCATCGGACGATGTCATTTCCGGTTTCCGGATGGTGCAGAGACCGGAAGTGCGGCAGATGGCTTCCACACTGACATGCGGAGGCTCTACGGACGGGAAGGAGGATGGTAAAGTATACATTTGTTTTTGTGTGAGCTGAGTGGTTATCCTGGTGAAGGGGGTAATGTTAGTAGATGATGCGATCTGTGCCTGTCTCCTTCTACCATAGAAGCCTATGGGCACATCCCCTAGTGTTTGTCCCCTGTGCCAGAGTCTCACGGAGGCAGAGCTTAGTGTGTGTGTATGCTCTGATCCTCCATCTTAGAGAGAGTGAGTAAGCATGCTGAGCTGAGACCAGGAGAGGAGCACAGAGAGAGAGACTTACAGTGCTTCCTGCAGCTGTCACAGAACCAGGCGGCGCACCTTCTTCACAGTGGGAGTCAGACTGCACGGCTGTGCAGTCCTCCGTCCCTTACCACCGGAGACAACTTCTGCTGAGATACCGCAGCCACACAATCAAACTGATAAGTACCGCTATCAATGCTGTGTTACCTTGTCTGATATAAGGGGCCAATTACCTGTAACAATACTACATCCAAGTCACCTGTGTGTTTACTGAATAAACCTGCATTACTGTTTAAGTTCATTAAGTGTGTGGACTGACGTCACTACACCAGGCACTCCGCTATACTCTGCCAACAGGTAACACCCCGAAACATTGATGAATAAAGCACTTTAATGTCCTGGAGTGCCGCTGCTTCTGTACTAATATACATATATATATATATATATATATATATATATATATATAAAAATATGTTTTTCACCATGTGTCCTTGACAAAAACACCCGCCGCGGTGTTGAAACGTTGGACTCGTCATGCTGTTTGTTTCATAAATTTCTATTTCACATCAAATCCGTGGAGTGCCGCCTGTTTCTGTGGAGAGGGGGTCAGTGGACTGTGGCTTCTGATACTGCAGACACCCATATTGTATGTGTATATATATATATATATATATAGATAAGCTGAAGGCTGCATAAGCCTGAGGCAATATAAGCGATCAACTTTTTGTGATTGGTTGTTAAATGACTAAGCAGTTGCTAGGCAGATCAGTTTTCCCATTTGGGTTTTTTCCTATTGGATTAGAGGGTTGTGCATCAAGATGGAGAGGAGGGTCTTAGTTTAGTATATAAGGGGTGGCCATCTTGTTAGACTCCCTCTTGCCTTTCAGTTTATGGCCCAGGAAGGTTAAGTATACTTCCCCTTTTCATATTGCTGTTGCATTGTTATATGCAGTTTACTGTCTCTGGGCATATATCACCCTGTTGCTCCCCCCCCCCTGTTGCTGCGCTTTTTCTGTCCAGGTGCCAGTGGGCCTTTATTAGTATCTCCCTCCCCGCCGTCATGTCGCGCCCCAGACGGTCAGCACCCCCCCCCTGCCGCCTTGTGGAGTCGGGGAGCGGCCTCCGCTCTCGTTCCCCGAGCATAGGGCTCAGGAGAACTATTTTCACGGCTGCAGACACGCGGCGGGGGCGGGCAGCGACAGCCCGCTCCCCGGCCGGACGCAGGCAGGCGGCCAGCGGCCGCGCGTCACGTGGCGTCTGGCCGCGGGCACAGACTCCCGCAGCAGCACAGCCCCCTGCGTCCTCTCCTTCTGTCGGTGCGGGTATCCGCTCCGGCCCCCCTCCTCCTTCCCCGCGGGCGGCTTTCGGCTGCGACCCGGCGGCGCACGTGGTGCCGGGCGGCCGGGGAGGCGCGGCGGGGGGTGAGGGGGGGAACAGTGCACAGCCAGGGACCACGAGCCTGGGACAGCGGGAGGAGACCCCCGCTGTCCTCGGAGCAGCGCAGGGCCACAAGTTAACACTACACAGCGCGGGTATTTCCACACCCCAGTACATAGGGGTGAATGAAAGTGGTTTTAGGCCTGATGTGTCTGGGGCAGGGGCCGTGGCAGTGTCGGCCGCGGCGCCCGCCCCAGCTGCGGTAACATGGCAGGGTTTCGCAGACGCGGCCCCCACGTCGGGGGCCTGCGTCGGCGGCCCCTGGTCATCAGCCCTCCCGGCTGCTTTCGCGGCGACCCCATTTGCAGGGTTTCAAACCCCTGCCCTCGCCCTTCCAGGGTCATGTCAGTTGGGGTCCACACAGTTGGCCGTCTCGACGGCTTACGTGACACCCGGCACGCCCTTGTCGGTGGAAGCGCAACGGAGCTTCACGGGAGGCCAGCCCTTCTCCGGGGGTGTCCCGTGGCCTCTGGCTCCGACATTCCCCTTAGCCGCCAGCATGCCCTCCATGGGTTTCACGACTGCGTCAGGTACACAGTTTTCCCAGCACGTAACCGACGCGGGCGCAGGCGTGCAGACCACGTGGTCGGTCGGCGGACCTCGGATCGCGGTGCCCCCTTCGGCCTTTGCGGGCCTTCAGGCGGGACAGTCACTATTCAGGGGGAATCGGGTGGCGCAGGGTTGGTCTCCTCTCCCGGGGCCCCCTCAGTTTCTTCCGGCGTCCGCCGGATGGGCGGGGACGAGCGGCTGCCCGCCGCATGTTGCGTGGCGGCCTTCTTACCCCGCGAATGTCGGGACAGTGAGCGGGGCTGCTTTTACGCAGTCGGTTGGGTACGCCTCGGGGGGGGGGGGGGTTCCCTCCCTGCAGCTTCCAGGCGGCCGTCCGCCGCGGAGCGGCGGGGCAGGGACTCCTCCTCCGCAGGTTCAAACACTTGGTACTGATGATTTGGTCCCCCCTACGCCTGTTGTCCCCTCTGTTTCTTCCTCACAGGTCCCGTTCAATGCAAGTGCTGCGCCCGGCAGGAGGCGAAGGTCACGGACGAGCGCAACAGCAACCGGGGAGGTGCGGACATCGGCGGAGGCGGTAGCAGCGGACGACGCGGTTCCGGGTCCTTCGAACTCCGGTGAGCTAAACTTCCTTTACACGTTTCAACTTATAGTTCCTCGGCTGCTAGCAGCGTATCATCCGGCTCTCCACGGCGCCCGCGTAAATTAGCTAGGCTCATCGCGCGGCGAATGGCTAAGGAGGCGCATAAGGTGGCCGCTCCTGCGCAGGTGATCCCCTCTGACCCCCCCCCCCTCCGTTACGGCGAGATGGTACATTGCGCCAGCACGGCAGTTACAAGGGGGTTTCGCAAGTGCATGCGGGAAAGAATCCGCAAGGGGAAGTATGTAGACATATTCACCCTTACGGAAGAAATGCGGCAAGGATTTTAAGCAGCCAAGAAGCCAGGTGGTATTGGGGAAAATGCGTTTCGCAATTTTCACCAGTGGCTGCGTGGTTTTTTGGTGTTCAGGGCTTGCTACACGGAATCGCGTCCCTCGGAGTATGCCAACTTGGTGGAATATGTGTTTTTAGTACACGATATGTACTTAAAATCCAAGGGTTCCGCGTGGCGGGATTGCGACGAGAAGTTTCGTCGCAATCAGGATGGCAACCCCATCCTGCCCGCGGGTTTTTAAGGACGTTGAAGTGTGGTTGGTGGTCACGCAGCAGGTCAAACCCACCCCGGACGTCGCGGCCAAGAAGCCCGGGGCGGCCGGGGCGGCGGCTTCCCGATTGACGGGGAAAGGCAAGTGCGTTGCCTACTACGACGGCAAATGCGTTAAAGGGACGAGTTGTCGTTTTCGCCACTCATGTAGGTTGTGCGGAGACAGTCACCCGGCCAAGGAATGCACCGCGGCGACAGGCAGTAAGCCTGCCGCTTACACCAAGGCCGGTGTAGGTGGCAAGTAAGGCCTTCTCCCCGATTTTAGTTCCGAGTTGCAGCGCTGGCTTACCTTGTACCCCGATGTGGCGGCGGCATCGTTTCTCTTGGAGGGCTTTCAGCACGGTTTTCGTTTGCCAATCCCGGATTCGGTGTATGTGGTTGCACGCCAGAATTTGAGATCGGCTCGGGAATTCCCGCAGGAAGTCCGGCGGAAGGTTGTCGGGGAGATCGGGCTGGGGCGCATGGCTGGGCCCTACGCCTTTTCCCCGCTGCCCTCCTTGTGCATTTCCCCAGTAGGGGTAGTGCCCAAGAAGGCCATAGGCAAGTTTCGTTTGATACAGCACTTGTCGCACCCGCTGGGGTTGTCGGTCAACGACGCTATCCCGGAAGCCCAGTGCAGATTTCGATATCAGTCGTTTGACGGCGCGCTGCGATTAGTGCGGGATTGTGGTCCGGGGAGTCTGTTGGCAAAATGGGACGTGGAGTCGGCCTTTCGGCTACTCCCGCCACACCCAGATACCCTACGGTTTCTGGGTTTCAAAATGGGGGGCGAATTCTACGTCGATCGGTGTCTCCCCATGGGTTGCTCTGTCTCCTGAGCCTACTTTGAGTGCTTTAGCACATTTTTGCACGGGTGCGTCCAGACCGCCTCCGGGCAGCTGGGGGTGGCTCACTACCTGGATGATTTTCTTTTGTAGGGCCCGGAGACAGTTCGGTCTGTGGGGACATTTCTCTCGGTGGCCAGGTCGTTATTCTGCGCTTTAGGGGTACCGGTGGCGCAGGATAAGTGCGAGGGTCCTTGCACTTGTCCTGGCTACTTAAGTATAGAAATTGACACGGTAGGGGGGTGCTGTCGCTTGCCCGAAGATAAGGTGCGGAAACTAGTGGGTTTTGATTACAGACGGTTTAGCAAACGCAGGGTTCGACTTAAGCAGGTGCAGTCCTTGCTTGGTTCTCTCAATTTTGCGTGTCGGATTATCCCCATGGTCAGGATTTTCTGTCGCAAACTCGAACGGGCCACCGCAGGGACATTTCGGCAGAATCACTCAGTGTACCTTTCCCGCGAGATCAAGGATGATTTGCGGATTTGGGTCTCGATCCTGGTGTCCTTCAACAGGGAAGTTTTGAGGCCCGCTACTTGTTGTTCCAGTAAGCAGCTGCAATTGTTCACGGATGCGTCCGGCAGTCTAGGGTTTGGCGCGTTCTTCGCTGGCGCATGGTGCGCTGCGCCCTGGCCGGCATCTTGGGTAGCGCGTGGGTTTACCAAGAACCTTCTGTTGCTGGAATTGTTCCCTATCATCGTGGCGCTTGAGTTATGGGCCGGACGGTTCGCAAATAAGGACATTTTGTGTCTTTGCGACAACTTGGGGGTAGGGCATGCGTTTAATAATCAGCGTTCCTCCTCTCCGCAGGCGCTGCGACTGCTAAGGCATGGAGTGTTGGTTTGTTTGCAGCGTAATATTAATTTTAGGGCTCGCCACGTTCCTGGAGTTGACAATGGAATTGCGGATGCATTGTCCCGGTTCCAGTTTGACAAATTCTGGACGTTGGTTCCGGGTGCGGAGGCAGAGGGGTTACAGTGCCCACCTTCTGTCTGGCACATGGTCGAAGCGTTTTAACGGCATTAGCCAGGTGTGCACTGGCTCCCTCCACGCTGCGAGCGTATGATGCTGCATGGCGGGATTGGTCAGCCTTTCAGAGTAGGTACGGGTAGCAGGTGAGTCCTCGGCCGACGCCCTGTTGACCTTTGTTTGGGAGCATTACCAGAACGGCAGGTCAAAAGCGGCCATGGCTACTGCCCTTGCGGGCATCGCCTTTCACTCGCGACTCCACGGGACGGCGGACCCCACGGGGTCGTTCGTCCTTTCCAGAGTGCTGAAAGGTGGGGCTAGGTTGCACCCGGCGCCTGCGGATTCGCGTAGGCCTATAACTTTGCAGCTGCTAGCAGAATTGATGCGGGTGCGGCCTCAGATTGCGTCCTTGGAATTTGAGGCGGCATTGTTTAGTAGCGCGTATGCCCTGGCCTTTTTTGGGGCTTTTCGGGTGTGCGAGTTAGTGGCGAGCAGCAAGGCGTCCCGGGAATCGGGTCTGCTCTACGAGAATGTGCGCCTGCAGGAAGGCCTGTTGCTCTGTAGGATTGTGCGGTCCAAGACAGATCAAACAGGTCGGGGTCGCTGGTTATCCTTGGAGGCTCAGGGAGGTACGGGCGCTTGCCAGCTGCGGCGGACGCAGGAGTATGTGCGGTTAAGACCTCCGGGGGGTAACCAGTTGTTGGTGCACGCGCAGTCGGACCCTCAGACAAAGTTTCAGTTCCCATCGGTGTTCAAGGAATGTTTGACGGCGTTGGGCTTACAGGAGGCGGACTTCGGTACTCATTCCTTTCGGATTGGGGCGGCTACCCATGCGGCGGCCGCTGGTTCATCACCAGCGGCTATTCGGGAGTTGGGTCGCTGGAAGTCGGCCTCATATAAGTCTTATGTCCGTATAGATAAGTTATAAGTGCGCCTGTTGCGCTAACCCAAAAACATGTTTACTCGTCGGTTTTTGAACGCTTACCGTTCAGGAATCGAGGGTGTGAAGCGAATTTTTAAAATTTTTCCTCCGAGGGGGCCTAATTTCAATTGTCTGTTCTATCAAGGTCCACGGGAGGTTTTTTGAGTTTTCTCCTTCACTTGGGTTTAATTGGTTACGTTGTGTTTAAGTTACAGATTATGTGCATAATCTGACATTAGGATATTTTCTTTTACAGCTGTCATCAATGTTGGAGACCACATATGGATGGTTGGTCATTCATATGTTTTTTGGGCGGAGAAACATCCTATGGCGTCTAGGGCGACTGAGATTTTTGGGTCCAGGCAATTTAGATGGTTAGGTGTTAGGGGCATGTTGTGGGGTGATCTGTTGCGAGTCCTTTTTTCTAGGGAACGCCGCTGGGGTCGCCCCAGTTGTATTATCATTCATTTGGGTGGTAATGATCTGGGCCGAGTTAAGGGTGTAGACTTGATTTTGTCTATAAAGGCGGATATGGTGGCGATACGTTGTCACTGGCCGGGGGTATGCATTATCTGGTCGGAAATGGTGCCCCGTTTCCATTGGCGTGGTGCGGTGCTTTTCTCGGCGCTGGAGAAAGCACGCAAAAAGGTGAACTCGACGGTGTCTCTTTTTGTCAAGGCCATAGGCGGAGTGGCAATTAAGCATCCTCTGCTGGTGCTGCGGAACAGGCAATGCTATAGAGACGATGGGGTTCACCTTTCGCCGGATGGAGTGCAGTTTTTTCTGGAGGATATTTTCGGTCCTTTTCGTTAGAGCTAGTTAGTTTCTGGTTGATTTTCTGTTTGCGGATGGCGGTGGCGGTTTGGTAAACCTTGGTGGCGGGAAATCGCTGCCAACCAGCTGTCACACAGGCATAAGTGGTCATTGTGGGGCTCCCTCTTTAAATGGACGGCAGGTGTGTCCTTTTCTTGCGGTTGGACATTTAGACGTTCCCCTGCGGGAACCGAACGTTTGCCAGAGAAAGAGGGGTAAGGCCAGCACAATGCGGGTTATGCGGGAAGGAGGCGGGGTATGTGTACTCCCCTCCTTGGTTTGATGGTTTGTCATCTAGGTGACGGGTGCTGGTGTTTGGCAGCGGTTTTCTGTTTGCCATCCTCCAAACTAAAGTTAATATATATTCAATTCAATTCTAATTCGGCCTCAATTATTAGTTTAAAGAGTTGGTCAGCGGTTAATAAACATCGTCTGACCTTTAACTCCAGCTACTGTGTCCGTGTCTTTATTTCAGTGTGTGGTGTGGTTTTATTTAGTGATAAGCTAGCTTAAATACAAGGTTTATGTAATCACAATAAAGTTATGAGCGGCTTAGATAAGCTGAAGGCTGCATAAGCCTGAGGCAATATAAGCGATCAACTTTTTGTGATTGGTTGTTAAATGACTAAGCAGTTGCTAGGCAGATCAGTTTTCCCATTTGGGTTTTTTCCTATTGGATTAGAGGGTTGTGCATCAAGATGGAGAGGAGGGTCTTAGTTTAGTATATAAGGGGTGGCCATCTTGTTAGACTCCCTCTTGCCTTTCAGTTTATGCCCGCCCGCCCTCCCAGAATGCGTCTACGTTTTTTGTTCTTGCTGTGGGCTATTGAAAGCCAGATTGGCGGGAAATCGCTGCCAACCAGCTGTCACACAGGCATAAGTGGTCATTGTGGGGCTCCCTCTTTAAATGGATGGCAGGTGTGTCCTTTTCTTGCGGTTGGACATTTAGACGTTCCCCTGCGGGAACCGAACGTTTGCCAGAGAAAGAGGGGTAAGGCCAGCACAATGCGGGTTATGCGGGAAGGAGGCGGGGTATGTGTACTCCCCTCCTTGGTTTGATGGTTTGTCATCTAGGTGACGGGTGCTGGTGTTTGGCAGCGGTTTTCTGTTTGCCATCCTCCAAACTAAAGTTAATATATATTCAATTCAATTCTAATTCGGCCTCAATTATTAGTTTAAAGAGTTGGTCAGCGATTAATAAACATCGTCTGACCTTTAACTCCAGCTACTGTGTCCGTGTCTTTATTTCAGTGTGTGGTGTGGTTTTATTTAGTGATAAGCTAGCTTAAATACAAGGTTTATGTAATCACAATAAAGTTATGAGCGGCTTATATATATACAGTCCAAATACCGGCACTCCTGCTGCGTAACAGTTCAGCCCAGGTGCTCTCCCAGGTAACGGATACCTAGCATATAAAACAACGTCGGGTGGCACTCACGGGTATTCACATCAATAAACCAGATCAGATATCTGATCCTGATGACGATTTAACAGTAAATCGAAACGTTGATCTATCTGATCTATTGCCTGGTTTATTGATGTGAAGACCCGTGAGTGCCACCCGACGTTATATATATATATATATAGTCCAAGGGATGAACCCGCACTCTATTCCACATCCAGTCAAGTGGTTCAGAGAGCGAGTCGTGCTCTATGGCCCATTGTAGCATCCGATGAAGCTTTACCCTGTTTCAAGTCTAAAAGGCCCATGGCGTGTTTCACAAGAGGACGAAATATTAAGGACATGGTTGTCCACACGGACATCACTGGCTTTGATAGACCGGCTCCGGTGCCTCACTTCATGACAAAACCACCAGGCTGCTACAAATGCCCGCGATGCACCACCTGTTCTCATATGCTAACTGGTCCATCATTTCAACATCCTCACACTTCAAAAAATATATTTTTGAAGCATACCCTGTCATGTCTTTCCACCCATGTGATCTACATTATTATCTGCCCATGCAATCTGTATTATGTGGGCAAAACAATTCGTACAGCACGCGAACGTATGGCACTTCATAGATCTTCCATTGGAAAGGCCATTGCCAGTGGAAGCTCCGATCAACCTGTTGCCCGACATTTCCAACAGTTCGGACATCCGCTATCTTCGCTGAAACATATGTTAATTGATCACATTCCGCCATCACTTCGTGGCGGCGACCGCAATGGAAAGCTGTTGAAGTGTGAGATGTCGTGGATACACCGTCTTAATACAGTATCACCAGCTGGATTGAACGAACGCTATAATTGGAACACTTTTCTATAATAGGGTATCTTATTGTTTAGTAACACCCACTATATTTGGTACATGTGATACGTTACGCTTGCATGTAGCTTATATATAAGTAATGTATACCATTGGGCCACCAGCTTGCCCTCCCTCTTTATTTACTATGAGAGGCCTATGATAGTATGAGAATATCCAGGCTCCGTAACGATTGTTTCTTCCCTTTTGTGTTATGTTGTAGGTTCACTTAATTTCTTCCTGGACATGTCGTTTTGTTATCATTATCACCATGGTTACCTGTTGCCCGTATCAGTGTGTGTTCAAGTATACCGCTTGCGCCCTCACTGTATTGCACATATGTGTCTTTTGTTATTTCACTTCGATTTTTATTATTTCACATGCATGCATAATTTTCACTAAAAACGATCAGTTTGTGTCTCCTTCAGCTGCTGTGGGAGGCCGGGGAGAGATCTCAGTCCTCAGCGTCCGGTTGCCAGGCAACGCTTCACGCTCCCCTGGAACCTCCTTACGCTGTGCGGCATGACGTCATCGGCAAGCGCCCGTCACGGACGGACTCCATGCGGGACGCTGCCGCGACCCGGCTTCTCTCAGCGGCGGGGTCGTATTTAAGTAAGTATATCTAAGTTATTCTTGTTTATTCTGTTTTCCCTTTCAGCAGCACGCAGCTTGAAAACGGTACCTGCGAGTACCGAAACGTCGCTGCTATTTGTACTGCTGTCATGACCTTTTAATCAATACACCAACATTTTGCAAACGGAGTGCCGCAGCCTTTTCTTTTTCTTTATATATATATATATATATATATATATATAAGAAATATAGTAATACCCAGCGGCACTCACAGTGTTGAAGATACTGGTAAATAAACGGCCAGACTCCGTGTCAGTCAATCAACGTTTCAATTTCATTTAGAATTGTCGTCAGGATTCTAAATGAAATTGAAACGTTGATTGACTGACACGGAGTCTGGCCGTTTATTTACCAGTATCTTCAACGCTGTGAGTGCCGCTGGGTATTACTATATTTCTTGCTTCTATTTTGGCTGTGAGGGCACCGGGCGCAGTATACATTGTTCAGTGGAGTGCCGGACATTGACTATATATATATATATATATATATATGAGACACACCTTGACAAAGGGGCTTGTAGGCCTCGAAACGCTGGAGTTGTCTCTATGTATATTTGACAATATACTTTTCCATTGAACAAAGACCATTTGAGTGCCGCCGATTTCTTCCCATATACCTACTACCACGAAGGGCACCGGTGGCAGATATTCATCAGGTGGAGTGCCAGACCGACTATCCATACATATATATAGCCTATATACACTTGCAGGTTCAGGCTGCTGATGGGGTGGGGCCAGGCACATCTAATCGTTATACCCTGCACCCTCACAACATAATGGCACAATGCATAATGCAGTGACTTGCAGGAATATAGGAAGGGTGAGGTTATTGTGGTTGGAAATTATTGCAATTCAGTTCTCGTTGATCTGCCATCATTTTGGGCTGTGCAAACAGGGGCACTAAGAGGGGGAGGGGGAGGGTACTGATAATCCGGGCTAAGGCCAGCCATGTAGGAGTAGGTATACTTCCCTGTGAAACATAGAGTGGTATCCTATTAGCCCCGATGCTGCTTCGGCCGATCAAAACGTCCGGCTATTGCAATGTATGACTGATGGCCATTATTGCGGTATCCAATGAGAGGCCGTTTTGATCAGCCAAAATTGGACCCGCAAACGCGGCTCTGGCGGCCCCTTATGGTGGATTTTTCCCTATAGATTGTAAGCATGCGAGCAGGGCCTTCCTACCTCTATGACTGTTTGTTTATTACTCAGTTTTGTTTTATCATTGTGTCCAATTGTAAAGCGCAACGGAATTTCCTGCGCTATATAATAAACTGTTAATAAATAAATTAATAATAATTATGCTTTGTGTGCCTGAGGCATTCCCAAGAATTACAGTAGCCAAGCATTGCTAATTTCTGTGTATATATCTTTATCTATCTATCTATCTATCTATCTATTTAAATGCTGAATGCTCTTCTACAGAAACACATATATGGAAACCCTTTTCTAGTAATCTTGCTTTTGTTCAGGATTCGTGTCATTCCTCATATACCCCTTTCAGACCGCCTAATGCGGGTCGCACCCAGGAGCCATAACCTGGTGCTTCCCAGGTGAGACCCGCCTGAGCCCCTTTCATACTGCTGTCCCCAGCCTGGCATATTGCCGGGATGGTGACGTCAGACGCAATGCGTGCTGACAATGATCAACAATCGCTGCCCGTCTATACAGTGTGATCGGGAAACGGGTGGCATCGACCCGCCAATCCGTTCACACCTCACAGCGACCCGGTTTGAACCCCTTTAAACCACACAGCAACACGGGTTATGCGTACTCATGTGCAATAACCCGTGTTACAAGCTGACGATCTAAAAGGGTTAATAGTATTTAAGACTGTAGGCTTGCTGTATGCCTCATTTAATGTATATTGCAACTGTAAAAGGAAAAACAACAAAAAAGTGAAAGTTAGGGTAGTTTCTCATGTTAGGGAACAAAGTAATTGTGGTGATGACAGTCAGTGTCCAAACAAAGGTAAAAAAACACATTCATCTCTTGCATCTGTTAAAGACATGTCAACAAGAGCTTAGGTTAGCCGATCACTTTGTTTTTCTACACTCATGATGGCTCTACCAGTCCCTGGTCCTATTGTATAACAGTGGGACATATTTTCCACCCTTGGCAGAGAACAGCTAATGCTGTCTTGTGATTTATAGCAGACAGACTCCAGCATTAAAATTAGAGATGAGCGGGTTCGGTTCCTCGGAATCCGAACCCGCCCGAACTTCATTTTTTTTTACACGGGGCCGAGCGACTCGGATCTTCCCGCCTTGCTTGGTTAACCCGAGCGCGCCCGAACGTCATCATCCCGCTGTCGGATTCTCGCGAGGCTCGGATTCTATCGCGAGACTCGGATTCTATATAAGGAGCCGCGCGTCGCCGCCATTTTCACACGTGCATTGAGATTCATAGGGAGAGGACGTGGCTGGCGTCCTCTCCGTTTATAGAGAAGAGAGTGAGACTAGAGTAGAGAGAGACACAGTAGTAATTTTGGGGAGCATTAGGAGGAGTACTACTACTTGCTGAAGTGATAGATAGATAGTGTGACTGTATAATGTATATCTGACTTGTGGGGGAGACACTGACAGTGGGGAGCAGTTAGAGTCTGAGAGCAGGACTCAGGAGTACATATAACGTACAGTGCACACTTTTGCTGCCAGAGTGCCACACTGCCATTGTGACCACACTGACCACCAGTATAATATATATTGTGATTGTCTGCTTAGGAGTACTACTTGCAAGTTGCTGATAGTGTGACCAGTGACCTGACCACCAGTTTAATAATCACCACCAGTTTAATATATATATATATATATATATATATATATAATTGTATATAATATATATATAATATTGTATACCACCTACCCGTGGTTTTTTTTTTCTTTCTTCTTTATACATACTACTATAGTAGCTTACTGTAGCAGTCTGCGGTGCTGCTGAGCTGACAGTGTCCAGCAGGTCCGTCATCAGTCATTACATAATAAATATATCTACCTGTCCGGCTGCAGTACTAGTGTGATATTATATATATATATATATATATATATATATATATATATTGATTTCATCTCATTATCATCCAGTCTATATTGGCAGCAGACACAGTACGGTAGTCCACGGCTGTAGCTACCTCTGTGTCGGCAGTCGCTCGTCCATCCATAATTGTATACCACCTACCCGTGGTTTTTTTTTCTTTCTTCTTTATACATACTACTATAGTAGCTTACTCTAGCAGTCTGCGGTGCTGCTGAGCTGACAGTGTCCAGCAGGTCCGTCATCAGTCATTACATAATAAATATATCTACCTGTCCGGCTGCAGTACTAGTGTGATATTATATATATATATATTGATTTCATCTCATTATCATCCAGTCTATATTAGCAGCAGACACAGTACGGTAGTCCACGGCTGTAGCTACCTCTGTGTCGGCAGTCGCTCGTCCATCCATAATTGTATACCACCTACCCGTGGTTTTTTTTTTCTTTCTTCTTTATACATACTACTATAGTAGCTTACTGTAGCAGTCTGCGGTGCTGCTGAGCTGACAGTGTCCAGCAGGTCCGTCATCAGTCATTACATAATAAATATATCTACCTGTCCGGCTGCAGTACTAGTGTGATATTATATATATATATATTGATTTCATCTCATTATCATCCAGTCTATATTAGCAGCAGACACAGTACGGTAGTCCACGGCTGTAGCTACCTCTGTGTCGGCAGTCGCTCGTCCATCCATAATTGTATACCACCTACCCGTGGTTTTTTTTTTTCTTTCTTCTTTATACATACTACTATAGTAGCTTACTGTAGCAGTCTGCGGTGCTGCTGAGCTGACAGTGTCCAGCAGGTCCGTCATCAGTCATTACATAATAAATATAACAACAATAACAATAAATAACAATAACAATAAATATAACAACATAAGGGTGGGTGGGAGGGCCCAAGGACAATTCCATCTTGCACCTCTTTTTTCTTTAATTTTTCTTTGCGTCATGTGCTGTTTGGGGAGTGTATTTTGGAAGGGCCATCCTGCGTGACACTGCAGTGCCACTCCTAGATGGGCCAGGTGTTTGTGTCGGCCACTAGGGTCGCTTATCTTACTCACACAGCTACCTCATTGCGCCTCTTTTTTTCTTTGCGTCATGTGCTGTTTGGGGAGCGTTTTTTGGAAGGGCCATCCTGCGTGACACTGCAGTGACACTCCTAGATGGGCCCGGTGTTTGTGTCGGCCACTAGGGTCGCTTATCTTACTCACACAGCTACCTCATTGCGCCTCTTTTTTTCTTTGCATCATGTGCTGTTTGGGGAGTGTTTTTTGGAAGGGCCATCCTGCGTGACACTGCAGTGCCACTCCTAGATGGGCCAGGTGTTTGTGTCGGCCACTAGGGTCGCTTATCTTACTCACACAGCTACCTCATTGCGCCTCTTTTTTTCTTTGCGTCATGTGCTGTTTGGGGAGTGTTTTTTGGAAGGGCCATCCTGCGTGACACTGCAGTGCCACTCCTAGATGGGCCCGGTGTTTGTGTCGGCCACTAGGGTCGCTTATCTTACTCACACAGCTACCTCATTGCGCCTCTTTTTTTCTTTGCGTCATGTGCTGTTTGGGGAGTGTTTTTTGGAAGGGCCATCCTGCGTGACACTGCAGTGCCACTCCTAGATGGGCCCGGTGTTTGTGTCGGCCACTAGGGTCGCTTATCTTACTCACACAGCTACCTCATTGCGCCTCTTTTTTTCTTTGCGTCATGTGCTGTTTGGGGAGTGTTTTTTGGAAGGGCCATCCTGCGTGACACTGCAGTGCCACTCCTAGATGGGCCCGGTGTTTGTGTCGGCCACTAGGGTCGCTTAGCTTAGTCATCCAGCGACCTCGGTGCAAATTTTAGGACTAAAAATAATATTGTGAGGTGTGAGGTATTCAGAATAGACTGAAAATGAGTGGAAATTATGGTTTTTGAGGTTAATAATACTTTGGGATCAAAATGACCCCCAAATTCTATGATTTAAGCTGTTTTTTAGTGTTTTTTGAAAAAAACACCCGAATCCAAAACACACCCGAATCCGACAAAAAAAATTCGGTGAGGTTTTGCCAAAACGCGGTTGAACCCAAAACACGGCCGCGGAACCGAACCCAAAACCAAAACACAAAACCCGAAAAATTTCAAGTGCACATCTCTAATTAAAATACGATTATTACAGCCCCTGTGGCACTAGAAGCAATGGGAGGGGGAATATTAGGAAACTCTCACTATAAGAGTTACTAGTGGGACCCACTGACATTAGCATGAACACTTTTTTAATTAAGAGGTGTTTATTAATGTACAAATATAGGACTATTATAACATTGTAATTTTTTCATATGCATTTTCTAATTATTTATCATAGAAAAAAATGATCCGGAGTGCTGCATTATTTTGTAATCATGAAAACCTGACTTGCCTAATGATATGTATGAAAAGTAGTGATGTGCACCGGACATTTTTCGGGTTTTGTGTTTTGGTTTTGGATTCGGTTCCGCGGCCGTGTTTTGGATTCGGACGCGTTTTGGCAAAACCTCCCTGAAATTTTTTTGTTGGATTCGGGTGTTTTTTTACAAAAAAACCCTCAAAAACAGCTTAAATCATAGAATTTGGGGGTCATTTTGATCCCATAGTATTATTAACCTCAATAACCAGAATTTCCACTCATTTCCAGTCTATTCTGAACACCTCACACCTCACAATATTATTTTTAGTCCTAAAATTTGCACCGAGGTCGCTGGATGACTAGGCTAAGCGACCCAAGTGGCCGACACAAACACCTGGCCCATCTAGGAGTGGCACTGCAGTGTCAGACAGGATGGCACTTCAAAAAATAGTCCCCAAACAGCACATGATGCAAAGAAAAATAGAGGTGCACCAAGGTCCCTGGATGGCTAAGCTAAGCGACCAAAATGGCCGACACAAACACCTGGCCCATCTAGGAGTGGCACTGCAGTGTCAGACAGGATGGCAGATTAAAAAAATAGTCCCCAAACAGCACATGATGCAAAGAAAAAAAGAGGCGCAATGAGGTAGCTGTGTGACTAAGCTAAGCGACCCAAGTAGCCGACACAAACACCTGGCCCATCTAGGAGTGGCACTGCAGTGTCAGACAGGATGGCAGATTAAAAAAATTGTCCCCAAACAGCACATGATGCAAAGAAAAAAAAGGCGCAATGAGGTAGCTGTGTGACTAAGCTAAGTGGCCCAAGTGTCCGACACAAACACCTGGCCCATCTAGGAGTGGCACTGCAGTGTCAGACAGGATGGCACTTCAAAAAATAGTCCCCAAACAGCACATGATGCAAAGAAAAATGAAAGAAAAAAGAGGTGCCAGATGGAATTGTCCTTGGGCCCTCCCACCCACCCTTATGTTGCATAAACAGGACATGCACACTTTAACAAACCCATCATTTCAGCGACAGGGTCTGCCACACGACTGTGACTGAAATGACTGGTTGGTTTGGGCCCCCACCAAAAAAGAAGCAATCAATCTCTCCTTGCACAAACTGGCTCTACAGAGGCAAGATGTCCACCTCCTCCTCATCATCCGATTCCTCACCCCTTTCACTGTGTACATCCCCCTCCTCACAGATTATTAATTCGTCCCCACTGGAATCCACCATCTCAGGTCCCTGTGTACTTTCTGGAGGCAATTGTTGGTGAATGTCTCCACGGAGGAATTGATTATAATTCATATTGATGAACATCATCTTCTACACATTTTCTGGAAGTAACCTCGTACGCCGATTGCTGACAAGGTGAGCGGCTGCACTAAACACTCTTTCGGAGTACACACTGGAGGAAAGGGGGGGGCAACTTAGGTAAAATAAAGCCAGTTTCTGCAAGGGCCTCCAAATTGCCTCTTTTTCCTGCCAGTATACGTACGGACTGTCTGACGTGCCTACTTGGATGCGATCACTCATATAATCCTCCACCATTCTTTCAATGGTGACAGAATCATATGCAGTGACAGTAGACGACATGTCAGTAATCGTTGGCAGGTCCTTCAGTCCGGACCAGATGTCAGCACTCGCTCCAGACTGCCCTGCATCACCGCCAGCGGGTGGGCTCGGAATTCTTAGCCTTTTCCTTGCAGCCCCAGTTGCGGGAGAATGTGAAGGAGGAGCTGTTGACGGGTCACGTTCCGCTTGACTTGACAATTTTCTCACCAGCAGGTCTTTGAACCTCTGCAGACTTGTGTCTGCCGGAAAGAGAGATACAACGTAGGTTTTAAATCTAGGATCGAGCACGGTGGCCAAAATGTAGTGCTCTGATTTCAACAGATTGACCACCCGTGAATCCTGGTTAAGTGAATTAAGGGCTCCATCCACAAGTCCCACATGCCTAGCGGAATCGCTCTGTTTTGGCTCCTCCTTCAATGTCTCCAGCTTCTTCTGCAAAAGCCTGATGAGGGGAATGACCTGACTCAGGCTGGCAGTGTCTGAACTGACTTCACGTGTGGCAAGTTCAAAGGGTTGCAGAACTTTGCACAACGTTGAAATCATTCTCCACTGCGCTTGAGTCAGGTGCATTCACCCTCCTTTGCCTATATCGTAGGTAGCTGTATAGGATTGAATGGCCTTTTGCTGCTCCTCCATCCTCTGAAGCATATAGAGGGTTGAATTCCACCTTGTTACCACCTCTTGCTTCAGATGATGGCAGGGCAGGTTCAGGAGTGTTTGCTGGTGCTCCAGTCTTCGGCACGCGGTGGCTGAATGCCGAAAGTGGCCCGCAATTCTTCTGGCCACGACAGCATCTCTTGCACGCCCCTGTCGTTTTTTAAATAATACTGCACCACCAAATTCAATGTATGTGCAAAACATGGGACGTGCTGGAATTTGCCCACATGTAATGCACGCACAATATTGGTGGCGTTGTCCGATGTCACAAATCCCCAGGAGAGTCCAATTGGGGTAAGCCATTCTGCGGTGATGTTCCTCAGTTTCCGTAAGAGGTTGTCAGCTGTGTGCCTCTTATGGAAAGCGGTGATACAAAGCGTAGCCTGCCTAGGAACGAGTTGGCGTTTGCGAGATGCTGCTACTGGTGCCGCCGCTGCTGTTCTTGCTGCGGGAGGCAATACATCTACCCAGTGGGCTGTCACAGTCATATAGTCCTGAGTCTGCCCTGCTCCACTTGTCCACATGTCCGTGGTTAAGTGGAAATTGGGTACAACTGCATTTTTTAGGACACTGGTGACTCTTTTTCTGACGTCTGTGTACATTTTCGGTATCGCCTGCCTAGAGAAATGGAACCTAGATGGTATTTGGTACCGGGGACACAGTACCTCAATCAATTCTCTAGTTCCCTGTGAATTAACGGTGGCTACCGGAAACACGTTTTTCACCACGCAGGCTGCCAAGGCCTGAGTTATCCGCTTTGCAGCAGGATGACTGCTGTGATATTTTATCTTCCTCGCAAAGGACTGTTGGACAGTCAGTTGCTTACTGGAAGTAGTACAAGTGGTCTTCCGACTTCCCTTCTGGGATGACGATCGACTCCCAGCAGCAACAACAGCAGCGCCAGCTGCAGTAGGCGTTACACTCAAGGATGCATCGGAGGAATCCCAGGCAGGAGAGGACTCATCAGACTTGCCAGTGACATGGCCTGCAGGACTTTTGGCTTACCTGTCTAAGGAGGAAATTGACACTGAGGGAATTGGTGGTGTGGTTTGCAGGAGCTTGGTTACAAAAGGAAGGGATTTAGTGGGCAGTGGACTGCTTCCGCTGTCACCCAAAGTTTTTGAACTTGTCAATGACTTCTGATGAATGCGCTCCAGGTGACATATAAGGGAGGATGTTCCTAGGTGGTTAACGTCCTTACCCCTACTTATTACAGTTTGACAAAGGCAACACACGGCTTGACACCAGTTGTCCGCATTTCTGTTGAAATAATTCCACACCAAAGAGGTGATTTTTTTTGTAATTTGACCAGGCATGTCAATGGCCATATTCGTCCCACGGACAACAGGTGTCTCCCCGGGTGCCTGACTTAAACAAACCACCTCACCATCAGAATCCTCCTTGTCAATTTCCTCCCCAGCGCCAGCAACACCCATATCCTCATCCTGGTGTACTTCAACAGTGACATCTTCAATTTGACTATCAGGAACTAGAGATGAGCGCCTGAAATTTTTCGGGTTTTGTGTTTTGGTTTTGGGTTCGGTTCCGCGGCCGTGTTTTGGGTTCGAACGCGTTTTGGCAAAACCTCACCGAATTATTTTTGTCGGATTCGGGTGTGTTTTGGATTCGGGTGTTTTTTTCCAAAAACACTAAAAAACAGCTTAAATCATAGAATTTGGGGGTCATTTTGATCCCAAAGTATTATTAACCTCAAAAACCATAATTTACACTCATTTTCAGTCTATTCTGAATACCTCACACCTCACAATATTATTTTTAGTCCTAAAATTTGCACCGAGGTCGCTGTGTGAGTAAGATAAGCGACCCTAGTGGCCGACACAAACACCGGGCCCATCTAGGAGTGGCACTGCAGTGTCACGCAGGATGTCCCTTCCAAAAAACCCTCCCCAAACAGCACATGACGCAAAGAAAAAAAGAGGCGCAATGAGGTAGCTGTGTGAGTAAGATTAGCGACCCTAGTGGCCGACACAAACACCGGGCCCATCTAGGAGTGGCACTGCAGTGTCACGCAGGATGGCCCTTCCAAAAAACCCTCCCCAAACAGCACATGACGCAAAGAAAAAAAGAGGCGCAATGAGGTAGCTGACTGTGTGAGTAAGATTAGCGACCCTAGTGGCCGACACAAACACCGGGCCCATCTAGGAGTGGCACTGCAGTGTCACGCAGGATGGCCCTTCCAAAAAACCCTCCCCAAACAGCACATGACGCAAAGAAAAAAAGAGGCGCAATGAGGTAGCTGACTGTGTGAGTAAGATTAGCGACCCTAGTGGCCGACACAAACACCGGGCCCATCTAGGAGTGGCACTGCAGTGTCACGCAGGATGTCCCTTCCAAAAAACCCTCCCCAAACAGCACATGACGCAAAGAAAAAAAGAGGCGCAATGAGGTAGCTGTGTGAGTAAGATTAGCGACCCTAGTGGCCGACACAAACACCGGGCCCATCTAGGAGTGGCACTGCAGTGTCACGCAGGATGTCCCTTCCAAAAAACCCTCCCCAAACAGCACATGACGCAAAGAAAAAAAGAGGCGCAATGAGGTAGCTGACTGTGTGAGTAAGATTAGCGACCCTAGTGGCCGACACAAACACCGGGCCCATTTAGGAGTGGCACTGCAGTGTCACGCAGGATGTCCCTTCCAAAAAACCCTCCCCAATCAGCACATGATGCAAAGAAAAAGAAAAGAAAAAAGAGGTGCAAGATGGAATTATCCTTGGGCCCTCCCACCCACCCTTATGTTGTATAAACAAAACAGGACATGCACACTTTAACCAACCCATCATTTCAGTGACAGGGTCTGCCACACGACTGTGACTGATATGACGGGTTGGTTTGGACCCCCCCCAAAAAAGAAGCAATTAATCTCTCCTTGCACAAACTGGCTCTACAGAGGCAAGATGTCCACCTCATCTTCACCCTCCGATATATCACCGTGTACATCCCCCTCCTCACAGATTATCAATTCGTCCCCACTGGAATCCACCATCTCAGCTCCCTGTGTACTTTGTGGAGGCAATTGCTGCTGGTCAATGTCTCCGCGGAGGAATTGATTATAATTCATTTTAATGAACATCATCTTCTCCACATTTTCTGGATGTAACCTCGTACGCCGATTGCTGACAAGGTGAGCGGCGGCACTAAACACTCTTTCGGAGTACACACTTGTGGGAGGGCAACTTAGGTAGAATAAAGCCAGTTTGTGCAAGGGCCTCCAAATTGCCTCTTTTTCCTGCCAGTATAAGTACGGACTGTGTGACGTGCCTACTTGGATGCGGTCACTCATATAATCCTCCACCATTCTATCAATGTTGAGAGAATCATATGCAGTGACAGTAGACGACATGTCCGTAATCGTTGTCAGGTCCTTCAGTCCGGACCAGATGTCAGCATCAGCAGTCGCTCCAGACTGCCCTGCATCACCGCCAGCGGGTGGGCTCGGAATTCTGAGCCTTTTCCTCGCACCCCCAGTTGCGGGAGAATGTGAAGGAGGAGATGTTGACAGGTCGCGTTCCGCTTGACTTGACAATTTTGTCACCAGCAGGTCTTTCAACCCCAGCAGACCTGTGTCTGCCGGAAAGAGAGATCCAAGGTAGGCTTTAAATCTAGGATCGAGCACGGTGGCCAAAATGTAGTGCTCTGATTTCAACAGATTGACCACCCGTGAATCCTTGTTAAGCGAATTAAGGGCTGCATCCACAAGTCCCACATGCCTAGCGGAATCGCTCCCTTTTAGCTCCTTCTTCAATGCCTCCAGCTTCTTCTGCAAAAGCCTGATGAGGGGAATGACCTGACTCAGGCTGGCAGTGTCTGAACTGACTTCACGTGTGGCAAGTTCAAAGGGCATCAGAACCTTGCACAACGTTGAAATCATTCTCCACTGCACTTGAGACAGGTGCATTCCATCTCCTATATCGTGCTCAATTGTATAGGCTTGAATGGCCTTTTGCTGCTCCTCCAACCTCTGAAGCATATAGAGGGTTGAATTCCACCTCGTTACCACTTCTTGCTTCAGATGATGGCAGGGCAGGTTCAGTAGTTTTTGGTGGTGCTCCAGTCTTCTGTACGTGGTGCCTGTACGCCGAAAGTGTCCCGCAATTTTTCTGGCCACCGACAGCATCTCTTGCACGTCCCTGTCGTTTTTAAAAAAATTCTGCACCACCAAATTCAAGGTATGTGCAAAACATGGGACGTGCTGGAATTTGCCCATATTTAATGCACACACAATATTGCTGGCGTTGTCCGATGCCACAAATCCACAGGAGAGTCCAATTGGGGTAAGCCATTCCGCGATGATCTTCCTCAGTTGCCGTAAGAGGTTTTCAGCTGTGTGCGTATTCTGGAAAGCGGTGATACAAAGCGTAGCCTGCCTAGGAAAGAGTTGGCGTTTGCGAGATGCTGCTACTGGTGCCGCCGCTGCTGTTCTTGCGGCGGGAGTCCATACATCTACCCAGTGGGCTGTCACAGTCATATAGTCCTGACCCTGCCCTGCTCCACTTGTCCACATGTCCGTGGTTAAGTGGACATTGGGTACAACTGCATTTTTTAGGAGACTGGTGAGTCTTTTTCTGACGTCCGTGTACATTCTCGGTATCGCCTGCCTAGAGAAGTGGAACCTAGATGGTATTTGGTAACGGGGGCACACTGCCTCAATAAATTGTCTAGTTCCCTGTGAACTAACGGCGGATACCGGACGCACGTCTAACACCAACATAGTTGTCAAGGACTCAGTTATCCGCTTTGCAGTAGGATGACTGCTGTGATATTTCATCTTCCTCGCAAAGGACTGTTGAACAGTCAATTGCTTACTGGAAGTAGTACAAGTGGGCTTACGACTTCCCCTCTGGGATGACCATCGACTCCCAGCGGCAACAACAGCAGCGCCAGCAGCAGTAGGCGTTACACGCAAGGATGCATCGGAGGAATCCCAGGCAGGAGAGGACTCGTCAGACTTGCCAGTGACATGGCCTGCAGGACTATTGGCATTCCTGGGGAAGGAGGAAATTGACACTGAGGGAGTTGGTGGGGTGGTTTGCGTGAGCTTGGTTACAAGAGGAAGGGATTTACTGGTCAGTGGACTGCTTCCGCTGTCACCCAAAGTTTTTGAACTTGTCACTGACTTATTATGAATGCGCTGCAGGTGACGTATAAGGGAGGATGTTCCGAGGTGGTTAACGTCCTTACCCCTACTTATTACAGCTTGACAAAGGGAACACACGGCTTGACACCTGTTGTCCGCATTTCTGGTGAAATACCTCCACACCGAAGAGCTGATTTTTTTGGTATTTTCACCTGGCATGTCAACGGCCATATTCCTCCCACGGACAACAGGTGTCTCCCCGGGTGCCTGACTTAAACAAACCACCTCACCATCAGAATCCTCCTGGTCAATTTCCTCCCCAGCGCCAGCAACACCCATATCCTCCTCATCCTGGTGTACTTCAACACTGACATCTTCAATCTGACTATCAGGAACTGGACTGCGGGTGCTCCTTCCAGCACTTGCAGGGGGCGTGCAAATGGTGGAAGGCGCATGCTCTTCACGTCCAGTGTTGGGAAGGTCAGGCATCGCAACCGACACAATTGGACTCTCCTTGTGGATTTGGGATTTCAAAGAACGCACAGTTCTTTGCGGTGCTTTTGCCAGCTTGAGTCTTTTCAGTTTTCTAGCGAGAGGCTGAGTGCTTCCATCCTCATGTGAAGCTGAACCACTAGCCATGAACATAGGCCAGGGCCTCAGCCGTTCCTTGCCACTCCGTGTGGTAAATGGCATATTGGCAAGTTTACGCTTCTCCTCCGACAATTTTATTTTAGGTTTTGGAGTCCTTTTTTTACTGATATTTGGTGTTTTGGTTTTGACATGCTCTGTACTATGCCATTGGGCATCGGCCTTGGCAGACGACGTTGCTGGCATTTCATCGTCTCGGCCATGACTAGTGGCAGCAGCTTCAGCACGAGGTGGAAGTGGATCTTGATCTTTCCCTAATTTTGGAACCTCAACATTTTTGTTCTCCATATTTTAATAGGCACAACTAAAAGGCACCTCAGGTAAACAATGCAGATGGATGGATTGGATACTAGTATACAATTATGGACGGGCTGCCGAGTGCCGACACAGAGGTAGCCACAGCCGTGAACTACCGCACTGTACTGTGTCTGCTGCTAATATATAGACTGGTTGATAAAGAGATAGTATACTCGTAACTAGTATGTATGTATAAAGAAAGAAAAAAAAACAACGGTTAGGTCACTGGTATATACAATTATGGACGGGCTGCCGAGTGCCGACACAGAGGTAGCCACAGCCGTGAACTACCGCACTGTACTGTGTCTGCTGCTAATATATAGACTGGTTGATAAAGAGATAGTATACTCGTAACTAGTATGTATGTATAAAGAAAGAAAAAAAAACCACGGTTAGGTCACTGGTATATACAATTATGGACGGGCTGCCGAGTGCCGACACAGAGGTAGCCACAGCCGTGAACTACCGCACTGTACTGTGTCTGCTGCTAATATATAGACTGGTTGATAAAGAGATAGTATACTCGTAACTAGTATGTATGTATAAAGAAAGAAAAAAAAACCACGGTTAGGTCACTGGTATATACAATTATGGACGGGCTGCGGAGTGCCGACACAGAGGTAGCCACAGCCGTGAACTACCGCACTGTACTGTGTCTGCTGCTAATATATAGACTGGTTGATAAAGAGATAGTATACTCGTAACTAGTATGTATGTATAAAGAAAGAAAAAAAAACCACGGTTAGGTGGTATATACAATTATGGACGGGCTGCCGAGTGCCGACACAGAGGTAGCCACAGCCGTGAACTACCGCACTGTACTGTGTCTGCTGCTAATATATAGACTGGTTGATAAAGAGATAGTATACTCGTAACTAGTATGTATGTATAAAGAAAGAAAAAAAAACCACGGTTAGGTCACTGGTATATACAATTATGGACGGGCTGCCGAGTGCCGACACAGAGGTAGCCACAGCCGTGAACTACCGCACTGTACACTGGTTGATAAAGAGATAGTAGTATACTCGTAACAACTAGTATGACGACGGTATAAAGAATGAAAAAAAAACCACGGTTAGGTGGTATATAATACAATTATGGTTGGACGGACTGCCTGCCGAGTGCCGACACAGAGGTAGCCACAGCCGTGAACTACCGCACTGTACACTGGTTGATAAAGAGATAGTAGTATACTCGTAACAACTAGTATGACGACGGTATAAAGAATGAAAAAAAAACCACGGTTAGGTGGTATATAATACAATTATGGTTGGACGGACTGCCTGCCGAGTGCCGACACAGAGGTAGCCACAGCCGTGAACTACCGCACTGTACACTGGTTGATAAAGAGATAGTAGTATACTCGTAACAACTAGTATGACGACGGTATAAAGAACGAAAAAAAAACCACGGTTAGGTGGTATATATTATAATACAATTATGGATGGACGGACTGCCTGCCGAGTTCCGACACAGAGGTAGCCACAGCCGTGAACTACCGCACTGTACACTGGTTGATAAAGAGATAGTAGTATACTCGTAACAACTAGTATGACTATGACGACGGTATAAAGAAAGAAAAAAAAAACCACGGTTAGGTGGTATATAATACAATTATGGATGGACGGACTGCCTGCCGAGTGCCGACACAGAGGTAGCCACAGCCGTGAACTACCGCACTGTACTGTGTCTGCTGCTAATATAGACTGGTTGATAAAGAGATAGTATACAATACTACTAATATACTGGTGGTCAGGCACTGGTCACCACTAGTCACACTGGCAGTGGCACTCCTGCAGCAAAAGTGTGCACTGTTTAATTTTAATATAATTTTATTTATCATGTACTCCTGGCTCCTGCTATAACAACCTGCAGTGCTCCCCAGTCTCCCCCACAATTATAAGCTTTATATACAATACATTGATGTGCAGCACACTGGGCTGAGCAGTGCACACAGACTGAGTCACTGTGTGTATCGTTTTTTTCAGGCAGAGAACGGATATATTAAATAAAACAAACAACTGCACTGTCTCTGGTGGTCACTGGTCACTGTGGTCGTCAGTCACTAAACTCTGTCTGCACTCTGCACTCTCTTCTAATCTACAGTATCACAGCAATCTCTCTCTCTCCCTCTCTTCTAAATCTAATCTAAATGGAGAGGACGGCAGCCACGTCCTCTCCCTATCAATCTCAATGCACGTGTGAAAATGGCGGCGACGCGCGGCTCCTTATATAGAATCCGAGTCTCGCGAGAATCCGACAGCGTCATGATGACGTTCGGGCGCGCTCGGGTTAACCGAGCAAGGCGGGAAGATCCGAGTCGCTCGGACCCGTGAAAAAAAAAGTGAAGTTCGTGCGGGTTCGGATTCAAAGAAACCGAACCCGCTCATCTCTATCAGGAACTGGACTGCGGGTGCTCCTTCCAGCACTTGCAGGGGGCGTGCAAATGGTGGAAGGCGCCACCTCTTCACGTCCAGTGTTGGGAAGGTCAGGCATCGCAACCGAAACAATTGGACTCTCCTTGGGGATTTGTGATTTAGAAGAACGCACAGTTCTTTGCTGTGCTTTTGCCATCTTAACTCTTTTAAGTTTTCTAGCAGGAGGATGAGTGCTTCCATCCTCATGTGAAGTTGAACCACTAGCCATGAACATAGGCCAGGGCCTCAGCCGTTCCTTGCCACTCCGTGTCGTAAATGGCATATTGGCATGTTTACGCTTCTCCTCAGACGCTTTTAATTTAGATTTTTGGGTCATTTTACTGAACTTTTGTTTTTTGGATTTTACATGCTCTCTACTATGACATTGGGCATCGTCCTTGGCAGACGACGTTGATGGCATTTCATCGTCTCGGCCATGACTAGTGGCAGCAGCTTCAGCACGAGGTGGAAGTGGATCTTGATCTTTACCTATTTTACCCTCCACATTTTTGTTCTCCATTTTTTAATGTGTGGAATTATATGCCAGTAATATATCAATAGCAATGGCCTACTACTATATATACTGCACACAAAAACTTAAATGCACCACAGGTATGGATGGATAGTATACTTGACGACACAGAGGTAGGTAGAGCAGTGGCCTACTGTACCGTACTGCTATATATTATATACTGGTGGTCAGCAAAATTATGCACTGTCCTACTACTATATATATACTGCGCACAAAAACTTAAATGCACCACAGGTATGGATGAATAGTATACTTGACAACACAGAGGTAGGTAGAGCAGTGGCCTACTGTACCGTACTGCTATATATTATATACTGGTGGTCAGCAAAATTATGCACTGTCCTACTACTATATATATACTGCACACAAAAACTTAAATGCACCACAGGTATGGATGGATAGTATACTTGACGACACAGAGATAGGTAGAGCAGTGGACTACTGTACCGTACTGATGTAATTCTGGTGGTCACTGGTCAGCAAAATTCTGCACTGTCCTACTATATACTACAATGCAGCACAGATATGGAGCGTTTTTCAGGCAGAGAACGTATAATACTGGTGGTCACTGGTCAGCAAAACTCTGCACTGTCCTCCTACTATATAATACTGGTGGTCAGCAGTCCCCACAATAAAGCACACTGAGCACAGATCAGATATTTGCGGCACACTGAGCACAGATATGGAGCGTTTTTCAGGCAGAGAACGTAGATATTTGCAGCAAACTGAGCACAGATATTTGCAGCACATTGAGCACAGATATTTGCAGCACACTGAGCACAGATATTTGCAGCACACTGAGCACAGAAACTGAGAGAACGCCAGCCACATCCTCTCACTATCATCTCCAATGCACGAGTGAAAAATGGCGGCGACGCGCGGCTCCTTATATAGAATTAGAATCTCGCGAGAATCCGACAGCGGGATGATGACGTTCGGGCGCGCTCGGGTTAACCGAGCTAGGCAGGAGGATCCGAGGCTGCTCGGAACCGTGCAAAAATGGGTGAAGTTCGGGGGGGTTCGGATCCCGAGGAACCGAACCCGCTCATCACTAATGAAAAGGGATAAAATATCAAGACACAACAATATATAAAATAAAATCTGTGAGTGTTTTGCTAATAAACTCCAGTTTCTTTTCGTTCATTGTTAAACAATATATTTTATAACAATTATAATAATTTTTATTAATTTAAATATAAGATGAAGCCATGCTTAATCACACATAAAATAAATGTTATGAAAATACAAAGCATTTATCATGAAGGCAGGTTCCACAGTTTAGAGTATCGGTTACTACAAATAATTTTAAAAAATTGTGGTGAAAAAACACTTTTGAAAATTGTCAAAATAAACAAAATCTGTTATTGTCATTCACAGGTTAGTATACTAAGTGTATAATGATTCTCTCTCCTCCCCTTCTTTCACCTGTCCCCTCTCTTTCTCTCTCTTCCTCCCCCTCCCTCTCTATCCCTCCTTCGTCCACCTCTCCCCTCTCTTTCTCACTCCTTCTCTCCCTGCCACCTGCTACCCACTGCCATGCCATGGCTTCACCCACTGCCTCTCTTTATCGCCCTCTTCCTGTCACCCTCTCTCTGGAACTTAATTGGATTGACCACATTATATAAATGTATCCAGGTCTTACATTTAATTATAGCCCATTCTAATATGTAGTTAGCAATGCAGAAACATGTACTAATTGAAAACACCTAAGGGTAGATGGGGGGTACTAATCCAAAATGAAGGCTCCTCACCTTCCAGTGTACAATATATGTCTTGACACTTCCCAGGTGGTAGCCAATGCTCATCTACCAACTGCATTTTCACTATGCCTTATAATGATCCAGACCAAATTATTATGAGGCACGAGGCTTATTTTATGGCTGGATGATTATATTGATATGATATTGGTTCAGTTGCTCAGTATCACAACAAAAGTTAATTGTAACAGATTCTTAAAGATAAGAAGACATCAGTCTTTTCTTTATTGTGGAGTTAAAGTCTATTGTTATGTTGGGAATGGGAGACTTGGGGCAATCACTTTGTCCCCTCTACATCTACAAGCACAGTTCTGTCCACACTCCCTAATTCCACCTCTGCTCTTCCCCAACTCCACCATTGTTACCATCTCTCTTGCCTGTCTCCAAGATTTCTCCCACTCAGCCGCCTCCTCTGGATCTTGTCAAGTCAGATATTTCTCCCAATCCAGCCAGCTTTAAATGTACACTCAAAACTCACCTCTTTATCAAAATGTACCGCCCCCCTCCTAAATCTCCACTCTCCCATGCTTCTCCCCAGATCATCCCAAAATTGTTCACCTCTACTCTTAGCCTGCAAGCTCTCATGGGCAGGGCCCTCCTTGTGTTCCTCCCCAGCCCTATTCTTGGTCCCAGTGCTCTTTGTACCTGGTCTCCTAGGGAGGGATGCATGAAAGGTTCTAAAGAGTGGAGAGGTGAACAAGTTGGATATAGCAGCCAGCCAGCTTCTGTCTCTCATTTTATAGGATGCACTTCATAAATGTAGCTAGAAACTGATTAATTACTATGGGAAACATCTCCACTTGTCCTCTTTAGAAGGCTTGATAACCCCCCCCCTTCCCCCCCCCTGCCAGTTCCTTTAACTCTGTCCCTTTGACACATCTCATCCTTCCTTGTGTACAGGCTTGTTCAGTGTAGACCTGGACTTCCCATCCCTGTGACTCACCTCCCCTTGCCTATCATGGTTAGCTGAGTTACGTTGCCCTCACTCTTGTTTGCATGCTTCCTAGAAGTTTATTGGTTTATTATGCTGTATTGCCCAAAGATATACCAACATACAGTCATTGTATCACTGCAGAAGCTATGTGGCAATATAAAAATAAATAATAATAATTAAAAAAAATAATAATAATAATAATAACAGATCACACATAAAGCAGTAGGTCAATACAAAACATATGAACAAGACACAAAGTCACGCTAAATTACCTCCAATAGTCTGGTTTGTGGTGGGACAATAAAGATTTACAAACTCCAAAGTGGTGTGAGCTATCAGGATATGTTGTGCCTAGAAAGTTAGTGTGGGTGTGGCTGGGATGGATCATGGTTGGGTTTAGCACTCACAACCATCTAGTAGTCTTCCTATTGGCTAAGTTACTAGTCTGCATATCAACAGGCGAAACGGGCTTTAGAAAAACAATTCTCACATTAGCGTAAGGCAGCAAGTCAGGTTACCATGGCAGCCAGCATCTACAGCCACTTTGCATGTGAGTCAGAATTAGCCCTTAAGAGTTCACTAATTTTGTGTTTACTAATAGTGTCTCAAATAGATGATTAAAGTAAATACGTAATTCATACAAAGACAAGAAGGTACAACAGATGACCAGAACATAACTGTTCTTCAATTGCAGCAGCAAACTGTGTCCATGGTCTGTCTGGTGTTTGTAAAAGTCAGGAACAAGTTTTGACATCTGGTCTGGAATGAAAGCGCTGCCTACAATTACTGACATGTCTACGGTTACTGCATATGATGCTGTCTCCATTGAAAGAATGGTTGATGATTATTTCAGTGATAGCATCCAAATAGGCATGTAAGATAGTCCGTTTCAATACTGGCAGGAAAAAGAGGCAATTTGGAGGCCCTTGCACGAACTGGCTTTGTTTTACTTAAGTTTCTCACTCTCCAGTGTATACTCAGAAATAGTTTTTAGCGCAGCCGGGAACTTTATCAGCAATCGGCATAGGAGGTTACTTCCCCAAAAAGTGGAAAAAATGATGTTCATCAAAATGAATTATAATTTCCTCCAGGAAGACCTTTACCAGCAATTACCTCAAAAAGTATAGAAGGACCTGTGATAGGTGGATTCTAGCGGGGACGAATTAATAGTCTGTGAAGAAGAGGATGTACATACTGATGGGGGTGAGGAATCGGAGGATAAGGATGATGACATCATTCCTATTTAAAATACTAAAGCCAGTTTGTGCACTGCCCATTGTCAGCTTGTTTTGTGGGGGTCTAAACAAACCAATCATTTCAGCCACAAGCGACAGGCCCTGTCGCTGAAATTATTGGTTTGTTAAACTGTGCATGTCCTATTTAATATACAACATAAGGGTGAGCGTGAGGGCCCAAGCAGTGTCGGACTAGAGTATGTAGGGCCCACTGGTAGGGGCCCATATTTAAGGGTATGGCTAGTCTCCAGAATGGTGTGGCCTGCCATCACAGAGGCTTGGCTAACCATTAGAGTGCAAGGTCTGGGCCTCTTCATAAATATACATAGTAAATAATGCTAGTGCATGCATGATAATGTACCAGATTAATACAATGCACTGTAGAGAATACACCATAGTCTTGTGCAGTATAAGGTAACATATGTATGCTGTACAATTCAATTGCACAGTCTAGAACCTGTGGGCCAGTCCAACCCTGGGCCCAAGGAAAATTCCATCTTGCACCTCTTTTCTTTGTATTATGTGCTCTTTGGAGCATTTTTTTGCCATAGTTTATAATAATAATAATAATAATAATAATTTTATTTATATAGCGCTCTTTCTCCAATAGGACTCAAGGCGCTTAACAGATACATAGCATAATATAGTACAGAAAATAATGAAGTACATTTTCATAAAATACGGAAGCATGAAGATACTAAAGGGACATTATGGGAATGCTTGAGTAAACAGGAAAGTCTTGAGTCTACTTTTGAAGGATTCAACAGTTGGGGCCTCTCGCACTGTGCGGGGAAGTGAGTTCCATAGAGTCGGAGCCGCATGACTAAAAGCTCGACCCCCAGATGAATTACGGGAGATTCTAGGTACTGCTAAAAGTCCTTCATCTACAGATCGCAGTAATCGAGTTGGACAGTATGGGGTCAGAAGCTGCTTCAGGTACCTTGGGCCCTGGTCATGTAATGCTTTGAAACTCAGTAAGCCAATCTTGAAGATGATTCGCCATCTTACAGGCAGCCAGTGAAGGGAGTAAAGGATGGGTGTTATGTGGCTAGAACGGGGCTGGTTGGTTAACAGCCTGGGATCTGTGTTTTGCACCAGCTGTAAGCGTTGCAATTCTTTTGAAGACCAAGGTAGAGGGCATTACAGTAGTCTAATCGAGATGATAAAAATGCATATATGACTTTCGGCAGATCATCTGAGGGAATTAAGTGCTTGATTCTGGCTATGTTCCTCAGGTGAAAGAATGAGGATTTGATTGTGGCTGATATCTGATGTTTAAGTGTCAAGCCACCATCCAGGACAATGCCAAGGTTCCGCACACGATCAGTGGTCTGTAATTCTGAATCCCCGAGTGTAAGTCCAGTTGGTTGGCTATGCTGCAGTCTTGTCCTTTGATGTTATGGTCTTATCATAAGGACCTCTGTTTTATCCGGGTTCAGTCGCAGCCAACTGGCGCCCATCCACTCCTGTAGCTCAGATAGACAGCTAAAACTGATATCCTGTCTGCCATTGCAGTGACACTCCTAGATGTGCCGGGTGTTTGTGCCACACACTTCTGTTGCTTAGCTTAGTAATCCAGTGACCTCGGTGCAACCTTTTGGCCTAAACTGGGTGAAAACAATATTGTGAGCTGTGAGGTGTTCAAAATAGACTGGAAATGAGTGGAAATGAATGCTATTGAGGTTAATAATACTGTAGGAACAAAACACCCCCATATTTTGTTATTTTAGCTGTTTTTAAAATAAAAAATAAAAAATCCAGATCCCAAACCAAAACCCGCAAGAGCGGTTTTGTCACAATCAATAAAGATCCAAAACACAAAACCCGAAGAAATGGCCCGGTGCACACCTCTAGTAATTATAGTAAATGCGAAATTAACCAAATAAATGGATCTTGGAAATCATTATCCAAGGAAGACTGGAGTATCCTGCTATATGTTCCTCACAGAATGATAGAGTGATACTACATCCATCATGAAACTTCAGAGGCTCTGGAGAGATCAACATCTGTGGGAATTTCCACTCCCAGCTTCCTCCTTCCTGTCCCTGAGCCATAAACCTGCCAAGATGGATCTTTCTTTTGGGATGTGGCACTTCTTCCAGTCTACAGAAGACTAGTGACAGTCTTAATGCATCATGTGAACAGGCTTTTGTAACTGCCTGACCCATAGGAAAGAGGTTGCGTCATGTGTAAAGGGGCTTTATTCATTTCAAAGGACATTCTGATAAATGTACATAAATACAGCCATTAGAGAATGATCATTAAAAGAATGTTACTAATTTATTTTCTTTTAAAATGTCATTCCATGTTACATTTGAGACAGGCGCTGATTTTATGGCTATACATTTATTAACAGTTATTATTATAGCACACACATTTACTATTTAGTCCCTGTCCCATTGGAGCTTACGATCTAACTTAGCTATAACATGAAAATAAATAGGGACTGATTTGCATGCAGTGCCATTATTCGTGCACATAGTCAATGTTTATCAACTGTACATGTGCCTAAGTCACCATCCATGGTGTATTGGAAATGTGGGTATCCGGTCTTTAGGTCCACCTCACTTAGGCCGACAGTCATTAGGTCGGCCTCTATTGGTCGACATGGTCATTATGTCGACATGGTCAGTAGGTCGGCATGGCATAGTCAACATATGAAAAGGTCGACATGAGTTTTCCCCAAAAAATGAAAATTTTGACTTTACGATCCACGTGGGTGGACTACGGTTGGGAATAGTAACCTGTGCCGAGCGAAGCGGTAGCGGAGCGAGGCACCTTGCCCGAAGCATGGTGAGCAAAGCAAGCCATGCGAGGGGACACGGCGCACTAACTGGGGTTCCCGGTCACTTTACGAAGAAAACGACCAAACGATCAAAAATATTACATGTTGACCTTTTATCCATGACGACCTTTTCCATGTTGACCTCATGACCATGTTGACCTATTTCAGGTGTCGACCTAGTCACTGTCAATGAATAGTGGTCGACCTAGTTAGGGTTGACTCAGTGATCCACACCCAGAAATGTGCTAGGCATTCCGGGGAGTTGGCTATTCAGATGCACAAAGATGGCCCATCTCATGCAAGGTTGGATTAAGACTGGTGGGGCCCAGAGGCAATAATGTTGTGGGGGCCCCCCACTAGTAAAAGTGATGGCAAACCCAGAGCAACCCCCCTGCTGTACACTGGGGAGCTCCTTGGTGGCCACAGCTGGAGTGGGACCACTCTGCTCTATTTCACAGAGTGTGGGGGCCCCTAATGTGTGCGGGTCCCGGAACTACCACCCCTGTCGCCCCTTCCTTAATCCAGCCCTGATCTTATGTGCATGTTATGGGAATGTCGCCGCCATGATTCAGAACAGGTTGCAAACTCAGATGCTTAATAGTTCACATACTCTGATGGAGAATCTGCACCTAACACGGGACTGGGGGAAGTTTAGATGGTGCGACCAATGGTTGCGTTAAAGATGAAGCAAGCAATATTTTAGCATCTAAGTCACCTTGCACATTCAGATGCTTCTACTTTGTATCTGCCTCCCAACTTGGCGCCCCTGCCTGCACATGAAACAGCTGTGTGCAGAACACGGGCATCTCTACGTCGAGGTCAATACTCTTCTCGCGAAATTCTGTCTCCTCTGTTCAGCTGTCAATAGAATGAAGAAAAGGTGGGAAATATCACAGCCGTATCCATGTATTCACACCATCAGGCAGCAGTTCTTTATTTTCATCGCTCTGTGATACAACACAACTTTGACCTCTAGATATAATTGTACCCAGATTTGTATCATGCAGTGATCTCACATACGCAGTATTGAGAACTGTGCACTTCTTTACGCTGTCACTCCTCATTGTAAGTAACCAACTGTCACATCATTATGGCTATAAGGATGAAGAGAGAAAATAAACAGTCACAAATTCTCTCCGTCAACCCTCCCCACCACAGGTGGTCTTCAGGTTGCCGGCGGCCGGGCTCCCGATGACCACCGTACCGGCGCTGGAATCCCGACCGCCGGCATACCGACAGATTTTCTCCCTCTTGGGGGTCCGCAACCCCACTGGAGGGAGAATAGATAGTGTGACGCACTACCGTTCCCGCAGTGTGGCAAGCACAGCGAGCCCGCAAGGCGCTCATTTGCTCTCGCCCAGCTGTCGGTATGGCGGTGGTCGGGATTCCGGTGCCAGTATGCTGGCCGCCGGGAGCCCGACCGTCGGCGTCACATACTACACCCCACCACCACCACCACCACCACCACGCAGGAGGAAAACCAAGATTTTTATATTTATTGTGGAAATATTTCTAAGCACTTTGCTAACAAACAGTGAGTTTTATAAAAAAAAATCCTTATGTAGAAAGATCAACACAGTTTATAGATGACCTTTCACCTACACTCAAGTGGTAGCAGCTATTCTGAGTGCTGATCGATCAGCAGAAATCTGTGTATTGAATCCTCTTGATTAATTGTCCTAAAGTGACTCAATGATGTTACTACCTTCAGTGGGATTATCACAAAATATATACAAAGAGATGGAGCTAGATTGTGCATTTTATTGTGTAATATATTTTTGTTTGAATGTATCTACGTCACTGGATGTTAATATGCTTGGTATAAGGATATTGTAGATTACTGCACCACTTTCCGATATGAATCAGAGACATTACCACTTCATGACTTCACCTGCAGGTCCTTTTATGTTTTACCTTTTGCATGTTTAAAAGAAGACTAGTTATTGTATATTCTGACATTAGTAAAGTCAGATTTATAGTGTTTTATGTATTTTGTTAGGGGAAATATTGATTCGTTTTCTACTATGATAGATAGAAAGAACCAGATGGTCACCATCTCTGTGATGGCCCTGTATGCAAACAGTATCTGGTCTCTAGGTCGCCAAGACTTAGGTCGACCACTATTGCTCGACAGTAACTAGGTCGACATGTTCTAGGTGAAAAGGTCGACATGAGTTTTTAACATTTTTTTCTTTTTTTGAACTTTTTCATACTTTACGATCCACGTGGACTACGATTGGGAACGGTAACCTTGCCTGAAGCATGACGAGCGAAGCAAGCCATGCAAGGGGACGCGGTGCACTAACTGGGGTTCATGGTCACTGTACGCAGAAAACGACACCAGAAAAGATAAAAAAACTCATGTCGACCTTTTGACCTGTCGACCTAGACCCTGTCGACCTAGAATCCCTGTCGACCAATAGCGGTTGACCTAGACACTGTCGACCTTTAATACCACACCCTATGCCAACAAAGTATGGATGGCCATCGACTATCGATGGTTAACAGCTGGTTTTGCCATCGATGGCAGAAACCAAATGGGTCTCCAACATCAATGGTACAGAGCTCACCCAATGTTTTTTTTGTGTACTATGGCCCTCATTCCGAGTTGTTCGCTCGCTAGCTGCTTTTAGCAGCATTGCACACGCTAAGCCGCTGCCTACTGGGAGTGAATCTTAGCTTAGCAAAATTGCGAACGAAAGATTCTCAAAATTGCGAATAGAAATTTCTAAGCAGTTTCTGAGTAGCTCGGGACTTACTCTGCCACTGCGATCAGTTCAGTCAGTTTGACGTCACAAACACACCCAGCGTTCGCCCAGGCACTCCCCCGTTTCTCCAGCCACTCCCGCGTTTTTCCCCAGAAACGGCAGCGTTTTATCACACACTCCCATAAAATGGCCAGTTTCCGCCTAGAAACACCCACTTCCTGTCAATCACACTACGATTAGCAGAACGAAGAAAAAACCTTGTAATGCCATGAGTAAAATACCAAACTTCTTAGCAAATTTACTTGGCGCAGTCGCAGTGCGAACATTGCGCATGCGCAATTAGCGGAAAATCGCTGCGATGCGAAGACAATTACCGAGCGAACAACTCGGAATGACCACCCATGTGCTGGAGCACTGAGCATAGCCCCGCCCACAGGCACACCCACGAAGCCCCAACCCCAAGTTTAGATTGGCCTGCAGTTTACTAAGCCACAGAGCTCTGATCACCATTAATGGGTAAAACCACATTACCTGTGAATGGTTTTACACCATAGAGGTTAACCACCGATGGTACGATCCATGGTGTCCATCAGTGATTAATCCACCAATGGCACACCTTAAAAAATTCTGAAAAGGGGCATGGCCATGGGCAAAGGGGGCGTGGCCATGTGGCACTGCCATAGGAATCTATAGAACAAGGGAGACTCTGAAATCGGTACAAGGTCCCTTTTGTCTGAACAGACCATTAAAAAACGGTACTGTACTGGCCAAAAAGGTACAGTTGGAGGGTATGCAATGTCCATCCCTACAACAAAGTAAATTATTATGTACTAGTCCTTATCTCTACAGAAAAAATAATTGTGTGGCACTCAATCGAATTATAATGAATGTTTGGTATAATACAATTTTTGGATTCTGTTCATGTTTTATATGATTACTTCTCTGTTACAAGGTGGACAAGGAGGCTGACTGGGGCTGATTGGCCCAT
This sequence comes from Pseudophryne corroboree, assembly GCF_028390025.1. NCBI lineage: Eukaryota > Metazoa > Chordata > Amphibia > Anura > Myobatrachidae > Pseudophryne > Pseudophryne corroboree. The sequence goes on from NC_086455.1 coordinate 40,919,980, forward strand.
TTTAAGATAAGTTTGGGAATACACGATAGCTCTTTAACACTGTCAAGAATACAGGCCCATTTGCAGATGCTAGGGTTAGTTGGGGTATGGTTTAACCCCTTCAGTGGTATGCCCGGAAATCTTCTGTGGTAGCCAGAACTGTCAGTGCTGGCTACCCTGGAAGAATTCCGGGCAAGCTACTGACTGATTCCCCGGAACAGCCATGCAGTGTGACGGCGCCCAGGAATCAGCATAAGCTGTGATGGAGTTAAGCCTGCCCCCCGGACTCCTATTGGCCGGGGGGCGGGCTTAACTGTATAATAGCTTATGTTCATTCCCGGGCGGCCGGTAATTAGCGATGACGCTGTCAGTGATGCTGGCGATGCCCACGCCGCCATGAGTGTTCCCGTGCGGGAGATTGCCCCTCTGCACTCCCACCCACGGCACTTAACCCCTGCACTCCCTGAATATAAAAACACCATGGGAGGTGTGTATTTTTTTTAGGCAAAACTAATTGGTTTATGCTGATTGGAATGGATGCTGGCGATGCCTGTGGGTGTTCCCAACGCAGGCGATCGCCCCCCAGCACTCCTTCCCTGCACTTTAACCCATGCACTCCCTTAATTTAAAAACACACCATGGGAGGTGTGTATTTTGTTCATAAAACCCACCATTGAAGGGGTTAACTTAAAACCTAACATTCTTTCACTGGAGAGGTAAGTGAATACTGCTGTTTATGTTATTGGCTACAGTATATTCCAGATGTCATTGTAGATCTTGTTCGAAATATCACATCCTCCAACATTTCTCTGTCAAAAAACAATACAGATGAGGAAAGGAGGAATGGCCACTGGTAAAGGGAGTGTGGCCATTGAGGTGCATAATAAGTATGAGTCTGACTGTGTTGATTATTTAAAGCTGTTCTGGGGTGCTGCCAGCTACTGTTAACCGGAAGGATGGAGAGAGCCATCTGTCATTGAGCAGCACTGCAAGAGTCCGTGTCTCCGCAGCTATATAAATCTGACACTACACACAGTACAAAGCCCCTGTTTGCCGGTACAGACCATAAAAAAAGGTACTGTACTGGTTGAAACGGTGCAGTTGGAGGCTGTGAAATATGGATAAACACGTCATATTTCCAATGTGCTAGATATTTGCTAATTTGAACAAGTGCTGACAACAAATGAGGTTTGTGAAGGAAAAAGAAAATGCAGGTGCACACTCAAAGCACTAGGAGTACTGATAGTCAAAATCATTTTGATAAACTCAACAATTAACAAGGAGTATAAATGAGGTTCTCAGGACTACTAGTCCATACCTGCCAACTGTTACGATTTTCACGCGTCAGTCCCGTATTTTGGGCACTGGTGTTCCATCTGCGGGCCACAGTATCCAGCGGTGGGGGTTGAGGTGGGTAAATTGGGAGGATCCCTGTCACTCGGTGTATAGATCGGAGACAGAGGGACTGGGCGCATGCCGGTGTTCATGCCTCCACGGGGATGAAAATGGGAGGCGTGGCCCATGATTGCTGCATTCACGTGAAGCCACACCTCTTTTTCCTATGTCATGGGCCCTTTTCGGATGCATTTGAGATGCTGATCCTGAATGTTGAGAGGTATGCTAGTCTCAGCATGGTAGCACCTCTTATTATATCTAAAATTAGGGTGTGCAGTTCAATCCCCTCCCTCCCCCTTCAACAAATGTGTTTTTCTCTTGTATTCATGGGAGTCATTCCGAGTTGATCGCACGCTGCCGATTTTCACTGCGCTGCGATCAGGTGTCTACTGCGCATGCGTATGCACCGCAATGCGCACGCGCGTCGTACGGTTACAATGTGGATTGTTGCTGAGGTATGGATTTAACGAAGAATCCATACGCACAGCCGGTCGCAAAAAGATTGACAGAAAGAGGGCGTTTATGGGTGTCAACTGACCATTTTCTGGGAGTGGTAGGGAAAACGCAGGCGTGTCCGGGTGTTTGGAGGGCGGGTGTGTGACGTCAATTCCGGCACCAAAAAGACTGAAGTGATCGCAAGGGCTGAGTAAGTTCAGAGCTACTCTGAAACTGCACAAAATGTTTTTGCAGAGCTCGGCTGCACAGGCGTTCGCACACTTACAAAGCGAAAATACACTCCCCCATGGGTGGCGACTATGCGTTTGCACGACTGCTAAAAACAGCTAGTGAGCGATCAACTCAGAATGAGGGCCCATATAAGGTATTTACAACTACCTTGGAAAGTGGTGGTTTAGTCAAGTTCTGACTTATGTTTTTCCACCTTTTATGGCAGGGTAAAGACAAGCTAAGTCAGCTCTGTTTTGTTCATTTGCAGAAAACAACAGTAATTTTGGTCAGTTAAGTCACCAACATATAATTGTGAAACAAAACTGTACAGAAGAGATGTTGTTTCATACAATGGCCCTGAGGAAGAATGTCATCTTATTTGTGAAGAAACAGCTTGGAGCAACCAAGTGCATGGAGTGTGCAGGGGGGATTCACATCACTACACAACAACCAAACCTTTATTATCCTAGAAAGTTGTGTACAGAGTCGTAAAACACATTGGCAGCATGTCGTAAAAAATGCATTACCAAGCAGTTAATTATTTCTTAAGGGCCTGAAGCATCAGGGTAATAAAATGTGGCCTTTGTTTTTTTCGCCTTATATATGAATAGTGATTTTGTTACTTACACGGGCTTATTAATCATGTTTCAATGACTTACAATTACAAATCATCTGCTGTTAGAGTGCTGGTAATTAATTATGCCTGCTGTAAGTCACCTTTTATTATGTATAGTGGTGTGATAAGTACATTACTGTTAAATACTAGAGATATGTACTACGTTTTATCAGGGTAATTATTATAAGAGAATATGTATTGATGCATTCTATCTATCTATCTATCTATCGATCTATCTATCAAATTCAAGCGAGAACACAAAAATAATATTTTCATTTAATTGTAAACTAGCACAATTACAATAGAATTTCCTGCTGACTGTTTAGGATTACACAAGATTAACTAGGATTAGCATAAAGAGGCTGAGGTAGAATTGGAAGTACATGAATGGAAACATAGCCTACTATCACCCATCTGTGCGCATCTCGGAAATGTGTCTGCCTCTGCGTGGGCAGCTTACTGCCCCTAAACCTCCTATCAGCTGATGGGCGTCCCTTGTGCCTGCTGTATAAAATAAACTGAACACACTAAACATCACATAGTAAAGGCCCATATTTATCAAGCCTTAGAGAGTGATAAATTGCACGGTGATAAAGTACCAAACACAGCCTGTGACATTTATCTTCAAACACAGCCTGTGACATTTATCACTTTTCAAAGCTTGATAAATGGGGGCCAAAATCTTAATTTACTAAAATAAGGATGCGTAGAATGGTCAGCTATGTATTTGTATCTAAATTTAAATAAGACTATGGTGGAAAAGAAAGGACGGCCAGAACTTAGCAAACCCAACAATGCACAACTGACAATAACAAAATATGCATTGTAGGTGGAGACCTCCCAGAGTGGTTATCAACACAACATCAAGGTAGCCAATTTCTTCTTTCCAAACTTGACTACTCACAACAGTAAGGGGTGTTGTTGCTGCCCCGTAACGGTGCTGCTGCAGAAAATACAGTCCCGAAGGCAAGTGCTCCTGAAAAAAATATACACTTGTACCCGGTGTGCCGCTCTGCCATTCTTTCCTGCCAATAGCAAGGCTCTGTTTACAGAACCGCCGTACCGCCACTATGCAACCACTAACCTATCTGATCTAAACAGATCCTCAATGAAAACCATCCTCAGCAAAATGGATCACGTTGGATCTACTTATATAATGACTGATGCAAAACAACAAAACTCCCATTGGCCAACAGATTTTAGACACTGCCTCAGTCACTTTATTGCAAGCCTCATCAATTGCAGGACCACACAAACTTGTACATATGCAGAGCCGGCCATAGCTATAGGCAAACTAGGCAATTGCCTAGGGCATTTGATATGCCCAGGGGCATCAGCAGCTTCTACTGATTAAAATGATATGCGGCATGCCTATATTCTGTGTGTAGCATTTCATATGCAGATACAGCCACAGTCTCACACAGTATAAAGGCATGCTGTAAATCATTTTAATCAGCAGAAGCTGCTTGTGCATCCTAGCCACATAACAATGCAAATAAGATGCATTTTCATTAAAAAATGTGCCCGACATTAGCACTGAGGCAAGATTTATGAGGACACATCTGTATCCAAGCAGAGGCAGAGGTCACAGTGTTAGTGGAAGTGTGAGTGCTGTGTGCATGTGAGTGGGTTGGTTGTGCAGTAGTGTTTGGAATATGTGTAAGGAGCATTATGTGTGTCATGTAAAAATGCATTAATGTGCAACATATGTATAAGGGGCACTATGTGTGTCATTATGTGTATAAGGGCATTAATAATGTGTGGCATACAGTATGTGTAACAGGGTACTACTGTATTTGTCATTATGTGTATAGGGGCACTAACAATGTGCAGCAAATGTGTAGGGGGCACTAAGTGTGTCATTATGTGTATTAGGGCATTAATAATGTGCGGCATATGTGTAAGGGACATTATGTGTAAAAGGGCATTAATAAAGGTCGTCATAATGTGTAAGCACATTATGTTTAGAAGGACATTAATATTGTGTCTCATATGTGTTAGGGGCATTACTGTGTGGCATTATGTGTTTAAGGTGCTCTTCTATGTGGTGTTGCGTATAGAAAGGGCACTACTGTGTCGTCTAATGTGAAAAATGAGCAATAGGGTGTAGTGTAATGTGAATAAGGAGCAATTCAGTGTGATGTAATGTGAATAAGGGGCTCTACTGTGAGGAGTAACGTTTATAAGGTAAAGTGATACTACTGTGGGATGTAATATTAATTATGGAAACTATCGCATGATCAAATGTGAATAAAGTGCAGTACTGTGTGGCGTATTTGGAATTGGGGTTACTATTGTGTGGCCATGCCCCTTGCCAGCAAAAACACACCCCTTTTTGGGCTGTGCGCCAAATGTGCGAACTGTTCCTATTTAAAATATAGGGGGTACAAACACCAAAATAAGGACTGTTATGGCTGAGGGGTGATGGTTCTGGGAAAGAAGTGCAAGGTCAGAGGCGGAACCAGGGGTGGTGCTAGGGGGCACCAGCCAAAATCTTGCCTAGGGCATCATATTGGTTAGGGCCGGCTCTGTACATATGGCTAGGCTGACAGTGAGAGGCTAAAATCATAGACTAATGCCTATGTCAGAACGCCTCTTCCCATCCCAGTGCTGTCGCTCCAGTTACAAGTATTGAACTGTGTATTGATACATACAATTATTGGAAGACCTTGAGGATTTGTATGGACATAATGAAAGCATATAAATTAGAGATGTGCACTTGAAATTTTTCGGGTTTTGTGTTTTGGTTTTGGGTTCGGTTCCGCGGCCGTGTTTTGGGTTCGACCGCGTTTTGGCAAAACCTCACCGAATTTTTTTTGTCGGATTCGGGTGTGTTTTGGATTCGGGTGTTTTTTTTTAAAAAACACTAAAAAACAGCTTAAATCATAGAATTTGGGGGTCATTTTGATCCCAAAGTATTATTAACCTCAAAAACCATAATTTCCACTCATTTTCAGTCTATTCTGAATACCTCACACCTCACAATATTATTTTTAGTCCTAAAATTTGCACCTAGGTCGCTGGATGACTAAGCTAAGCGACCCTAGTGGCCGACACAAACACCGTGCCCATCTAGGAGTGGCACTGCAGTGTCACGCAGGATGGCCCTTCCAAAAAACACTCCCCAAACAGCACATGACGCAAAGAAAAAAAGAGGCGCAATGAGGTAGCTGTGTGAGTAAGATAAGCGACCCTAGTGGCCGACACAAACACCGGGCCCATCTAGGAGTGGCACTGCAGTGTCACGCAGGATGGCCCTTCCAAAAAACACTCCCCAAACAGCACATGACGCAAAAAAAAAAAGAGGCGCAATGAGGTAGCTGTGTGAGTAAGATAAGCGACCCTAGTGGCCGACACAAACACCGTGCCCATCTAGGAGTGGCACTGCAGTGTCACGCAGGATGGCCCTTCCAAAAAACCCTCCCCAAACAGCACATGACGCAAAGAAAAAAAGAGGCGCAATGAGGTAGCTGTGTGAGTAAGATAAGCGACCCTAGTGGCCGACACAAACACCGTGCCCATCTAGGAGTGGCACTGCAGTGTCACGCAGGATGGCCCTTCCAAAAAACCCTCCCCAAACAGCACATGACGCAAAGAAAAAAAGAGGCGCAATGAGGTAGCTGTGTGAGTAAGATAAGCGACCCTAGTGGCCGACACAAACACCGTGCCCATCTAGGAGTGGCACTGCAGTGTCACGCAGGATGGCCCTTCCAAAAAACACTCCCCAAACAGCACATGACGCAAAGAAAAAAAGAGGCGCAATGAGGTAGCTGTGTGAGTAAGATAAGCGACCCTAGTGGCCGACACAAACACCGGGCCCATCTAGGAGTGGCACTGCAGTGTCACGCAGGATGGCCCTTCCAAAAAACATTCCACAAACAGCACATGACGCAAAGAAAAATTAAAGAAAAAAGAGGTGCAAGATGGAATTGTCCTTGGGCCCTCCCACCCACCCTTATGTTGTATAAACAGGACATGCACACTTTAACCAACCCATCATTTCAGTGAGAAGGTCTGCCACACGACTGTGACTGAAATGACGGGTTGGTTTGGACCCCCACCAAAAAAGAAGCAATTAATCTCTCCTTGCACAAACTGGCTCTACAGAGGCAAGATGTCCACCTCATCATCATCCTCCGATATATCACCGTGTACATCCCCCTCCTCACAGATTATCAATTCGTCCCCACTGGAATCCACCATCTCAGCTCCCTGTGTACTTTGTGGAGGCAATTGCTGCTGGTCAATGTCTCCACGGAGGAATTGATTATAATTCATTTTAATGAACATCATCTTCTCCACATTTTCTGGATGTAACCTCGTACGCCGATTGCTGACAAGGTGAGCGGCGGCACTAAACACTCTTTCGGAGTACACACTTGTGGGAGGGCAACTTAGGTAGAATAAAGCCAGTTTGTGCAAGGGCCTCCAAATTGCCTCTTTTTCCTGCCAGTATAAGTACGGACTGTGTGACGTGCCTACTTGGATGCGGTCACTCATATAATCCTCCACCATTCTTTCAATGGTGAGAGAATCATATGCAGTGACAGTAGACGACATGTCCGTAATCGTTGTCAGGTCCTTCAGTCCGGACCAGATGTCAGCATCAGCAGTCGCTCCAGACTGCCCTGCATCACCGCCAGCGGGTGGGCTCGGAATTCTGAGCCTTTTCCTCGCACCCCCAGTTGCGGGAGAATGTGAAGGAGGAGATGTTGACAGGTCGCGTTCCGCTTGATTTGACAATTTTGTCACCAGCAGGTCTTTGAACCCCAGCAGACTTGTGTCTGCCGGAAAGAGAGATCCAAGGTAGGCTTTAAATCTAGGATCGAGCACGGTGGCCAAAATGTAGTGCTCTGATTTCAACAGATTGACCACCCGTGAATCCTTGTTAAGCGAATTAAGGGCTCCATCCACAAGTCCCACATGCCTAGCGGAATCGCTCCGTGTTAGCTCCTCCTTCAATGTCTCCAGCTTCTTCTGCAAAAGCCTGATGAGGGGAATGACCTGACTCAGGCTGGCAGTGTCTGAACTGACTTCACGTGTGGCAAGTTCAAAGGGCATCAGAACCTTGCACAACGTTGAAATCATTCTCCACTGCGCTTGAGACAGGTGCATTCCACCTCCTATATCGTGCTCAATTGTATAGGCTTGAATGGCCTTTTGCTGCTCCTCCAACCTCTGAAGCATATAGAGGGTTGAATTCCACCTCGTTACCACTTCTTGCTTCAGATGATGGCAGGGCAGGTTCAGTAGTTTTTGGTGGTGCTCCAGTCTTCTGTACGTGGTGCCTGTACGCCGAAAGTGTCCCGCAATTCTTCTGGCCACTGACAGCATCTCTTGCACGCCCCTGTCGTTTTTTAAAAAATTCTGCACCACCAAATTCAAGGTATGTGCAAAACATGGGGGGTAATTCCAAGTTGATCGCAGCAGGATTTTTGATAGCAATTGGGCAAAACCATGTGCACTGCAGGGGAAGCAGATATAACATATGCAGAGAGAGTTAGATTTGGGTGGGTTATTTTGTTTCTGTGCAGGGTAAATACAGGCTGCTTTATTTTTACACTGCAAATTAGATTGCAGATTGAACACACCCCACCCAAATCTAACTCTCTCTGCACATGTTTTATCTACCCCTCCTGCAGTGCTCATGGTTTTGCCCAATTGCTAACTTTCTTGCTGCTGCGATCAACTCAGAATGTGGGCCATGGGACGTGCTGGAATTTGCCCATATTTAATGCACACACAATATTGCTGGCGTTGTCCGATGCCACAAATCCACAGGAGAGTCCAATTGGGGTAAGCCATTCCGCGATGATCTTCCTCAGTTGCCGTAAGAGGTTTTCAGCTGTGTGCGTATTCTGGAAAGCGGTGATACAAAGCGTAGCCTGCCTAGGAAAGAGTTGGCGTTTGCGAGATGCTGCTACTGGTGCCGCCGCTGCTGTTCTTGCGGCGGGAGTCCATACATCTACCCAGTGGGCTGTCACAGTCATATAGTCCTGACCCTGCCCTGCTCCACTTGTCCACATGTCCGTGGTTAAGTGGACATTGGGTACAACTGGATTTTTTAGGACACTGGTGAGTCTTTTTCTGACGTCCGTGTACATTCTCGGTATCGCCTGCCTAGAGAAGTGGAACCTAGATGGTATTTGGTAACGGGGGCACACTGCCTCAATAAATTGTCTAGTTCCCTGTGAACTAACGGCGGATACCGGACGCACGTCTAACACCAACATAGTTGTCAAGGCCTCAGTTATCCGCTTTGCAGCAGGATGACTGCTGTGATATTTCATCTTCCTCGCAAAGGACTGTTGGACAGTCAATTGCTTACTGGAAGTAGTACAAGTGGGCTTACGACTTCCCCTCTGGGATGACTATCGACTCCCAGCAGCAACAACAGCAGCGCCAGCAGCAGTAGGCATTACACTCAAGGATGCATCGGAGGAATCCCAGGCAGGAGAGGACTCGTCAGAATTGCCAGTGACATGGCCTGCAGGACTATTGGCATTCCTGGGTAAGGAGGAAATTGACACTGAGGGAGTTGGTGGGGTGGTTTGCGTGAGCTTGGTTACAAGAGGAAGGGATTTACTGGTCAGTGGACTGCTTCCGCTGTCACCCAAAGTTTTTGAACTTGTCACTGACTTATTATGAATGCGCTGCAGGTGACGTATAAGGGAGGATGTTCCGAGGTGGTTAACGTCCTTACCCCTACTTATTACAGCTTGACAAAGGCAACACACGGCTTGACAAATGTTGTCCGCATTTCTGGTGAAATACTTCCACACCGAAGAGCTGATTTTTTTTGTATTTTGACCAGGCATGTCAATGGCCCTATTCCTCCCACGGACAACAGGTGTCTCCCCGGGTGCCTGACTTAAACAAACCACCTCACCATCAGAATCCTCCTGGTCAATTTCCCCCCCAGCGCCAGCAACACCCATATCCTCCTCATCCTGGTGTACTTCAACACTGACATCTTCAATCTGACTATCAGGAACTGGACTGCGGGTGCTCCTTCCAGCACTTGCAGGGGGCGTGCAAATGGTGGAAGGCGCATGCTCTTCACGTCCAGTGTTGGGAAGGTCAGGCATCGCAACCGACACAATTGGACTCTCCTTGTGGATTTGGGATTTCGAAGAACGCACAGTTCTTTGCGGTGCTTTTGCCAGCTTGAGTCTTTTCAGTTTTCTAGCGAGAGGCTGAGTGCTTCCATCCTCATGTGAAGCTGAACCACTAGCCATGAACATAGGCCAGGGCCTCAGCCGTTCCTTGCCACTCCGTGTGGTAAATGGCATATTGGCAAGTTTACGCTTCTCCTCCGACAATTTTATTTTAGGTTTTGGAGTCCTTTTTTTACTGATATTTGGTGTTTTGGATTTGACATGCTCTGTACTATGACATTGGGCATCGGCCTTGGCAGACGACGTTGCTGGCATTTCATCGTCTCGGCCATGACTAGTGGCAGCAGCTTCAGCACGAGGTGGAAGTGGATCTTGATCTTTCCCTAATTTTGGAACCTCAACATTTTTGTTCTCCATATTTTAATAGGCACAACTAAAAGGCACCTCAGGTAAACAATGGAGATGGATGGATACTAGTATACTTATGGATGGACTGCCGAGTGCCGACACAGAGGTAGCTACAGCCGTGGACTACCGTACTGTGTCTGCTGCTAATATAGACTGGATAATAATGAGATGAAATCAATATATATATATGTATGTATATATAATATCACTAGTACTGCAGCCGGACAGGTAGATAATATATTTATTAGGTAATGATGACTGATGACGGACCTGCTGGACACTGTCAGCTCAGCAGCACCGCAGACTGCTACAGTAAGCTACTATACTATAGTAGTATGTACAAAGAAGAAAAAAAAAAAAAACCACGGGTAGGTGGTATACAATTATGGATGGACTGCCGAGTGCCGACACAGAGGTAGCTACAGCCGTGGACTACCATACTGTGTCTGCTGCTAATATAGACTGGATGATAATGAGATGAAATCAATATATATATATATATGTATGTATATATAATATCACTAGTACTGCAGCCGGACAGGTAGATAATATATTTATTAGGTAATGATGACTGATGACGGACCTGCTGGACACTGTCAGCTCAGCAGCACCGCAGACTGCTACAGTAAGCTACTATACTATAGTAGTATGTACAAAGAAGAAAGAAAAAAAAAACCACGGGTAGGTGGTATACAATTATGGATGGACTGCCGAGTGCCGACACAGAGGTAGCTACAGGCGTGGACTAACGTACTGTGTCTGCTGCTAATATAGACTGGATGATTGATAATGAGATGAAATCAATATATATATGTATGTATATATAATATCACTAGTACTGCAGCCGGACAGGTAGATAATATATTTATTAGGTAATGATGACTGATGACGGACCTGCTGGACACTGTCAGCTCAGCAGCACCGCAGACTGCTACAGTAAGCTACTATACTATAGTAGTATGTACAAAGAAGAAAGAAAAAAAAACACGGGTAGGTGGTATACAATTATGGATGGACTGCCGAGTGCCGACACAGAGGTAGCTACAGCCGTGGACTACCGTACTGTGTCTGCTGCTAATATAGACTGGATGATAATGAGATGAAATCAATATATATATATGTATGTATATATAATATCACTAGTACTGCAGCCGGACAGGTAGATAATATATTTATTAGGTAATGATGACTGATGACGGACCTGCTGGACACTGTCAGCTCAGCAGCACCGCAGACTGCTACGGTAAGCTACTATACTATAGTAGTATGTACAAAGAAGAAAGAAAAAGAAAAAACCACGGGTAGGTGGTATACAATTATGGATGGACTGCCGAGTGCCGACACAGAGGTAGCTACAGCCGTGGACTAACGTACTGTGTCTGCTGCTAATATAGACTGGATGATAATGAGATGAAATCAATATATATATATATGTATGTATATATAATATCACTAGTACTGCAGCCGGACAGGTAGATAATATATTTATTAGGTAATGATGACTGATGACGGACCTGCTGGACACTGTCAGCTCAGCAGCACCGCAGACTGCTACAGTAAGCTACTATACTATAGTAGTATGTACAAAGAAGAAAGAAAAAAAAAAAACCACGGGTAGGTGGTATACAATTATGGATGGACTGCCGAGTGCCGACACAGAGGTAGCTACAGGCGTGGACTAACGTACTGTGTCTGCTGCTAATATAGACTGGATGATTGATAATGAGATGAAATCAATATATATATGTATGTATATATAATATCACTAGTACTGCAGCCGGACAGGTAGATAATATATTTATTAGGTAATGATGACTGATGACGGACCTGCTGGACACTGTCAGCTCAGCAGCACCGCAGACTGCTACAGTAAGCTACTATACTCTATAGTAGTATTTGTACAAAGAAGAAAGAAAAAAAAAAAAACACGGGTAGGTGGTATACAATTATGGATGGACTGCCGAGTGCCGACACAGAGGTAGCTACAACCGTGGACTAACGTACTGTGTCTGCTGCTAATATAGAGTCTAGACTGGATGATAAATTATTGATAATGTGATGAAATCAATATAATATCACTAGTACTGCAGCCGGACAGGTACTATATATATTTATTATGTAATGACTGATGACGGACCTGCTGGACACTGTCAGGTCAGCACAGCACCGCAGACTGCTACAGTAAGCTACTATAGTAGTATGTATAAAGAAGAATGAAAAAAAAAAAAAAACCACGGGTAGGTGGTATACAATATTATATATATATATATATATATTATATACAATTATATATATATATATATATATATATATATATATATATATTAAACTGGTGGTGATTGATTATTAAACTGGTGATCACTTCAGGTCACGTTGCAACTTGCAACTAGTACTCCGAGGCCTAAGCAGACAATCACAAAATATATTATTATACTGGTGGTCAGTGTGGTCACAACAATGGCAGTGTGGCACTGACTCTGGCAGCAAAAGTGTGCACTGTACGTTATATGTACTCCTGAGTCCTGCTCTCAGACTCTAACTGCTCCCCACTGTCAGTGTCTCCCCCACAAGTCAGATAATACACTTACAGTCACACTATCTATTATCTAATCTAGTATAAATATCACTTCAGCAAGTAGTATAGTAGTATACAGTATAGTAGTACTCCTCCTAATAATGCTCCCCAAAATACTGTGTCTCTCTCTTCTCTAAACGGAGAGGACGCCAGCCACGTCCTCTCCCTATGACTCTCAATGCACGTGTGAAAATGGCGGCGACGCGCGGCTCCTTATATAGAATCCGAGTCTCGCGATAGAATCCGAGCCTCGCGAGAATCCGACAGCGTGATGATGACGTTCGGGCGCGCTCGGGTTAGCCGAGCAAGGCGGGAAGATCCGAGCCTGCTCGGACCCGTGTAAAAAACCTGAAGTTCGGGCGGGTTCGGATTCAGAGGAACCGAACCCGCTCATCTCTAATATAAATTATGGTGATTTACGTCTCCAAGCTTCGCAAGCCATTTTCAGTGAGAATACTATATATGGTTTTTATGGAACATGTGAATTTACAGTGTTTTATGTGAGATTAAAGATGTTTTTAGTTCGTGACACATGATCGCTCAGAGTGTTACTGTTAATTGATTGTAGATTAGTGGAAGCAGCGCATCCCCAATTATATACATTTTCCCTTTTTCTTTGGTATAAAAGAGGTTGGCAATTACCTCAGTGTGGGGAAGCAGCAGCTCTCACTAATACCCTTTTCAGACAGAAAAGTCTGAAAGTCCCGGCAATTACCCGGCATTTCAGTGCCGGGTCGTTTTGCCGGGACCTGCCTGACCCCCCTTTCACACAGACATGCAAATTACCAGGTCGAAAATTTCGACCCGGTAATTTGCAGATCTACACGGTAATTTTGTCTTTGTGAAAGGGTCAACCCATGTCATAATTCCTGTGTCTCCGACCCTGGTAAATTCCTGGGTCGAAGTCCCGGGAATTACAACACAGGTTGACTCTTTTAAACAGAAAAAGGACCCGCGTGTTTCATGAAATTACCGGGTGGAACTGCTACACCCGGTAATTTCTGTCTGAAAGGGGTATAATAGGAAAGAATTAAATTAGAAAGGATACAATTCCATCAGTAGGATGGCGCATATTGGGGGTCATTCCGAGTTGTTCGCTCGTTGACGATTTTCGCTATGCTGCGATTTGTTGCCAAATGCGCATGCGCATGGTACGCAGCATGCATGTGCTTAGTTATTTAACTAAAAACTTAGCAGTTTTGCTGTTGTTCGTGCGGCGCTTTTCAGTCGCACTGCTGATCGGTGAGTGATTGACAGGAAAGGGGTGTTTCTGGGTGGTAACTGAGGGTTTTCCGGGAGTGTGCTAAAAAATGCAGGCATGTCAGGGAAAAACGCAGGAGTGGCTGGAGAAACGGGAGTGGCTGGCCGAACGCAGGGCGTGATTGTGACGTCAAACCAGGAACTAAACGGACTGAGCTGATCGTAATCTAGGAGTAGGTCTGCAGCTACTCAGAAACTGCAAGGAAATACTTAGTAGCAATTCTGCTAATCTTTTTCGTTCGCTATTCTGCTAAGCTAAGATACACTCCCAGAGGGCGGCGGCCTAGTGTGTACAATGCTGCTAAAAGCAGCTAGCGAGCGAACAACTCGGAATGACCACCATTGTGTTTTATTTTTTTGTGTTTATCTGTTAAAGGGTAATTACCATTAAAAACATTTTCTGTCCCTACCAATACCAATACTTAAAATAATTCTTGTACCCTATTTTATTCCCTGTAAAGCACTGTAAAATATGTGTGTGCTATAGAAATAACTTTAAAAAACCCAAAATAAACATTACTGTTACAGTACATGGAATGTGGTGATCTTGGATATGACATCGGCATTTAGAGAACCTAGCAACATTTCTGTAAAATACTTGACTCTGGAACAAACAAAAAAAACAAACTCTTAGGGACAAATTTATTAAACCTGTTACACCTAAAAATCACGCGGAAACAACAGTTTATCCGTCCCTGCTATTTAGCAAAAGCAGAACCCATGAGTTAACGCAGATATATCAGATTAGTAATGCAGGATACTGCAGTTCTCAGTTTTTGGATGGGGACTATGGCATACTTGCCTACCTGCCCCTCTCCATGAGGGAGAAAATGCTCTGTTCCTGGTCTTTCCTGGTAATGTATGATTGCCATCACCTGTGGTGAAACACCTTTCTTATCCATTAACTAGCTCACCACAGGTGATGGCAATCATACATTACCAGGAAAGTCCAGGAACAGAGCATTTTCTCCCTCATGGAGAGGGTCAGGTAGGCAAGTATGGACTATGGTCTCCTCCAATTTATCATGCAAGCTTTGGAGCTTCATCCCCCAATAGCATTATTCTATCGGCTACAGTTTCTGAGCCCTCTTCGGCAGTAAACTGCGATTGGCGCACATGGAAGTCCTCATTATCAGTGCTAGGCTGCCGATGAAGAGGGGAAAATCGCCACTAGGAGAGGTAAAACATTTCACCATGCTATGATAAGATATGGAAAGTAAATGCTCAGGGGCGTAATAACAAGCTTAAAAAAAGACCCCTTAAAAGAAGGCTGTATTGAACAATTATTTTGAAAACACTGCAGTTTCGTTGTTTAAACAAGTATATCCACATTTTGCGCTTTGTTTACGATAATTTGACCAGTGGGTGTCAATATTTAATTTAGTGAATGATTTTGAATTTCCTAAATTAAGTTTTGATAACATATATGCTTCCACGTGTGGATTTGTTTGTAGGAATGTAACCAACAACATTTAAAGTAAAATGAAAAAGAAAACACTTTATTAACCTATTGAGAACCATGGGCCTCATTCACGCTGAGGCACAGTAGCTGTATCTTTGTGCTATATTATGCTAATGCAACAGGAGGCATCTTGTGTGCACAGGGGCCGGTTCTAGCCCTTGTAGCGCCCTGGACAAAAATAGGGGCGTGGCTTCATACAGGGGCGTGGTCAGTTATGCCCCCTGTAGAGTTATGCCCCCATTTGTGCCCCCTGTAGAGTTGTGCCCCCATTTGTGCCCCCAGTTGAGTAGCGCCGCTTAAAAAAAATAAAAAATAAAAATTAATACTTACTATCCCCGCTCCTGATTCCCGACCGCTGCTGATCGGCGCCGCTCCTCGGATCTATGGGAGAGACGTCTTGGGAGAGACGGCGACGCCCTCTAGAAGGCGGCGCCCCGGGCAAAAATCCTGTGTGCCCGTAGCAAGATCCGCTACTGTGTGTGTATAGGCAGCTCCTGGCTGCCTCTGTGATCCGATGGCTGCACCTGAAGACGCATCATCATCAGGCACTCTATGTGAGCATCGGTCATGTGAGCCACCTTCAGGTTAATCAGAATGACCGCTGCAGCCTCGTAGCCAAGGCCAGGAAACCAGTGTCACTCAGACCCTGGCTTCAGCACTGCCATCAAATGGAGGCGATTTGCGAAACGGAACCCATTACCACCCCCCAAACGGCTGCAGACTGTCACACACCTGAAGTCTGCAGCCGCAATGCATGCGAGGATGCAGGACCCAAGCTGCACATACACAGTACAGGTCCTATGCATGCGTAGTTTACCACTGCGAGATCATCTATGAATCACCCCCTATGTGCGCGCAATCTGCAGGCCAATGAAACAGTAGTAAATGTAACTACTGCCGTTGTTTCAGAACATTGGTGGTCATTCCGAGTTGTTCGCTCGCTAGCAGTTTTTAGCAGCCGTGCAAACGCTAAGCCGCCTCCCACTGGGAGTGTATTTTAGCTTAGCAGAAGTGCGAATGAAAGGATTGCAGAGCGGCGGCATAATTTTTTTGTGCAGTTTTAGAGCAGGTCAATACCTACTCAGAGCTTGCGATGACTTCAGACTGTTCAGTTCCTGTTTTGACGTCACAAACACGCCCTGCGTTCGCCCAGCCACGCCTGCGTTTTTCCTGGCATGCCTGCGTTTTTCTGAACACTCCCTGAAAACGGTCAGTTGACACCCAGAAACGCCCACTTCACATCAATCACTCTGCGGGCAGCAGTGCGACTGAAAAGCTTCGCTAGACCTTGTGTGAAACTACATCATTCGTTGTAATATTACTTCGCGCATGCGCATTGCGCCGCATGCGCAGAAGTGCCTTTTTTTGCCTCAACACTGCACAGCGAACGAATGCAGCTAGCGAACAACTCGGAATGACCCCCATTGTTAAGTGAAGTGCAACCCTACATGCAGATGCTAGGCTGTCTCTGGAGAAAAATGATCATACATCAGTGACAGAATATCAAACAAGTTCTCGGCTTCCCTGCACTGTTTGTATTATAATGTCATGCATCAGATAAGACTATTAATGTTAGTGTGGGAATTGGTTTCCTTGCATCTATTGGAGCAAATGTCAGGGACTTCACAGCGCTGAAATATTCGGGTGACCTCTATTATTCTACGTCAGATGGAAAAGCATGAGAGAATAGGAGACTGAGGCCATCCATAGTCAATTCTAGGGGGTAATTCAGATCAGCAGATTTGTTAGCTAATGGGCAAAACCATGGCCCTCATTCCGAGTTGTTCGCTCGCAAGCTGCTTTTAGCAGCATTGCACACGCTAAGCCGCCGCCTACTGGGAGTGAATCTTAGCTTAGCAAAATTGCGAACGAAAGATTCTCAAAATTGCGAATTGAAATTTCTAAGCAGTTTCTGAGTAGCTCGAGACTTACTCTTCCAGTGCGATCAGTTCAGTGCTTGTCGTTCCTGGTTTGACGTCACAAACACACCCAGCGTTCGCCCAGACACTCCCCCGTTTCTTCAGCCACTCCCGCGTTTTTCCCAGAAACGGCAGCGTTTTTTCACACACTCCCATAAAACGGCCAGTTTCCGCCCAGAAACACACACTTCCTGTCAATCACACTACGATCACCAGAACGAAGAAAAAACCTTGTAATGCCATGAGTAAAATACCAAATTTCTTAGCAAATTTACTTGGCGCAGTCGCAGTGCGAACATTGCACATGCGCAATTAGCGGAAAATCGCTGCGATGCGAAGAAAATTACCGAGCGAACAACTCGGAATGAGGGCCCATGGGCCTAATTCAGACCTGATACCAGCAGCAAATTTGTTAGCAGATGGGCAAAACCATGTGCTGTGGAGGTGGGGCAGATATAACATGTGCAGAGAGAGAGATTTGGGTGGGGTGAGTTAAAATTGAAATCTAAATTGCAGTGTAAAAATAAAGCAGCCAGTATTTACCCTGCACAGAAACAATATAACCCACCCAAATCTAACTCTCTTTGCACATGTTATATCTGCCCCTCTCCTGCAGTGCACATGGAGGGTCATTCCGACCTGATCGCACACTAGGTTTTTTTGCTGTACTGCGATCAGATCAGAACTGCGCATGCGTATGCACCGCAGGCGCGTTGTATGGGTACAAAGCGGATCGTTGCTGTGCGATGGATTTAACGAAGAATCCATTCGCACAGCCGATCGCAAGGAGATTCACAGAAAGAGGGCGTTTATGGGTGGCAACTGACCGTTTTCTGGGAGTGTTTGGAAAAATGCAGGCGTGTCCATGCGTTCGCTGGGAAGGTTCCTGACGTCAGTTCCGGTCCCGGACAGGCTGAAGTGATCGCAGCGGCTGAGTAAGTTTTGGGCTACTCAGAAACTGCACAAATCTTTTTTGTACTGCTCGGCTGCACATGCGATCGCACACTTGCAAAGCAAAAATACACTCCCCTATGGGCGGCGACTATCTGATCGCAGCACTGCAAAAAAACCCTAGCGAGCAATCAAGTCTGAATTAGGCCCTTTATCTCTGTCTAAGTCTGTAAATACCTAATTGGGGTGTTTCTAGGTAGAATTAGAAAGGTTTGAATTTGAGGGACTACTGTTCTTTCTGAAATGTACTAACTATGTAATAATAAGATACATCCAAGATAGATTCCTAGATGCTGATAGGCTGCATTCTGGTGGTCCATTCATTGTACATACAATCTGTGCAGATAAACCCATGTATTTTACTTGTTATATTATAACCATCCATGTTGTGTCACTCCTCATTTGATCTGTAACCACACTAAACTTATTAGTAGGTAATTGCATACCTACCTGTGTGACATTTCATATTTTCTTAATGAATATCTCCACTCTGTGGGGGTAATTCCAAGTTGATCGCAGCAGGATTTTTGATAGCAACTGGGCAAAACCATGTGCACTGCAGGGGAGGCAGATTTAACATGTGCAGAGAGAGTTATATTTGGGTGTGGTGTGTTCAATCTGCAATCTAATTTGCAGTGTAAAAATAAAGCAGCCAGTATTTACCCTGCACAGAAATAAAATAACCCACCCAAATCTAACTCTCTCTGCACATGTTATATCTGCCTCCCCTGCAGTGCACATGGTTTTGCCCAGTTGCTATCAAAAATCCTGCTGCAATCAACTTGGAATTACCCCCTGTATGTCTATTGCCATCAAACACTGATAAACCTCCTATTGGCTGACATCATCCTACAGTTCTACACCAGGTGAATACTGGAAAAACGTATCTACAATTTAGAAATGGAGACACGTTGGCCGGGAAAGGGCCAGCTTTACTGAACTATTGATTGAAAGGATGGAAAGGGTATTGATGCCATAGGAAGAACAGCCCTACACACAGAAGGGCAGATGTATTAAGCCTGGAGAAGGGATAAAGCAGTGATAAGTGCAAGGTGATAACGCACCAGCCAATCAGCTCCTAACTGTCATTTTTCAAATCCGTAATGATTGGCTGGTGCGTTATCACCTTCCACTTATCACTGCTTTATCACTTCTCCAGGGTAATACATCTGTCCCAATAATCCAATAGAATGTGTAGATGGGACGAATTGCTAGCCGATCACCAACAACTCAAGGCCTAGATGGGGACCAACTGCCGGCCTATCAGTAACAATTTAAGGTATCCAAACTCTCCTGCCAAAAACACACAGAAAGGCTCAACCAGACCGGAGTTGCCGTTGACTGCAGTAATGTAGAATCAGCCTAGGTATTGGCTGGGAGAGCACCTCAAGACCTACAGCAAGACAGCCACTGTTAAGGGCCGTACTGACGGGGAGATTTCCCCAGAGATGTGTGCTGAGCGGTCTAGCACAGGCCGCTCAGCACACATCTCTTCACCCGCTCAGCACAGTGCGATGGGGGGGACGGACACCGGGGACCGCTCATTTCACCCAGCGGTGAAATGAGCGACCTGCTAGATTGTGCCTGCATGCAGGCCAATCTAGCACCAGCGATAGCGACACGCGTGACCGCACATTACTGTCGCCGGCACCCCTACACACGGAGCGATGTTGAGCTAATTTCTAAGCAATCTAGTCAGACTGCTTAGAAATTAGCTGACCATCACTCCGTGTGTACCCCCCTTTACTGTTCTTTCCCACAAAATGATAAAGCTAGTGTCAGGAATCGACTCACCACAGCCACATCTGTCCGTCGGTGCGGACTCCGTCCGGGGTCCCTACGTTCTGCTGTCGTCCGCTCCTCTGCCGCCAGACGTCATCCTGGGCCTAGGAATGCTCCTGTAACAGCGGGCGTGTGAGCACGTCGCGTTCCCGCCGGGCCGCGGCATGGGCGCCGCCATGACAGTCTCCATCGGTCAGAGTACGGCGGCCAATCCGGAGCTTGGCCGCACCTCCTTTTCCCACTCCAACCAATGTCTGCACACCAGGGGGTATATCAGGAGCTGCAGGGTGAGCCTGTGGTTGTCCTGAACTTTGTGTCACTCCTGCGACCCATGTGCCTGGATTCCTCCGTGTTCCTGGTTACCTTCCTGGATCCTCCGTGTTCCTGGTTACCTACCTGTTCCTCCGTGTTCCTGGTTGCCTTCCTGCATTTCCGTGGAACTACAAGCATCAGCAATCCCTGCATTTGTATTTGGCTCCACACCTATCTACAACCACTGTGTGCTTCAGCCTCTGCAGTAGAGACTCTCTCCAGGTGCATTCCATCACCTCACCTGTGAAGCAGCTTGCTAGCTGCCTGTGCTTAACGAACTGCTCTGTGAACTTCCACCTGAGTCTCCTGCATCTGCTACCAGGTTTGCTACACATTTATTACCATCTCTGCTGGCTCCACGTTTTAAACCATTCTGGTTCTCACACCAGTAAACTTATCCATCATTATCATTTCCTCCATAGACTCTCAGCTTCCAAGCTGCACCATTTCCATTGCATACTTTTTATTGTTTATTCCTGCACGTTATTCTGCTGCCTTATTGTGTGAACTTTTATGTTAATAAAACACCATTGCGCTGATGCGCAGAAACCCAATCCAGCCTCCTCACTTCTTCTACCCTACCTCCACTGGCCCACTAGCGCCCCCTCCGGGGACACAAGCAAAACCGAACCTGACGGCTAGCAATCACAGTAACCGGTGGAGGTGATGGGGTAGGGGGGCACTTCCAAAGAGGCCGTGACCTCTCAACCAGGTAATCGCCAATATAAAAAAGAAACTCAGCCACAAAACTTTATAACTGTATCCCTTAAACGTAAAAGAGCTCCACTCCATAGGCCATAAAAATAAGACGCCCCTTACATTTTTAACTCTTGCTCCTAAATGTATTCAGATATGGCCTAGTAGTTTAAATTCCACCAGTCATATTAAAAGCTTTCTGTCTTACTACCAGAAATTAAGTTTTCCCCCAGCCATGTGTCATTCTGGGGAGAGCTGACTGTACACCAATGGGAAGACCAGCATAGAGAGATATGTTCCAAGAAGTATTTTCTATAGGCTATTCTGTATATTTGTTTGTAGGACACTATTCTATATTTAAACATGTAAAATGTTAGCTTTTCGAATACAACAGCAAGATTGGTGTAGTGGTTAGCATTATTGTGCCACTGTCCTGAGGTCATGAATTACATTTCTGACCAAGACACTATGTTGAATGCTTACATAGTAACAGTCGACATGGTGACCATGTTGACATTATATATGACTACACAATGGCCCTCATTCCGAGTTGATCGGTCGCAAGGCGAATTTAGCAGAGTTACACACGCTAAGCCGCCGCCTACTGGGAGTGAATCTTAGCTTCTTAAAATTGCGACCGATGTATGCGCAATATTGCGATTACTAACTACTTAGCAGTTTCAGAGTAGCTCCAGACTTACTCTGCCTGTGCGATCAGTTCAGTGCTTGTCGTTCCTGGTTGACGTCACAAACACACCCAGCGTTCGCCCAGGCACTCCCACTGTTTCTCCAGCCACTCCTGCGTTTTTTCCGGAAACGGTAGCGTTTTCAGCCACACGCCCCTAAAACGCCGTGTTTCCGCCCAGTAACACCCATTTCCTGTCAATCACATTACGATCGCCGGAGCGAAGAAAAAGCCGTGAGTAAAAATACTTTCTTCATAGTAAAGTTACTTGGCGCAGTCGCAGTGCGAACTTTGCGCATGCGTACTAAGCGGATTTTCACTGCGATGCGATGAAAAAGAACGAGCGAACAACTCGGAATGAGGGCCAATATCTATCGATATAGCATACCAGTCCAGATAGTGTCTTGGTCAGAAATGTAATTCATGACCTCAGTATCGACAGATATTGTGTAGTCATATATAATGTCAACATGATCACCATGTCGACTGTTACTATGTAAGCATTCAACATATCTGCACGGGTGATATGTCAACATATTACAATATCAACATAACGATCCTGGTGGCCCAGTGATCACTTACCTGGTCCCAGTGGCTGTGTCATCTTCCAGGTCCCGGCGGTCATGTGTTGGTCATGTGTTGAGCAGTTCAAGTGCAGGCATCTGTGGAGCAGCGTTCTGGTGCGTACAATCCCGCTAGTCCCTATCACTAACCCTAACCCTAACCTCCACCTAGTGCCTAATGGCCCATACACACGGCGAGATTCGGGCTATGCCCGATTCTCACTATGCGACGGGGCCAGGTCGGCACATAGTCAGTATCGCAAGCACACTCATTATGTGCTTGCGATACTGTCTATGGGGGTCAGAATGACCCGATCGCACGCTGCAGTTTCTCGCAGCAGTGCGATCGGGTCAGAACTGTGCATACGCCGGCTATTGACAGGCAATCACCGGCGATTGGCAGGCAGAGGCGGTCGCTGGGCGGGGGCGGAACGCCGGCGTCTGGATGCCGTTTCGTGGGCGCGGTCCGGCCAACGCAGGCGTGGCCGGACCGAAACGGGGGCGGGCCACAGCGGCTGCGTGATGTCACACGCAGCTGCTGCGGGCCGGGAAGCGATGAGTAGCTCCCGGCCAGCACGCTAAAGCTGCGCTGGTCGGGACCTCCCCTTGAAGTGCAAAGGCATCGCCGCTGTGCGATGCCTTTGCACTTCTGCGGGGGGGGGGGGGGCGGCACTGACATGCGGGGCGGGATAGCCCTGTGCTGGGCGTCCCCCTGCATGTCAGTGTGAATGATCGTAGCTGTGCTAAATTTAGCACCGCTACGATCATCTCGGAATGACCCCCTATGTGCGATTTTGGCTAAGTGTCAATTTTGACTATCTCTTCTGTAGAGATAGTCAAAATGTACTTACCTGCACAGTCTATCTATTCTTGCGATGCCGACTGCGTGGGACCGCGCATCGGCATCGAATCGGGATTGCAAGGTAACTTTTACCTTGCGATTTGCACTAACTTTTCTTACGATTTTGACTATATAGTCAAAATCGTAAGAAACACTCTCACCGTGTGTACACACCATAACCCTAAATAATCCCCCCTGCTTGCAGCCTATCCCTGACCTCCCTCTAGTACCTAAGCCTATCCCCCCCGGTGGTGCCTAGACATATCTGTCAGCATTCTGAGACTGTTGACATTTCACATGGCGCCATTACAGACGTCAACATTGGGAACATGTTGACATTCTGAGGATGTCAACATGGTGCCTGTCAACATGTTGAACCATGTCAACATTCCAGTTGCAACATTGTGGTTTTGGCATTACGAATATTGACATGGTAACTGCCCACAATGTGACCGGATACCAGCACTATCTGTGTGGAGTTTGTATGCCCTCCCCATATTTGCATGGGTTCCTCAAATCAAACTATTAGACCCATATTGTGGATCTTCTTGTCCAGTAGGTCACAAGAGTTCTGATTATCATTAAGAATCTTTATCCTAAACACATATTTAGTATAGTAGATAAAACATTACTTCTGTTGGCCTTAACATTCTCCAGATAATAACGTGGTAAATTTTATCAAAGATTGGTTTAACACTTATTCAATTACAGGTGTTGACTCTTTTCCTGACTGTTTCGCTGTAACCTCAAAAACGTATCCAGCTACAGTATGAGCAAATAAGAAGACCCGGGACATGTTTTTTTAAACACTTAAAAAGAAAAAAAAATCCCCCGCAGTTAATGGTGTTTAAACCCCAGCATAAAAGATTTTAGCTGGAATCATAATTAGGAGATCTTGGAAACATACATCATGCCAATGATTAATTAAGGATTAGAAAATGTCATTAAGCATTATTGCTTCTAATCACTGTGGCTAGCTTTCACACATTACACTGACGCCCTTCATACTGTCCGTGTATATTTATTTAATCAGCCTAAAATAGAAAAACAGACTTTTATGCTCTCCGAATGAAAAGTGTTCCGATGGGTAATCTGGTGTTTCGGCACTGATACATATGTAAGGAGAAATGTTTTGAATACCATTGCCATCAGGAACAGTAAACACGGGTCACATATTTGTGAAAGACGTTGATTTATGGGAAGCCTTGAGCAACTATTTGGATGAGCAGCAGTTCTTCTACATCATTACATTAAGGAAAAGTTGAAAGCTCTCAATATAAACACAGCACCAATCTGGCTATAATCACTGAGGTCGGCTAAAAGTCTGTGGATGCATAGGAACCAAGAGCTTTGAAGATAATGAAATGAGTCCTGATTTCTCTCAATAATGTGCTACTAATGATAGCTATACTGTATGTTATTGTGTAAGCTAAACAACCTTACAAATCAGATCATTTGAAATGTTTAACTGGGATTAAGCTGTCTGCCCAACAATAGAAAAGCAGTCCTCAGCTAATTAGCATGTGATTTGCATTCCAGCCATCCTACTGGTCAGATGTTTTATCTGGTTAACAAAGGTAAGGAGCTTTTAAAATACCCAGGGGTGTCGCTATAACTGGTACAGTAGCTCCTCCTTGTTACATCCTAGGCACTGGCGTAACTATAGCCCCCCGCAGCCACGATGGAGGCTTGGATATGCCAGGCTTGGGAGGCGCCACCGCATTGCTGTGCCCTGGCAATGAGCATTACACCCCTGGCAACAAGCATGACACCGAGAACATGAAACCCCGGGCAACAAGCATGGAATCCAGAGTATGAAACCCCTAGCAGCGAGCGTGGAACCTAGAGTACGAAACCCCTGGTAATGAGCATGGAACCCAGAGTATGAAACCACTGGCAATGAGCATTACACCCCTGGCAACGAGCATGATACCCAGAGCATGAAACCCCTGGCAACAAGCATAGAACCCAGAGCATGAAACCCCTGGCATGGAGCAGGAAATGTAAAAGTAATTATAAGCCTTACTGTAGGGCATAATGTGTAATGGGCATTGTGGTGTGTGACATAATGTATCACAGGCATTGCAGTGTGTGGCATAATGTTTCACGGGCATTCCAGTGTGTGGCATAATGTTTCACGGGCATTGTGGTATAATGTCTCAGGGGCATTGGGCATTGCAGTGTGTGACATAATGTATAACAGGCATTGCAGTGTGTGGCATAATGTATCACGGGCATTGTGGTATGTGGTATAATGTCTCAGGGGCATTGCAGTGTTTGACATAATGTATAAGAGGCATTGCAGTGTGTTCCATAATGTATCACGGGCATTGCGGTGTGTGACAATGTAAAATGGGCATTGCAGTGGGTGGCATAATGTGTCACAGGCATTATGGCGTGTGGCATACAGGCATTGCAGTGTGTGGCATTATGTATCACGGGCATTGCGGTGTGTGGCATTTGTAAAATGGGCATTGCAGTGTGTGGCATAATATGTCACAGGCATTGCGGTGTGTGGCATACTGTATCAAGATCCGTTTTGTCCCCCCCTGGTAGTGGCCAATGTCTGGACAACTGGGGTATAAGGCAGTCTTTTCCTGCACACCCCTTGCAACAAGACCACGCCCCCTGCAGTGAGGCCACACGCACTTTTTGAATTGCAATTTTTTTTCTATTATTCAAACGGCATTGGCGGGGGGGGGGGGGGGGGTGTTACGGTTTGGGGTAGCAAATTTTCGAGTTACGCCGCTGATCCTAGGGCTACTTACATTTTACACATCCAGACGCAGGGCTGTACACCGGGGAATGGGCTGTAGTAGTATTTACATAAGGTCGCAGAAGCAATACCGCCAAAAGACACACACACGGACACTGCAGCATCCAACTCCGCACAGGCCCAGAGTCTCTCCCTTCCATAAATAGAATGTTTGAATTTTTCTACTAAAATACTGCTCCATTTATCCCACTTAATGGACTAAACTAGTCATCATGAGTGAGAGGACACAACTTCTCCATTGAAGCGCAACATAAAGATCCATGGCCCTCATTCCGAGTTGTTCGCTCGCTAGCTGCTTTTAGCAGCATTGCTCACGCTAAGCCGCCGCCTACTGGGAGTGTATCTTAGCTTAGCAGAATTGCGAATAGAAATTTCTTAGCAGTTTCTGAGTAGCTCGAGACTTACTCCTACACTGCGATCAGTTCAGTCAGTTTCGTTCCTGGTTTGACGTCGCCCAGACCTTCCCCCGTTTCTTCAGACACTCCCGCGTTTTTCCCAGAAACGCAAGCGTTTTTTCGCAAACTCCCATAAAACGGCCAGTTTCCGCCCAGAAACACCCACTTCCTGTCAATCACACTCCTATCACCAGAACAATGAAATTTCTTCGTTAGGCCATGAGTAAAATACCAAACTTTTTAGCAAATTTACTTGGCGCAGGCGCACTGCGAACATTGCGCATGCGCAGTTTGTGACTAATCGCTCCGTTGCGAAAAAAACTAACGGGCGAATAACTCGGAATGAGGGCCCATGTGTCAAATAGTGACGGTGTACCTTCCTGTAGAGCAAGTAATACCACCAAAAATGCTCCCTTCAACATCTTCTGTCACTAATAATTTTCACCATGTTCTTGTACTTCTCCTCGATACCAGGTGCACAGGTGTGACCCACCCTCACTCCTCAGTAATTAATTACCTGGGCCCGAGCTTGTTGGAGGGACCAGGGCCGCTGCCCCCCCCCCCGCCCCCCCCATCCCTTCCCCGAGTGTACTTACCTGTGTCTTAAGTCCCTCCTCCGTGGCCAGCACCCTCATCCCAGTGACATCTTCGGGAAAATGGTGCTGCACATTGAGAGCAAAGACCCTAGCACTGTCTCAAGTGCACATGTGCCATCTTCCCAAATATCACTTGGGAAGATGGTGTCAGCCAGGGAGCAAGCAAGGTAAGGTACATTACACACACACACCCTCCCCCCCTACCTTCCCCCCGGATCTGAATGGCGCCCCCCTGTGGAGTGTGTGGAGTGTGGGGCTGCGCAATTGATTTTCTCTATCGTCCTAGTGGATGCTGGGGTTCCTGAAAGGACCATGGGGAATAGCGGCTCCGCAGGAGACAGGGCACAAAAAGTAAAGCTTTAGGATCAGGTGGTGTGCACTGGCTCCTCCCCCTATGACCCTCCCCCAAGCCAGTTAGATTTTGTGCCCGGCCGAGAAGGGTGCAATCTAGGTGGCTCTCCTAAAGAGCTGCTTAGGAAAGTTTAGCTTAGGTTTTTTATTTTGCAGTGAGTCCTGCTGGCAACAGGATCACTGCAACGAGGGACTTAGGGGAGAAGAAGTGAACTCACCTGCGTGCAGGATGGATTGGCTTCTTGGCTACTGGACATCAGCTCCAGAGGGACGATCACAGGTACAGCCTGGATGGTCACCGGAGCCTTGCCGCCGGCCCCCTTGCAGATGCTGAAGTAAGAAGAGGTCCAGAATCGGCGGCAGAAGACTCCTCAGTCTTCTAAAGGTAGCGCACAGCACTGCAGCTGTGCGCCATTTTCCTCTCAGCACACTTCACACGGCAGTCACTGAGGGTGCAGGGCGCTGGGAGGGGGGCGCCCTGGGAGGCAAATGAATACCTATTTTGGCTAAAAATACCTCACATATAGCCTCCGGAGGCTATATGGAGATATTTAACCCCTGCCAGAATCCGTTAAGAGCGGGAGACGAGGCCGCCGAAAAAGGGGCGGGGCCTATCTCCTCAGCACACAGCGCCATTTTCCCTCACAGAAAGGCTGGAGGGAAGGCTCCCAGGCTCTCCCCTGCACTGCACTACAGAAACAGGGTTAAAACAGAGAGGGGGGGCACTAATTTGGCGATATGCTTATATATATATTAAGATGCTATAAGGGAAAACACTTATATAAGGTTGTCCCTATATAATTATAGCGTTTTTGGTGTGTGCTGGCAAACTCTCCCTCTGTCTCTCCAAAGGGCTAGTGGGTCCTGTCCTCTATCAGAGCATTCCCTGTGTGTGTGCTGTGTGTCGGTACGTGTGTGTCGACAGGTAGGAGGACGATGTTGGTGAGGAGGCGGAGCAATTGCCTGTAATGGTGATGTCACTCTCTAGGGAGTCGACACCGGAATGGATGGCTTATTTAGGAAATTACGTGATAATGTCAACACGCTGCAAGGTCGGTTGACGACATGAGACGGCCGACAAACAATTAGTACGGTCCAGACGTCTCAAAAACACCGTCAAGGGTTTTAAAACGCCCGTTTACTTTAGTCGGTCGACACAGACACAGACAGGGACACTGAATCCAGTGTCGACGGTGAATAAACAAACGTATTCCTTATTAGGGCCACACGTTAAAGGCAATGAAGGAGGTGTTACGTATTTCTGATACTACAAGTACCACAAAAGAGGGTATTATGTGGGATGTGAAAAAACTACCGTAGTTTTTCCTGAATCAGATAAATTAAATGAAGTGTGTGATGATGCGTGGGTTCCCCCCGATAGAAAATTATGGGCGGTATACCCTTTCCCGCCAGAAGTTAGGGCGCGTTGGGAAACACCCCTTAAGGTGGATAAGGCGCTCACACGCTTATCAAAACAAGTGGCGGTACCGTCTATAGATAGGGCCGTCCTCAAGGACCAGCTGACAAGGCTGGAAAATATAATAAAAAGTATATACACACATACTGGTGTTATACTGCGGCCAGCGATCGCCTCAGCCTGGATGTGCAGAGCTAGGGTGGCTTGGTCGGATTCCCTGACTAAAAATATTGATACCCTCGACAGGGACAGTATTTTATTGACTATAGAGCATTTCTATATATGCGAGATGCACAGAGGGATATTTGCACTCTGGCATCATGAATAAACGCGATGTCCATAACTGCCAGAAGATGTTATGGACACGACAGTGGTCAGGTGATGCAGATTCCAAACGGCACAGTATGGCCGTATAAAGGAAGAGGACTTGTTTGGGGTCGGTCCATCGGACCTGGTGGTCACGGCAACTGCTGGAAAATCCACCGTTTTTTACCCTAAATCACATCTCTGCAGAAAAAGACACCGTCTTTTCAGCCTCAGTCCTCTCGTCCCTATAAGATCATATCTGCCCAGGGATAGAGGAAAGGGAAGAAGACTGCAACAGGCAGCCTATTCCCAGGAACAGAAGCGTTCCACCGCGTCTGACAAGTTCTCAGCATGGCGCTGAGACCGTACAGGACCCCTGGATCCTACAAGTAGTATCCCGGGGGTACAGATGGGAATGTCGAGACGTTTCCCCTTCGCAGGCTCCTGAAGTCTGCTTTACCAAGTCTCCCTCCGACAAGGAGGTAGTATGGGAAAAAATTCACAAGCTGTGTTCCCAGCAGGTGACAATTAAATTACCCCTCCTACTACAGAAAAGGGGTATTATTCCACACTATATTGTGGTACTGAAGCCAGAAGGCTAGGTGAGACTTATTCTAAAAAATTTTTTTTTTGAACACTTACAAAGGTTCAAATTAAGATGAAGTCACTCAGAGCAGTGATAACGAACCAGGAAGAAGGGGACTATATAGTGTCCCGGGACATCAGGGATGCTTACCTCTATGTCCCAAATTTGCCCTTCTCACTAAGGGTACCTCAGGTTCGTGGTGCAGAACTGTCACTATCAGTTTCAGACGCTGCCGTTTGGATTGTCCACGGCACCCCGGGGTCTTTACCAAGGTAATGGCCGAATTGATGATTCTTCTTCGAAGAAAAGGCGTCTTGATTATCCCTTACTTGGACGATCTCCTGATAGGGGCATAGTCCAGGGAACAGTTGGAGGTCGGAGTAGCACTATCTCGGATACTGCTACAATCAGCACGGGTGGATTCTAAATATTCCAAAATCGCAGCTGATCCCGACGACACGTCTGCTGTGCCTAGGGATGATTCTGGACACAGTCCAGAAAAAGGTGTTTCTCCCGGAAGAGAAAGCCAGGGAGTTATCCGAGCAAGTCAGGAACCTCCTAAAAACAGTGCATCATTGCACAAGGGTCCTGGTAAAAATGGTGGCTTCCTACGAAGCAATTCCATTCGGCAGATTTCACGTAAGAACTTTTCAGTGGGATCTGCTGGACAAATGGTCCGGATCGCATCTTCAGATGCATCAGCGGATAACCCAATATCCAAGGACAAGGGTGTCTCTCCTGTGGTGGTTATAGAGTGCTCATCTTCTAGAGGGCCGCAGATTCGGCATTCAGGATTGGATGCTGGTAACCACGGAGCCCAGCCTGAGAGGCTGGGGAGCAGTCACACAAGGGAAAAATTTCCAGGGAGTGTGATCAAGTATGGAGACTTTTCTCCACATAAATATACTGGAGCTAAGGGTAAATTTATAATGCTCTAAGCTTAGCAAGACCTCTGCTTCAAGGTCAGCCGGTATTGATCCAGTGGGAAAAACATCACGGCAGTCGCCCACGTAAACAGACAGGGCGACACAAGAAGCAGGAGGGCAATAGCAGAAACTGCAAGGACTTTTCGCTGGGCGGAAAATCATGTGATAACACTGTCAGCAGTTTTTCATCCCGGGAATGGAAACTGGGAAGCAGACTTCCTCAGCACGACCTCCACCCGGGAGAGTGGAAACTTCATTGAGAAGTTTTTTCCACATGATTGTAAACCGTTGGGAAATACCAAAGGTGGACATGATGGCGTCCCGTCTGAACAAAAAACGGGACAGGTATTGCGCCAGGTCAAGGGACCCTCAGGCAATAGATGTGGACGTTCTGGTAACACCGTGGGTGTACCAGTCGGTGTATGTGTTCCCTCCTCTGCTTCTCATACCTAAGGTGCTGAGAATTATAAGACGTAGAGGAGTAAGAACTATACTCATGGCTCCGGATTGGCCAAGAAGGACTTGGTACCCGGAACTTCAAGAGATGCTTACAGAGGTCTTATGGCCTCTGCCGCTAAGAAGGGACTTGCTTCAGCAAGTACCATGTCTGTTCCAAGACTTACCGCAGCTGCGTTTGTCGGCATGGCGATGGAAAGCCGGATCCTAAGGGAAAAAAGGCATTCCGGAAGAGGTCATTCCTACCCTGGTCAAAGCCAGAAAGGAGGTGACCGCACAACATTATCACCACGTGTGGCGAAAATTTGTTGCGTGGTGTGAGGCCAGGAAGGCCCCACAAAGAAATTTCAACTCGGTCGTTTCCTGCATTTCCTGCAAACAGGAGTGTCTATGGGCCTCAAATTGGGGTCCATTAAGGTTCAAATTCGGCCCTGTAAATTTTCTTCCAGAAAGAATTGGCTTCAGTTCCTGAAGTCCAGAAGTTTGTCAAGGGAGTATTGCATATACAAACCCCTTTTTTGTGCCTCCAGTGGCACTGTGGGATCTCAACGTAGTTCTGGGATTTCTCAAATCACATTGGTTTAAAACCAGTCAAATATGTGGATTTGCAGCATCTCACATAAAAAGTGACCATGCTCTTGGCCCTGGCCTGGACCAGGCGAGTGTCAAATTGGTGGTTTTTTCTCAAAAAAGCCCATATCTGTTTGTCCATTCGGACAGGGCAGAGCTGCGGACTCGTCCCCAGTTCTCTCCCTAAGGTGGTGTCAGTGTTTCACCTGAACCAGCTTATTGTGGTGCCTTGCACCTACTAGGGACTTGGAGGACTCCAAGTTGCTAGAAGTTGTCAGGGCCCTGAAAATATATTCCAGGACAGCTGGAGTCAGAAAATCTGACTCGCTGTTTATACTGTATGCACCCAACAAGTTGGGTGCGCCTGCTTCTAAGCAGTCGATTGCTCGTTGGATTTGTAACACAATTCAACTTGCACATTCTGAGGCAGGCCTGCCACAGTCTAAATCGGTTAAGGCCCATTCCACAAGGAAGGTGGGCTCATCTTGGGCGGCTGCCCGAGAGGTCTCGGCATTACAACTCTGCCGAGCAGCTACGTGGTCAGGGGAGAACACGTTTGTAAAATTCTACAAATTTGATATCCTGGCAAAAGAGGACCTGGAGTTCTCTCATTCGGTGCTGCAGAGTCATCCGCACTCTCCCGCCCGTTTGGGAGCTTTGGTATAATCCCCATGGTCCTTTCAGGAACCCCAGCATCCACTAGGACGATAGAGAAAATAAGAATTTACTTACCGATAATTCTATTTCTCGGAGTCCGTAGTGGATGCTGGGCGCCCATCCCAAGTGCGGATTATCTGCAATACTTGTACATAGTTACAAAAATCGGGTTATTATTGTTGTGAGCCATCTTTTCAGAGGCTCCGCTGTTATCATACTGTTAACTGGGTTTAGATCACAAGTTGTACGGTGTGATTGGTGTGGCTGGTATGAGTCTTACCCGGGATTCAAAATTCCTCCCTTATTGTGTACGCTCGTCCGGGCACAGTACCTAACTGGCTTGGGGGAGGGTCATAGGGGGAGGAGCCAGTGCACACCACCTGATCCTAAAGCTTTACTTTTTGTGCCCTGTCTCCTGCGGAGCCGCTATTCCCCATGGTCCTTTCAGGAACCCCAGCATCCACTACGGACTCCGAGAAATAGAATTATCGGTAAGTAAATTCTTATTTTTGAAATCATAGAAAAAAAAATTCTGTGGTGGACATGGGCATGAAACCCCCCCCCCCCCCCTTTCACCATTTAGGCCAAGCCACCTACGACAGTACCTGGGTTCGGACCAGCTCTCTGTATGGCTCTGTCCCGCACATGCCCCCCTCTTACTCTGCAAACCATTGCGTTTTGGCTGGATCTGGATGCACTAAATATGCAACCCTAATGTATTTTCTTTCCTGTAGAACTATTTTTTAGGCTATTAGTACAACCCCAAAAATATACCCTGACAGTCTGACTGGTGCTCATGATCATGAGTCATATATGCACTTTTTACAAGGTCTGACACAAAAGGGGTAATTCAGACCTGACCGCTAGGGTGCGTTTTTTCAGCTAGGTAGTCGCTATGGGGGGACAGAATATGGTGTGTGATCACATTTGTTGCAGAGCTACAAAAACATCCGTTTGTGCAGTCTCTGCTCAGCCCAGGATTTACTCTGCCGCTGCGATGGTTTGCTGGTGATCGGGGCTGGAGCTTACGTCAGACACCCTCCCTCCAAACGCCTGAGCCCACCTGCGTTTTTTCCGGACACTCCTTTAAACTGGTCAGTTGCCACCCACAAATGGCCTCTTCCTGTCATTCACCTTGCTATCGCCAGTGTGATTGCTTTTTTCGCACTATCCCGTCGCTATGCACCGATGCCCGATGCAGTTGTCCAACACGCCGGCACATTGCGGTGCATACACATGCGCAGTTCAGACCTGATCGCCCGCTGTGCGGAAACGCACAGCAGTGATCAGATCTGAATTACCCCCAAGGGCGAGAGACTGATAAATGTTTTAGTTTTCGATGCATTTTTTTTTCATCAATTTTAAATTACATTTGCTTACATGATACTTGGTCTCACCTCTGCACAAATATTTAGAAGTACTAAGGGCCACTGAGACAGCCATGGGGCCCGGGTACTGAAGCGGGCATGACCAAATCGGGGAGGCGTGGCCATGCTCCTTCCAAGGAAACTGATGATAAATACTATGTGCAGAGCTGGGAAACTGTGCCTTTTGCTGCAAAGGGGAACATATGCATCCTCCACCAGTTGACCCAGGCACCCGCTGGGCTTCTCCAAGAAGCCCGAGCCGGGTAATTAGTACCCTCTCCTCCCCTTCTCGGTGCCCTTGGAAGTATTGTAAGAGTAGTTAGGAGTACGACCAGGGTGACTTCATTATTTGGACACCTAAGGAGGGTAATTTATAAAGTGTTTACATTTTTTATTTGTTTTCTTATGCTTATATGACATTTTTTCCTTTTATATCACAGAGAACCATGTTATAGCAGAAGACAGTGGCTCCACCTCGCGTGGTGTGACTCTTGCAGATATGCAAACTAGCAAGAAATCGTTCTCTATTATCATTAATCCATCCATTAGAGGTTTCCCTGAGTTATTTATTTCACAGCACTGTATTTGATTGCATATTTGCTTATTCACTGGTTTGTAGTCATCATACTGCTTGGCAGGCTGACTAACATTATATATCATTTATAGACTTCAATAGAATAGGGCTGAAAATTGCCAAGGGGTCATGAAAAAAAGTATCATATTTACCATGTAAGAACTTTTGATTAAGGGGCAAATTCAGTAAGAATCGCACGTAGCGATTCGTACGGAATTTTTGCTGAGGTGGTGTGGGCGCTTGCGCAGCAGGCCCTACTGCGCACGTGCCCGCATTTTCTGCGGGGAGCTACAGAAAATGCGATCGCCTCTGCCTGACAATCAGGCAGAGGTGGTCGCGGGGCGGGAGGGAGGCGGCAACGCTCCCTTTTCTGGGAGGAAACGGAGCGTTGCGGGGGCGTGCCAGCCGAAACGGTGAGCTGGTACGTGCGAACGGGGGCGTGTCGGAGGTGTGGTCGCGGCAGCTGCGTGACGCCACACGCAGCCGCTATGACAGGAAAAATGGCGCAGAGACTCCTGCGGCCACAGCTAAGCTGCGCCGGCAGGAGTCATCCTTAATTTCTGCTAACAAGCGCTGGGCGGCCCCAGCATGCGTGCTAAACGTTAGCAAATTCTGCTGATTAGCAGAATTTGCCAATCTTACTGAATTGGCCCCTAAATACGTGATTCAACCACAAGAAGACTTGTTTTATTTTAGTGTTTCGGTGTATTGCCTGTCTATAGAGTCAGCACTAATTAAATTCATACATTTTCCAAGTAAAAAATGTTGAAGCTGAAAGAAAGAAAAGACCATCTATGAATGTGAGAAAAATGACCACAAATCAGGCCTTCATTATCTCCCCCTCCCTATTCTCTCTGATTGTAAAGCAGAACTTTTGACCTTAACGCCTCATACATCACCACTTGGCAGGGGCTTGATGCCTTCTCTGGTTGAAACTACCATACTCCTTTCCTTGCACAAGAGGTACCTTTCATGTGTTAAGTGACTCTTTTTACAGCTCACACAATATTGCAGATAACACAATGAGGACATCCCCAGATCGAAAGCCTGCCTCATTAAGATGACATCACTAGGATGCTGCCAGATAAAAGCATGGCTGCCCTGCTTAGAAGAACCCACATTAGTGTATGCAAAGCTTTTCATTTCCTGCAGAGAGGCTGGCGGGTAGCAGAAGCACGGTCCCAACTTATTTTCTCATAGGGTGCATTGAAAGCTTAACCAGCTGGAAGCCAAAGTCATTATCAGTCCTCTTTAATGTTTTCAGATCTTTAAGTGCACAATACAAGAACTCCACTCACAGAGGGCACAAGTAGATTCAGTATGAATTGCTTTAAGCACAAATTAATGAATATATGGGGTTGATGTATATCAAGCTGTGAAAAGAGTGGAGAAGTTGCCCATAGCAACCAATTAGCATGTACCTATGATTTTGTAGCGTGTATTTGATAAATGCTTCCTCAAAGCTCATTGGTTACTATGGTCACCTTGTGAACTGGTACACTTCTCCATTATTTTCACTGCTTCATACATTAACCCTAATCCTTAAGGCCCGTACACACTGGTCGATATATCGGCCGTTCTTTTGAACGGCCGATATATCGCGGGACCGTCGGCCAGTGTGTACGGCCGATACATCTGTGAACTCCGTCGTTCACAGACGTATCGCGTCGGCCGCGCAGCACAGCCGACGGACAATATATCTATCGATATATTGGCGCGTCGCTGTGTGTGTACGGGGCGGTCGGCCGACCGCCCGTACACATGCTGCGGCGGCCGGCGGTGATTGACAGCTGAACTGGGCGGGCGTGTGTACACGCCCGCCCAGTTCATGACGTCAGTCCCCGACGGATCGTGCAGTGTGTATGCACAGCACACTGCCCGATCCGTCCATAGATATATGTGCAGATCAATTGATCTGCAGATATATCTATTAGTGTGTACCCACCTTTACACTTTAATAGTTCTCTGCTGTGGCAAGCTTGCTGCAACAAAATCAGTCAATTAGGTTATAATGACCATTAAGGTGGGTACACACTGGAAGAGATATCTGCAGATCAATTGATCTGCAGATATATCTATGGACGGATCGGGCAGTGTGTTGAGCATACACACTGCCCGATCCGTCGGGGACTGACGTCATGAACTGGGCGGGCGTTGCGCGGCGAAGCCGCGCGCCGATCTGAAAAGGGGGTGTGGTCTCGCCTGTAGTGGGCGTGGCCTCGCTCGAGTAGGCGTGGCCTCACCAAATGGTCCGGATTTTTTC
This sequence comes from Pseudophryne corroboree, assembly GCF_028390025.1. Lineage (NCBI taxonomy): Eukaryota > Metazoa > Chordata > Amphibia > Anura > Myobatrachidae > Pseudophryne > Pseudophryne corroboree. The sequence goes on from NC_086455.1 coordinate 40,956,448, forward strand.
CTTTTGGGGGCGTGCCCAGCGCTCTCACAGCAGCTGGGCAGCCTCCGCTCCCCTCCTAGCTCTGAATACATGCCGTGCGCGTGCGCACAGCATGTATTCAGTGATCACCGGGCTGCTTTGCAGAGCAGAGCAGCAGGTGATCAAAGCCTCCCCTAACTGCCCCCCCACCCGCGGGACACTGCTGCCCGCGGGTGGGACAGCGGGACAGGGTCCGAATAGCGGGACTGTCCAGCTGAAAGCGGGACAGTTGGGAGGTATGCAAGAAGGTCCAACCGACCGAGTAGAATGGGCCTTTATGGTAGCAGAAGCTGGAAGGCCAGCCTGTACATAAGCATGTGCAATCACCATTCTAATCCATCTAGCTAGGGTCTGCTTGTGAGCAGGCCAGCCATGTTTGTGAAATCCAAACAGAACAAAGAGAGAATTCGACTTCCTAATGGAGGCAGTTCTCTTCACGTAGATACGGAGAGCCTGTACCACATCCAAAGACAGCTCTTTGGAACACAACTCAGGAGAGGCAAAGGCCGAAACCACAATCTCCTGATTAAGGTGGAAAGAAGACACCACCTTAGGTAGATACCCGAGACGTGTTCTAAGAACCGCCCGGTCACGGTGAAAAATCAGATATGGTGACTTACAGGACAAAGCACCAAAATCCGACACCCATCTGGCAGAGGCAATAGCCAGCAGAAACAACACCTTAAGAGAAAGCCACTAAAGGTCTGCCGATTCAAGAGGCTCAAACGGAGACCCTTGCAACGCCTCCAGAACCACCGACAAGTCCCAAGGAGCCACTGGCGGGACGTAAGGAGGTTGAATCTGCAACACACCTGGGGGTAAATTTACTAAGGTGGGAGATTTTTAGAACTGGTGATGTTGCCCATAGCAACCAATCAGATTATATCTATTATCTGCTAGAAGCAGCTAGATAAATGGTATGTAGAATCTGATTGGTTGCCATGGGCAACATCACCAGTTCTAAAAATCTCCCACCTTAGTAAATTTACCCCCTTGAGTAAATGTATGAACATCAGGTAAAGTTGCAATTTTTCTCTGAAACCAAACCGACAAGGCAGAAATATGAACCTTGATGGAGGCCAGACGAAGGCCCAAGTCCAGGCCCTGTTGTAGAAAGGCCAAAAGTTTGTCCGTACTAAACTTGTAAGCGTCATGATTGTTAGATGCGCACCAAGCAAAGTAAGAATTCCAGACCCTATGGTAAATCCGAGCAGAAGCCGGTTTCCGGGCCTTCGACATAGTTTGAATGACCGCCTCAGAAAAACCTTTGGCCCTCAAGACGGAAGCTTCAAGAGCCACGCCGTCAAAGCCAACCGGGCTAAATCCTGATATACACAGGGGCCCTGAATGAGGAGATCTGGGCGTTGCGGAAGTAGAAGGGGACGCTCTATCAAGAGACCCTGAAGGTCTGAAAACCAATGCCGTCTGGGCCACGCTGGAGCGATCAGAAGTAGGATTCCTCATTCTTGCTTGAACTTCCTTATTATTCTGGGCAGGAGTGACACCGGAGGGAACACGAATGGCAGCTGAAAGTTCCATGGAATTGCCAGTGCGTCCACGAACGCTGCTAGAGGATCCCTTGTCCTTCCCCCGAAGACCGGAACCGTGTGATTGTGTTGAGACGCCATCATGTCCACATCTGGAAGGCTCCACCCGTCCACGAGGAGTTGAAACACTTCTGGATGGAGGCTCCATTCTCCGGCATGTATGTCCTGACAACTGAGAAAGACGCCTTCCCAGTTTAGGGCCCCCGGAATGAATACTGACGATATGGCTGGCAGATGGCGTTCCGCCCACTGAAGAATCCTTGATACTTCCCTCATTGCCATGCGGCTTCGAGTGCCGCCTTGATGATTGATGTATGCCACCGTAGTGGCGTTGTAACAGGTCTGTTCTGTATTAAATGCTGGGCCAAGTTCAGAGCATTGAACACTGCCTGCAGTTCCAGAATGATTATCGGAGGAGAAACTCCCCCTTGGTCCACCGACCCTGAAGGGAGTGTTGCTCCAACACCGCGCCCCAACCTCTCAGACTGGCATCCGTCGTCAGAAGGACCCAGTTGGAGATCCAGAAGGGACGACACCTGCTCAATCGTTGGTCCTGAAGCCACCAGCTCAGTGACAGATGGACCTCCGGAGACAAGGAGATCTTTTGAGACCTGATCCAGTGAGACAGGCCGTCCCACTTGGCAAAAATAAGCTTCTGCAGAGGGCAGGAATGGAATTGAGCGTACTCCACCATGTCGAAAGCCGACACCATGAGACCTAGCACTTGCATTGCCGAATGTATCGACACTTGCGGACGAGATAGGAAGCATCGAATCCTGTCCTGAAGCTTCAGGACTTTCTCCTGAGAAAAGACCAATCGCTGGTTGTGAGTGTCCAACAACGCTCCCAGGTGCACCATGCTCTGAGCAGGGACCAGGGAAGATTTCTTCTTATCTCGAAGTTGTCCATCTCCTCGGGCACAGTTCCTATACTGAGGTCTGGAGGAGGTGCATAGGGGGAGGAGCCAGTTCACACTGTTGAAAAGTCTTAAAGTGCCGAAGGCTCCTGCGGAACCGTCTATACCACCCCGGCCGCCTTCTAGTTAATCCGGACATGTTCTAAAGCCACAACCTATTCAATGCAATTACCAATTGCAAATTAACTGCTGTTGGTGTTTGAAAACTGTATCTGGTTAGTGGCAGTTTTAATACTGCATTATAATATGAATTGTGCCTATCGCAGTTGCTCATAATTACCTACCTCAATCTGCAGGAGACTCCCTGAAATAGCAGCAATCTCCCTCACTCCCTGAATAGTCCTGCAATCTCCCTCATTGCACCTTATCCCCAATATGTAGCTGTTACATTCTTGGGGGAAAAAATAAATCAGAGCTACATACATTAAAATAGGATCATCAGTGCCATTTCCCTGTATTGGTTATAACTAAGGCACAATGGGGCAGATGTATTAACCTGGAGAAGGCATAAGGAAGTGATAAACCAGTGATATGTGCAAGGTGATAAAGGAACCAGCCAATCAGCTCCTAACTGTTAATTTACATATTGGAGCTGATTGGCTGGTGTCTTTATCACCTTGCACATATCACTGGTTTATCGCTTCCTTATGCCTTCTCCAGGTTAATACATCTGCCCCATTGATCTCTATGGCTACATGCATTTTCAGTAAGGTTTCTCGTGGCCACTTACAGTGTACAGAACCTCTTGTAAAACACAATACCAAACAAATCCTGTAAAAATATCAGTGTCTTTTAATAATAATAATAATAATAATAATAATTTTATTTATATAGCGCTCTTTCTCCAACAGGACTCAAGGCGCTTTACAGACATCAAAAACAATACACATAATACAGAAGATTTAAGTAATACAGCAATAGATAAGCCACACAGACATAAAAGAAAACCTTAAGCACACAGAAAGCATAATGCAGGATTGGTGTAGGCATTTACCTACTTATTTACTTCCAAGGGTTGTGTATTCCACCCTCACAAGGTACCAAGTGCGGCAGCCATCTTGGGCGCTCAGCGTAGGATTACCCAAGGTGGAATAGTCCACCCCTAGAAGAGATTACACAAAATGGGGGTGATTTCAGAGTCCTACAGTTTAGAGTAGGGTTCCAACAAAACCACAAGGTCCATGTATTTTTCATCCCATCCACAAGTGTACCATATGGGGCCGCCATGTTGGGTGCACTTTGAAGGTTACACTGTGGTAGGTGAGCCATACAAGGGCCAAGTTCATGTATGGGAAAACTGATGCTTATGTAGTAGTATGATGTACCCTGCATGTAGGGCACAATGGCAGGGTGTGCAATCAGTGGAGGTAAACATTACAGGAAAAACACATGGTGGGGTGAAGCGAGCAATGGAAAAAAAAAGCACAATAGCAGGCAACTAGTGGCAGAAGTAAAATTGGGATAACATTATTTTGATCAGATCTTAGTACTGGTGGGTATGAGAATGTGGGTGGCATACTCAGAAGCAATGGGGATGTCCCTGCTGACCCTGGTCCTGGTGCTCTTCCCCCACAGTTCCCTGTTCATCTTGATGGTTAGGCCCAGGGGCAACAAATAGATCTTACATACTTTGGGGCTCATTTACATTTGGATGTAAGTCATTTTCCTGACACACCTCTCCGATGTAGAAGAACACGTCTGCGCTGATAGGTGATACTTTTACAGTCTCCCTGAAATGCTTTTTCAGAAGTAGGCAAGTATGCGGTTGCTACATACACAAACTTAAAGTACAATGGTGGTCATTCCGAGTTGATCGCAGCCAGCAACTTTTGCTGCTGCTGCGATCAACTAGTCCACGCCTATGGGGGAGTGTATTTTAGCTTAGCAGGGCTGCGATCGCTTGTGCAGCCCTGCTAAGCTAAACATTTTTTCAAGTAAAACAAGACCAGCCCTTGACATACTTCCCCTGTGCGACGATCTCAGCAATGCTGGGGCCAGCTTTGACGTCAGACATCCGCCCTCTGTTCTCCTGGACACGCCTGCGTTTTCTTCTCCACTCCCCGAAAACGGTCTCCAGGTGATGCCCAGGTACGCCTTCTTTCTGTCAATCTTCTTGCGGTCGGCTTTCTTCGTTCTCCTGGACGTAACCGCCGGGCAACGTCGCGCACGAGCAGTGCGGCCCCCATGCATGCGCATTCCGAACCCGTTCGCACTGCAGCGACAAACCGCTGCGTGCGAACGGGTTGGAATGACCCCCAATGTACTTACACTTATGTTTCCACCAGAGCTTGCCTATACAATCATGTATACAGAGCTGGATTCTTTTCTTTTAGAGGGAAAAATTAAACCTGTAAAAAATATAAGGAGAGTTTACCCTTTGGGAAAGTCACTTCTCAGACATTTTGATAATTACACAAGTCAACACTTACATGATACAGCACCATGCAAACTTTCTGAAACATATTAAATATTTCAGCCCAACGGAAATGAGTTTTACTTGGCCATAGTAAGATTCTGAAGAGAAGCTTTCTAATATTTGTATTTGATCCTTTACGTATAAGCCAAGGGTCTGTTATTTTTCCCTTACATGACCTGACTTTAATTAGAGGAGGTTGGAATGTGTTCTCATGGGATTTGCAGCAGGGAAAGCTAGTGAGAGGGTTTCTGTATGAAGGCTTGGCCATGTGGACTAGACTAGCACTAAGAATGGTCTTTATTAATTCCAACACACGCACATGTACCCTTCACTCTAAAAAAAAGAAAATATTCTTTCAGTTTTATTAACAGACTTTAGACTGAAATGTTTAAAACTTTACAGATATTCTAATTTCTAATATAAAGAAATACAAAGTAGATGTCAACTTAAAATTTAAATATGCTTCTAAAATCTAATACAACAAACAATGGAGGCAATACCATTAAAAGTGATGTAATAGTGGTGACACAGGCCATTTGCCTTTGGGATGGTGTATAAAAACTGGCAACGGGACCCTGCATAGCCCCTATATCATGCATGTTACAACATAGCCCCATAGGGGTGCACAGGAAATTGCTCAATTTTAGGCTACTGTGCGCAGGCTCGGACTGGCCCACAGGGGTACAGAGGAAACCACCGGTAGGCCCCACTGCCTGGGGGGCCCTCTTCCTCTAGGGATCAGGTTCTAGACTGTGCACTTGAATTATATATTATACATATGTTACCTTATACTGCACAGGATTATGATGTATTCTCTACAGTACATTGCTGTCATTAATCTGGCACATTATCATTCATGTACTAGCATTAATTACTATATAAATTATCAAGGAGTCCAGACCAGGTACTCTCTAATGGTTAGCCAAACCTCTGTGGTGGCTGGCCACACCCCCTATGGAGGCTGGCCACACCTATAATCATGGGCCCCTACCACTGCATACCCACAGTGGGCCCTTCATGCTCCAGTCCGACACTGACTGTACGTCTTGGATATGTGCATGCTGCTTATCACCTGTACCTTGTGGTGGAACATGTGATGTAAGATCGTGTGTTATTTAAATGACCCCAGTGTCTCAGAATGCTACAGCATTCAGTATTATTATTATTATTATTATCCTTTATTTATATGCGCTACAAGAGTTCTGCAGTACATAAACAAATGAACAGAACAAGAAAAACAGTGACTTACAGTATAAGACAATGTAGGACAAGTACATGCTACATAAACATTACTGCATCGGTGGGCATGACACTAAAATAAGTATCAAGGTGGCCGAAGCTGAGGACTAGGTGCCGTTGCAAGGAGTATGGTGTAGGAGATAGTGTAAGTAGGAGAAGGAAAGCACGTGAGGATAGAGGGCCCTGCTCGTGAGAGCTTACATTCTAAAGGGGAGAGGCAGACAGACAAGGGTGACACAGATGGGTGGATAGCGAGCATGGAACAGAGACCTAGGATGAGAGACAGTTGGGTTTGATAAAGAAGTGGGTCTTGAGACCTGTTTTAAGTTTTGTAGAGAGGTGGAAACGGTGATGGGTCATATGTAGAGAACTCCAGAGATAGGAAGCATCACATGCAAAATCTCGGAGGGAGGAAGTAATCAGTTGCGAGGAGGAGAGGTGGCCTGCATTTGTGGAGCGAAGAGGACGGTGAGAATGTAAAGGGAGATAAGTTCAGAGGTGTAAATGAGACAGGACTGTGTGAGGGCCTTATACGTGATTGTGAGAAGCTTGAATTGGATTCTGAAGGGGAAGGGGAGCCAGTGTAGGGCTTGTAAGAGAGGGAAGGTGGAAGTACTACGTTTGGAGAGAAAGGTGAGCTCGGCAGCAGCATCAAGGATAGATTGGAGTGGAGAGAGGCATTTCTCAGGGAGGACAGATAGGAGGAGTGAAAAGTAGTCCAATCTGGAGATGACCAGTGAGTGTATGGGGGTCTTAGTAGTATCCATGGTCTGATCCTGGAAATATTTTTGAAATGAAAGTGGCAGGATTGTGAGAGGTACTGAATGTCTGGTGTAAAAGAGAAAGAGGAGTCAAGGGTAACTTCAGTGTACTTGAGCACTAGATATTTGTGCCATCACTATATAATGTAATTGTGGGAAGTGAGGTTTTTCGGGAAAAACATCGGTGGTCCCAGTTACAAAGTGCAAGACAGCCAATGAGCAGTGCAAAATCCTTTTATTGTGATGTAATGCATCAGTTTATGTCTAGACTTTCACCAATGTACATAAGTACACTACAGAAAGCATGAAAGTAGAGTTTACAGAGGGGACCAGGAATTTCTGCACCATCAATGTGTGCAGTGTCAGCAGAGCGGTAAGTACAGCCTATGGGTGTAGGGTGTTTCACTTGGGTCCCCTGGATACACCTATAGCATACTGGTGCTCTTGATGAAATTTGATAAAGAAGTGGAAAAGAATCGTGTCATTCACCTGTTCAGTTGCTGGCTGCCCTGATATATAGGAGCGGGTGCTTGTCTCACTCTTTCTCAGAGCTGCAGTCAGGTGCTTGTATTTAAAGAGCACTCTAAGGGGGAGATTCAATTGTTTGAAAAGTCAGTTGGGTGTTTGTTTTTTTCTATCTAATAGGCAGGAAAAAACAGACACCCAACCGACTTTTCAAACAATTGAATTCCCACCTAAGAACTTCTCAGTGCCAGAATATAATTTTCCAATCTTGTGGCAGGGTCTTCATTTCTGAGTGCTGCCCTGTGTTACAGACCTTGGCTAGGCAGCTTATTCTTCTCCTGGGTTTAAAAACGCCAGCTTACAAAGCAGAAAGGAGTTTTAACCATGTGCTCTGCACAACTGCTTGTTGTTTCCTATGGTTTACACCTCCAACCAATGTTACATGTAAATAAAAAGAAAGGAATGAACCAGCGCTATGTTTCTTTAATATATTGGTCTCTTCTCAAATCTGGACAATCTCTGGCTCTCTCAAGAACAGAACTTACATTGAAGTTCTGCCTCGAGTGCATGTAGTAGTTTCTTTACAAACATCAAAGAAGGCTTTTCTTAGTTTAAAATTAGAATGAAACTTACACTAAATTTCTTTCTTGTGTTCATATAAAGGTATCTTTCATCTGTGCAGAACGACCTTCACTCCAAACAAGGCTTGCATCCCAATAGAGGTTAAAAAAGGATTTATTTAAAATAGTCAATTTTTAGAAGGATAAATATTAATTTGCTAGCATATTCCTTTGTAACATTGTTTTTTATTTAAATAAATAAATAAATAAATAAATATATTGTCTATGAATATATCTGCTATTGCTATCCTGAGATGGACATAGCAAAAGGAAGGTTCCTTGATAAATTGGTTTCCTCATCTAACCACAAAACTTTGCAGCAGAGGGTTGACATCAGTAATAGCTTTTCCTACGTAAAGCTTTATTGGTTGAATAAATAGAGCCCTAAGGCACCAAGTAAAAGTTAACTGTCAGCTAGAGAATCACGGAATATAAGTATATTATCAGTTTATCAGGATCCAGGAGTGGAGTGGTGGATTTGCTAACAGATGATCTGACACTGATATCTCTGGAAGAAATGACAGAAAACAGAAAGAGATCAGAGAGCTCTTAAGTGTCACCCAGCAATGTATTATGTCACCTAGCCAGCCACTACATGGGTTTTGTTGTTGATGATGAGCTGCAATGGTCTTCCTCCGGGTCATGCTGATTTCTGTTCTGCCAACATACCTTGCTCGTATGACCGCATGCTGAAATGGTCCTATATTGTGTGAAAAATCTGGTGCTAGTTGCTGTCAGGAAAGAACAACTTGTCTGAGGTATTTATCAGAGACACCTCACATTTGGCCAACTCGCTTAGTCCTGGGAGGATATGACATGACAGACAAGACTGAAGTTGGAAGTCTGCAGAAGTTAGAATTGTGAGGGACTAAGCTGAAGTCAATGGATGGTTGAAGAATGGAGAATCTTGAGGGATGAAGCTGAAGTTCATGCACAGGAAAATAAATCAAGATTGATGCGCTGGCAGAAGGATAACATTTTACCTATGCTCCTGTATAGCGATGAGGGCCATATTAAGGCCTTATAAAGTTTGCACACATATGAAGTCTCTTATGAAGTCTCTTAGTCCTAAGAGTGTTGTGCACTTTCTAGCACTGGTTATTGTAATAAAAGCTGTACATGTCCGGGACACACACAAATACCTAACAAACACATCTAGGCACAAGAAGAGATTGGTGATAATGATCTGTGTTCCCTACCCTCTCTAATATTAATGCTAACCTTTGTTCACATGGAAATTGGGACCTATCATCCTACTTGGCACAATCTAGTTGCCAGGAAATAGCTGATTGGTGAGGAACCTGGGTCAAGGATTTCAGAGCTGGCTGCACCTACTTTAAGGGATGGGTCAGATACCCTATAAATAAATGTGTAGCCTTCTTTATTAGGGCCTATTGAGCTGGATTGATGGGAACAGGTTTTTGGTAGAGAAAACTGGGCCTGTGGCAGGACAATGGGGCCACTGCTACTGTGTGGAGCACAGGCCTAAAGATGGAGATTAAGTACAGGCATGGACCTAGCTCACAGAGTTAAATACAAGCACAGTCTAATGCTTGTCTAGAACTATTTAATAAGTCATGGTCTTAGAGCCCGGTTAAATGTTGGCATATCTCTAATGTCCAGAACTATTTAATAAGGCATAGGTCTAGTGCCCGACTAAATTTGAGGCATGGACCAAATGCCCAAATCAACTCCACAGGACAACCCCACAGGTCTGGTGCCTGGACTAATTACACAGTCTAGTGTCCAAAATCCATGGCGACCTAGGGGACTATGATTAATAATGACAGCTACTTACCTCTGTGAGTGTTTAGTTAATTCTTTCTCTGGCGACTTGAGTTAATAATAATTATTATTATCCTTTATTTATATGGCACCACAAGGGATCCGCAGCGCCCAGTTACAGAGTACATAAATTAATATTCAAAACGGGAAACAGTTACTTACAGTTAAAGACAATGGATCCTATTCAGTAAGGATTGCAAATTCTGCTCCCTAGCAGAATTTGCAATCCTTTTGCTCACATGCTGGGGTCCGCCCATCGAGGGCACGGGCGCTCAGCATGCTAACCGCCCCCCCCCCCCCCACCCGTAACCATGCTGAAATTGCTGTTGCACCGCAATTTCAGCGTGTTCGCAGAAAGTAAGGAAGTCTCCTGCCGGCGCAGCCTGGCTGCGAAGACATGAGGACCACCGCCATCTTTGTGATCGGAGAGGCTGCGTGTGACGTCTTGCAGCCGCCTCGATCATGCCCACAAAACTCCCCCTGTTTGCCCCGCCATGCCCCCCTCCTGCCCAGCGAATGCCTCTGCCTGATTGTCAGAGGCTTTGGCATTTACTGCGGGGCACCCGCAGTAAATGCGGGTGCGTGCACAGGACAGGCCCTGCACATGCACCTCATCATCAGTGTATTTTTTGCAGTTGGATCGAGAGTTGCGATTCAACCAGAATAGGGTCCTATATCCCCTGTCATTCTTGCCCCACTGGCAAGAGGTGAAAAGCTCCACTGGGGCAGGGACTGATGTGAATAGCCAAAAAGCGTCTCTATAAAGCGCTGCGGAATATGTGTGTGCTATATAAATAACTGGTAATAAATAAATAAATAGTGCACCCAACTTGAGTCCTTTTAGAGAATAGTGCCATATAAATATTTTATTATTATTATTATTATTATTATTATTAATAAGAAAAGGAGACAAACAGAAGGATGCGATCGCATAGTGATTGACAGTGGCGGCAGTTGGGGGGAGGCGTCGATGCAGCGTTTGATGTGCGTGGTCCAAATAATGCAGTTGGCCCATTTTCGGGGAGGCTGCATGACATTATACGCAGCCGCTCCAAGAAAAAAAAATGGCGCCGGAGAGACTGCCAGCGCAGCCTGGCTGTGCAGGCAGGGGTTGTCCTCAAATCAATGTGTTGACAATTAAATTGCCCTGTGCTGGCCGGCCCCCAGCATGTGAGTAGATCTGCGTCCATCTCTGGATAACCCCATTACTCGGATAAGAGGCTGTATTGGCACAGTGTTCATAGTAAAACAACATGTCCTTATCACACATGAAAAATGAGTGAGGAGCATGATGTTTGAAAGCGCTCAACACCACTCACACTGTGTCAACAACGCATCCCCAAGACTGTGCCTTGCTAAACCGCACTTTTCTCCAGACTTTAAAAGAGGCGTAAACATTAATTGTTTTTATTATATATTTTTATATGAATTGTTATGCCTCATTTTGTTCATTTTCTCAGTGCATTATATAACATTTAACGCTAAGCGCTTGCTCACCCTCACATAAACCCATTACTTATGTGCCTAGAGGCATCCTGACCTCTAAATCCGCCTTTGTAAGTAGCCAGCAATTCTTTATGTGACAGAAAATGTCATGCTACCATTAGCTTATGTTTGTGTCTAACGATTTTGCCACGGACATCCTCTACTACAGTAGAGGGAGCAGTGCCTGTGGCCAGGGACTTTTATTAAACTTGGTCACAGATAGAATATTTAAACACTCGCTTGTCTCTTTAACTGACAGGTGAAAACCCAGAGGCTATCCAAGGGGGAAAAATGTACACGTGTGAGAGACTCCTCTATACAACATCACATCTATTGCAGACTATTTTGACATTTACAGACAAACAATGGTAGTTGCTCGGTCATTCCTGGAGATAATTATGTATCAGGTGCTGGAAAGGGGGAGGGGTCACAGACAAACAACAGACAGAGAGGGCGGGGGTGCAAATCCCACCCCTAAATTTCCCTTCAGCACACTAAAAATTACCTGTAACTATACCTGAACCTATATGGTAATAGAAATTCAGGGAATTAGTCACACATGTTTGCAAACACATGTTTAGCTGCTGAGCCACTTCACGGATTCTCCGATATCAGCAGTGCTAACACTACATAATAGCAATGCCCACATAGGGCCATGTAATTTGTCACAGTAGGCCTCATGATAAAGGCTTTTTTTTATACCCGCCCCTCTCTGTCTGTTATTTTGACATCTACTCATTCTAACATGTTCCTTATGGATGAGAAGATATATAGGGGGATATTCAATTGTTTGAATCGTCAGTTGGGTGTCTGTTTTTTCTTACATAATAGACAGGAAAAAACAGACACCCAACCGTCTTTTCCTAACATTTGAATTCCCCCCATACTGTCTGTTTATAGACATTAACAAATGTATTTATTAATGTTTTAGGAAATTATAAGAAATTAATGTATTCATATAGGGCCGGATTAAGGCTTGTGAGGGCCCCGGGGCAACTAACTTGTTGGAGCCCACACCTACAAATTTGATAGCCTGCACCACAGTGCCCCCACCCTGTATGCCGCATAGTGCCCCCCTATATGCCACATGGTTCTTCCCTTCAATATGCACCATCGTGTCGCTCTATTTGCCACACGGTGCAACCCCCTCAATATGCCCTACAGATCCCCCTTATATGCTACATAGTGCCCCACCACTCCCTCAGTATTCACCACAGTGCCCCTCTGTATAGTGTACAGTGACCCACCCCAGGGGCACCAGAACGTTTTCAGGTTGGAGTGCCAAGATAAAATTCCATTTTCACACCCGTATATAGTGAGAGTGCAGGTCCTACAGACTATATAGATATATATTTATTTCCAACCAGATGTATTAAACAGGAGCCCGCTCCTGCGATGTACACAGTAAAGTGATCACACTATCTTTATGCTGTGGACTTACTGAGCACGTGCAGTCGATAGATGGCATGTGTTTGAGTGGCTGTTATCATGGAAGGATTCGGAGGGTACACTTTTAGATGAACCCGGTGGGATATGGAGGGGGGGAGGGCTGTCGGGGGATCATGTGTGAGGAGTTGAGTGGTGCAGCGAAGGAGGGGGGGTGTTTGGATTCTAGGTGGGGAGAAAGAAGGGAAGAAGGGGTAGCTGAGGGGGAAGAGGGGAGGAAGGAACATATGAAATGGGAGATGAGAAGGGCGCATTGCTGGTCCCATAGGAGGTGCAAGCCCAGAGTAACTAGCCACACACCACTGTAGGAGCTGGTTCTAGGTGCAGTGGGGGGAGGGGGGGGCATCAGGCGGGTGGAGAAGGGCTGTGGAGAGGGAGGAAGTGAGTCAGCCAGAAAGGGGATTATCTCCATCCGGAGACTACAGACACAGGGCGCGTGGTAACCATAGATGGCTCCCCGCAACCCAGTACATTGACTTGCGCCTCTGAAATGTTTTAGGGGGGGGTGTGATGCACCCCCATTGCAACCCCCATGTTGCGACACCTGTAAATCACCCAGTGCCCCTGAGTACTCACCTTCTGTGGTGGGCTCCTCCTGAAAGCTTCCAGCTCTGTGTAAGAGCGTTGCATGTGTCATGATGTGTCATGTGATGTTGATAAGGGGATTTGGGAGCCGGGAGATACTCTGTGCTATATGCATTGCAGCATTGCCTGTGCATGCAGAACAACTGTGGCAGCCACCGTCCGGGAACAGGTGCCACCAAACACCAGTTCTCTGCAATTGCAGGGTTACGCCGATCCTTTCTGTGGGCCCGTCTGTGTATGGGAGCCCGAGACAACCATCCCTGTCGCCCCTGCTAAATCCAGCCTAGGTGATAGACTGCTGCGGTCACTACTGGAAGCTATTTTCCCTATGCTGACTTCTTGTATGCAATACAATTGTAAGGTTCATTGTGTAAATATGATAATGAAATAACATGGAAGGTAATATTGTGCACACAGCTACATGCTGAGGGTCTATGTTATACTACATGTAAGACTGAACTGTGTTTTTAGGGATTTGGAAAGTCTAGCACAGTGTATTTTCCATCCCAACGTGCAAGACAGGTCAATGATAAATCTGTCCAGCAGCTCGTTCACAGCCGCATCATGCAGAGCCCAGGAGACTGCGCTCAGTGGGTCTAGGTGCAGAGCTGTTATGTCAAGATAAGAATGTGAGACTGGAAAAGTGAGGAGATATATACATATATATATATATATATATTGCTCAGAGGGTGATGTCAAGAGCTTGGCGCTTGGGGAGAGTTTGTGGGAAGGGGAGGTGTAAACTCAGCAGGGGAATATAAATTGTTTAGAAGAGAGTGGATGATTTTGACATTGCCTGAGGCACCATGGGATACACATTATTCTAAAATATAAAAGTGTACTGAGAGAAATGAAGGCAGCAAAACCAGGTCTCCTGAAGGGGAACCTTTAAGAGGTGACAGCAGGGATGTCACCCAGCTGTCATGTAACAGAACACCACTAAAACGTTAAAGAAAACCATATGATGGGAACAGACACTGATGGCAGAATCAATGTCATACAGTACCGGCCTTCATTTAACACTTACCATGTGTAATGTTGTTGTTTTTCATACATTAAAATAGCTCTACAAGTGTTCCATTGCATGCCTTGGTCCAGCCTTACTATTGTGGATTCCACCATTATAACTATGGGGTAAATTTACTAAGATGGGAGGTCTATTTAAGATGGGATGTTGCCCATAGCAACCACTCAGATTCCAGGTACTATCTTCTAGAACAGGGGTGGGCAATTATTTCAGCTGGGGGGCCGCTTAACACTTCCAGCGAATATTCGAGGGCCACACACAAAATACTCATAAAGAGATCCCTTTTTACACATTACGACAGACAGCGTGCCCTTTTTACACATTATGGCAGACAGTGTCCCCCTTTTTACACATAACGACAGACAGCATCCCCTTTTTACAGATTACGACAGACAGCACCCCCATTTTAATAATTACGGCAGACAGCGCCCCCGCTTTTATACATTACGGCAGACAGCGCCCCCGCTTTTATACATTACGGCAGACAGCGCCCCCGCTTTTATACATTACGGCAGACAGCGCCCCCGCTTTTATACATTACGGCAGACAGCGCCCCCGCTTTTATACATTACGGCAGACAGCGCCCCCGCTTTTATACATTACGGCAGACAGCGCCCCCGCTTTTATACATTACGGCAGACAGCTCCCCCGCTTTTATACATTACGGCAGACAGCGTCCCCGTTTTTATACATTACGGCAGACAGTGCCCCCATTTTTACACATTACGGCAGACAGCGTCCCCGTTTTTATACATTACGGCAGACAGTGCCCCCATTTTTACACATTACGGCAGACAGCACCCCCGTTTTTACACATTACGGCAGCAAGCGCCCCCGTTTTTACACATTACGGCAGACAGCATCCCCTTTTTACACATTACGGCAGACACCGCCCCCGTTTTTATACATTACGGCAGACAGTGCCCCCGTTTTTACACATTACGGCAGACAGCACCCCCCGTTTTTACACATTACGGCAGACAGCACCCCCGTTTTTATAATTACGGCAGACAGCGCCCCCGTTTTTATACATTACGGCAGACAGCGCCCCCGTTTTTACACATTACGGCAGACAGCGCCCCCGTTTTTACACATTACGGCAGACAGCGCCCCCGTTTTTACACATTACGGCAGACAGGGCCCCCGTTTTTACACATTACGGCAGACAGTCCCTACCCCCCTTTCCCCACCCTCCCCTAAACCTATATAGCAGTCCTTACCCTCCCCCCCCACTCCCCTAAACCCATACAACCGTTTTTAACTCCCCTCCCCATAACTTATAGGGCAGCTTTAGCTTTATCCAGGGGGTTTACCTATTTGTCAGTGACGATCCCCACTGTCAGTGATGATCCGCGCTGCTGCTGCTGCTTCTCCCCGCTGGCCGCCGTTTCTTCTCCCCACTGGCCGCTTCGTTCTGCTCCGAGTCCCTCTCTGCAGTGCCCGCCCAGCACCGCCCCCGTGACGCCCAGCGCCGCCCCCGTGACGCCCAGCGCATGAGATAGAGGAAATCCCGGTCAGCTGACCATGTGACGTGACCGGGATTTCCTCAGCGGCGCCGCGTCTGCAAGCAGTGCAATGACAAGCGGCCTGTCGGGCCTCTTGTCATTGCACTCTGGTGGGGCACAGCGGGCCAGGCAGGATCGGTCCGCGGGCCGCATCCGGCCCGCGGGCCGCATGTTGCCCACCCCTGTTCTAGAAGGTGCTAGATAAATGAGAAGTAAAATCTGATTGGTTGCTATGGGCAGCATCTCATTTTAAATAGAACTCCCATTTTAGTAAATTTACCCTTACGTGTCTGTTCCATCAATCACTCACTTTCCTTTGGTTCCCAATTTGCAAGGTACCGTCTTAACCAGGATTTGCTAGTTCCAACGTAAGTTCTACAGTATATAAATGTAGTTGTTCATTTTAGTTTTAAAATTAGCATTGCCCATATTTATTCAAGTTTGAAGCAGTTTATAATATCATGAAACACATGTGGTATTGATGTAATGTTTCTGTGAAACTGGGAAGGCAATATTTTAATGTAGAATACAGGTAAAGCAATGGCTGCAGTGGGTGCAAGTGCAAGCTCCTGCCGATGGTTTTCATTATATTAGATGTTTGATGTCAGCTGAGGGTACCCCTTTGTCTACAAGCAGCATCAGTGGTCAGCCAAAGACTGTACACATGCTTCCTCGTCTGTGATCTATAAATAGTTGTCAGAGGGCCTGAGTAAAGCTGGGTACACATAGTGTCGGACTGGCCCCCAGGGGTACAGGGGAAACCACCGGTGGGCCCCACTGCTTGAAGGCCCACTCCATCCTCAAGGAATCAGGTTCCAGACTGTGCACTTGTATTATACATGGTAGATATGTTGCACTACACTGCACAAGACTATTGTGCATTTCAAGCCTCTGTGGAGGCTGGCCACACCCCCTTTGTAGGCTGGCCACACCCGTAACTATGGGCCCCTATCACTGCATTCCCCTGGTGGGCCCTTCATACCCCAGTCTGTCACTGGGTACACACTAGACTATATGCCGTCCAATCTGGCGGATCAGACTGACATATTGGGCACATCTTCTAGTGTGTACCCGCTATGTTGCTGAAGATGCACACTCCCACGCGTCATCAACGCCATCCTCCATCAGTCTTACATGCAGGACCGTCGGAAGACATCTCTAGTGAAGGCCATACTGCCGAATGCACCATGGTCGCCGCCATCACTCCGTCGCTGCAGCCATCGGCTAGTGTGTATGCATTAGCTGATGCCGGCTCCCGTCACTGGCGATGTCACTGGGTATACATTACATATCTTCTTTTTTGTACCCAGCTTTAGAGATGTACATTATTGCACAACTGCAGGGAAGCGGCTGTGCTGTACCATACAACTAATATTCTAATGCTGCCGGAGGAGTCTGTAGGAAAAATGGCGGCATTTGCGATTTGAGAGCTGCCTCCCAAATACGCCGCATCAGGTCACCATTGCAACCATCCGTCATGATGGTCACAGACCACAGCCATATGAGTAAGCTTTCAGACTGACCGAAAGAACTCCGCTGCCAGATCCAGGAAGTCTACTGCCAATAATGCAGTCCCTGGGCTCGGCACCCCTACAGAACAGGGGCAACACCACCCCGTTTTAAAGAACAGTCTTGGTTGCCCATCATGCTGAGGCTAAGTGTGGGCTGCGGGTGATCAGACAGGACCCGTTCTGTGCATGCGCCGTTCCCACGCCATCGGAATTCTGCATAAACCATCGGGTTTACATACAACTCTGAATCATACCCAGAGTCTACTCGCAACTTAATTCACTGAGGGTCTATTTATTATTTATCGGGTTTTAGACCCAATAATCAGAATTTGTTATTGCTACTATTCATGGCAAAAATAAAGTATGTACCAGGGGGATGTATTAAAAATCACATCTAGGAGCCCATCGCCGCAATGTGAAACATAAAGTGATCGTATCAGCAATCACTTTACGTCATACTGTGGGACCATACCATATTTGCTCAGTGTCAGTATTCAGTGTCGGACTGGTGCATTAAGGGCCCACCGGGGAATGCAGTGATAGGGGCCCATACTTAGGGGTGTGGCCAGCCTACAAAGGGGGTGTGTGGCCAGCCTCTACAGAGGCTTGAAATACACAATAGTCTAGTGCAGTGTAATGCATCATATCTAGCATGTATAATACAAGTGCACAGTCTGGAACCTGACCCCTAGAGGAAGGAGTGGGCCATCACGCAGTGGAGCCCACCGGTGGTTTCCCAGGTACCCATGTGGGCCAGTCCGACCCTGCCAGTAATGTCAGGCAACAGTCTATTGCCCAACTGCCCTGGCAATAGTTTTTTTTTACATATTGCGGCGATAAGAGATTTTGCGGAGATAGAAATCATCCTTTTCAAAGTACAAGGGGTCTATTGCTAAATAATCCCCCCGATCCTTAATATAGATATCTAGACCCCATTTGTTTTTCACTCCACAGTATGCATTATATCACCAATGTACACAACATATTCTAAACTGCCAACTGCTATACATTTGGTGGTCGGCTTAACATACTCGTATGTCGGAATAATTATAGATATACCAGCAAACAGTTATAGAAAACAAGCTAATGTGACAACATAATTAGAACAGGTTCTGGAAACAGAATAATCCATGCTCCCATATGCAGAGGCGAGGATGCAGCTTGCAGACCTTGTGCTGCATACATTTCCTAGCATGTAAACTACAGTTCCCAAACAATCTGGTTCCTATTTGAACAATCACTTTTTCTCTTTGCAGATAGTGAACGGAGCGGGGAGCCACAAAACCACAAATCACCCTGGAAGAACTTTGGGCCTGGGACCTAATTCAGATCTGATTGCTGGGCTGCGTTTTTTGCTGCCCTGCGATCAGATAGTTGCCGCCTACAGGGGGAAGGTCAAATAGCTGTGCAAGTGTGCGTTCCTATGTGTTGCAGAGCTGCACAAAAATCAGTTTGTGCAGTCTCTGCGCAGCCCAGGACTTACTTATCCAGTGTGATTGAATCCTGCTGATCGGGGCCGGAGCTGACGTCAGACACCCTCCCTGAAAACACTTGAGCCCATCTGTGTTTTTCCGGACACTCCCTGAAAATGGTCGGTTGCCACCCACAAACGGCCTTTTCCTGTCAATCACCTTGCAAATGCCCGTGTGAATCTATCCTTCGCACCATCCCGTCGCTGACCGCCGATGCCCGTTGTAGCCGTCTGATAACGGCGCATATGCATGCTCAGTTCGGATCTGATCACCTGATCTGCAAAAATGCACAGCAGCGATCAGATGTGAACTAGGCCCCCTGTCCGTTTATTGCAGAGAGAGTGTGAATGGATCATGTGATTGGATACGCTGGCCCCTCGTGGCCTCAACGAAAACTTGGGGATGCAGATATTCTTATGATGCATCTGCAAAATTAAGGCTAGTTATAGACTTACCTGGCATATACAGTATTTACTATTCAATATGTATCAATTATTTGTATTGATTATTTGTGTTGGTGGCCATTGCCACTCTGAAGCCATGATGTTAGATTGTTGTCAGTGAGCAGTCCAGGAATGCATGTAAACAGGTTAAATAATTAGCACATGTGCAAGTGAAATAACTTGTGTGATATGCCAGGTATTTTTATTAATTATACATTAAGGTATTTCGTCTGACATGCTTGCAATCATGATCGCTTGTGCTTTATGTTTTTTTATATGTATGTGCTACATATTTATGTCACGCTGGTCTATTCGTTGTTATAGTTGCCATGGAGTCCGCCGTCACTTCCTGTGAGGTCTGAGCAGTGACCGGAAGCGGAAGTACGGCGTGCACTGCGGGCGATGGTGGCGGGATGTATAAAGCTGGTGAGTGTGTAGTCTTTTTTGTATATGGCTTCATAAAAGCGCCGCCGAGCGCTGAAACATTTCTAATTAAGCTGTTTCTGTGTATTCTTACGCGTCCAGAGTGCCGCCGATGGGGACGTGTGTATATATATATATATATATATATATAATACTTTTCATTTTAGACCTTAGGGCCCACCTGTCTTAAGTACCCCGGGCCCCCCAATGCCTTAATGCAGCTCTGCATCTGCTAACAAATTTGCTGCTGCAATCAGATCTGAATCAGGAACTTTGGGGCTAATTCAGACCTGATCGGTGCTGTGCGTGTTCGCACAGCAGCGTTCAGATCTGAACTGCGCAAGTGCTGGCGCCGGCGCATGCCAGACAGCTGACGGCTGTCTTAGCCCTGCGATCGCCTCTGCCTGATTGACAGGCAGAGGCGGTCGCTGGGCAGGAGGGGTCGGGCCGGTGGCGTTTGACCGCTGTTTAGGGGGGAGGGGGGCGGTCTGGGCAACGCAGGTGTGCCCGGACCGTTGGGGGGAAGGGGCGGGCCCATGGCAGCTGCATGATGTCACACGACGGGCAACGATGAGTAGCTCCCTGCCAGCGCGCAGGAGCTGCGCTGGCTGGGAGCTACTCCTACAGTACAAAAGCATCGCCGCTGTGTGATGCCTTTGTACTTGTGCGACGGGGTAGGGCCCGACATGCAGGGCGGATTAGGGTTGCCCCCTGGCTTCGCAGCATACCCCACAAGCAGTCCAGACATGCCTGCATTGTCCGGACTGTGCACCCCAAGCAGTGCGCCAAAGCCCCGTCGCCACCAACCCCTCCCCCTCTCCCCCACAGGACTTAGGGGTCTATTTACTAATCCTTGGATGGACATAAAGAGGACAGAGATAAAGTGCCAGCCAATCAGCTCCTAACTGCCATGTCACAGGCTGTGTTCGAAAAATGTCAGTTAGGAGTTGGTTGGATGGTACTAGATCTCCGTCCATTTTATCTCTGTCCAGGGCTTAGTAAATAGACCCCTTAAACTGCGATCGCAGCTTAAGACCTTGCACATGCGCGCACCGGTCTACTCTCATGAGCACATTAGCGTACCATGCTCAATCGGGGCCTTTGTTTTTAATATAAAGTGTAAGGTGATTATGGATTAGTTGTGGAGATAATAGCTTTTAGACATATACAATACAGTATGGATGTGTGTTTTGTGCATTAAATCACTGCCAGAAGGTATGACAGTCACCAGGAGATGTTGAACAAGTTCCTTAGGCAGAATAAGAAAAGTTAGTTTCTCTAACGTCCTAAGTGGATGCTGGGACTCCGTAAGGACCATGGGGGATAGCGGCTCCGCAGGAGACTGGGCACAAAAGTAAATGCTTGAACTAGCTGGTGTGCACTGGCTCCTCCCCCTATGACCCTCCTCCAAGCCTCAGTTAGATTTTTGTGCCCGAACAAGAAGGGTGCATGCTAGGTGGCTCTCCTGAGCTGCTTAGAGTAAAAGTTTATTTTAGGTTTTTTATTTTCAGTGAGTCCTGCTGGCAACAGGCTCACTGCATCGTGGGACTAAGGGGAGAAGAAACGAACTCACCTGCGTGCAGAGTGGATTGGGTTTCTTAGGCTACTGGACATTAGCTCCAGAGGGACGATCACAGGTTCAGCCTGGATGGGTCCCGGAGCCGCGCCGCCGGCCCCCTTACAGAGCCAGAAGAACGAAGAGGTCCGGTGAAATCGGCGGCAGAAGACGTTCCTGTCTTCAACTAAGGTAGCGCACAGCACTGCAGCTGTGCGCCATTGCTCTCAGCACACTTCACACTCCGGTCACTGAGGGTGCAGGGCGCTGGGGGGGAACGCCCTGAGACGCAATAAAAAACAGAAATACCTTAGGATGGCAAAAGAAATACATCACATATAGCTCCTGGGCTATATGGATGTATTTAACCCCTGCCAGTTTTCCAGAAAAAAGCGGGAGATAAGGCCGTCGTGAAGGGGCGGAGCCTATCTCCTCAGCACACAAGCGCCATTTTCCCTCACAGTTCCGCTGGAAGGACGGCTCCCTGACTCTCCCCTGCAGTCCCTACAGAATCAGGGTAAAAACGAGAGAGGGGGGGCACTATTGGCAGCTAAATTATAAACAGCAGCTATAAAAGGGAGTAACACTTATATAAGGTTATCCCTATATATATATATATATATATATATAGCGCTCTGGTGTGTGCTGGCAAACTCTCCCTCTGTCTCCCCAAAGGGCTAGTGGGGTCCTGTCCTCTATCAGAGCATTCCCTGTGTGTGTGCTGGGTGTCGGTACGATTGTGTCGACATGTATGAGGAGGAAAATGATGTGGAAGCAGAGCAAATTGCCTGTATTAGTGATGTCACCCCCTAGGGAGTCGACACCTGACTGGATGGTTGTATTTAAAGAACTACGTGACAATGTCAGCACTTTACAAAAAACTGTTGACGACATGAGACAGCCGACAAATCAATTAGTGCCTGTCCAGGCGTCTCAGACACCGTCAGGGGCGATAAAACGCCCGTTACCTCAGTGGGTCGACACAGACCCAGACACGGATACTGAGTCCAGTGTCAACGGTGAGGAGACAAACGTAATGTCCAGTAGGGCCACACGTTACATGATCACGGCAATGAAGGAGGCATTGAACATTTCTGACACTACAAGTACCACAAAGAAGGGTATTATGTGGGGAGTGAAAAAACTACCAGTAGCTTTTCCTGAGTCAGATGAATTAAATGAGGTGTGTGATAAAGCGTGGGTTTACCCCGATAAAAAAGTGCTAATCTCTAATAAATTATTGGCACTATACCCTTTCCCGCCAGAGGTTAGGGTGCGTTGGGAAACACCCCCTAAAGTAGATAAAGCGCTCACACGTTTATCTAAACAAGTAGCGTTACCGTCTCCTGATACGGCCGCCCTCAAAGAACCAGCGGATAGAAGGCTGGAAAATATCCTGAAGGGTATATACACACATACTGGTGTTATACTGCGACCAGCAATCGCATCAGCCTGGATGTGCAGTGCTGGAGTGGCGTGGTCGGATTCCCTGACTGAAAATATTGATACCCTGGATAGGGACAGTATATTACTAACTATAGAGCATTTGAAGGATGCATTACTATATATGCGTGATGCACAGAGGGATATTTGCACCCTGGCATCAAGAGTGAGTGCTATGTCCATTTCTGCCAGAAGAGCGTTATGGACGCGACAGTGGTCAGGGGATGCGGATTCCAAACGACATATGGAAGTATTGCCGTTTAAAGGAGAGGAGTTATTTGGGGCCGGTCTATCGGACCTGGTGGCCACGGCAACGGCCGGAAAGTCCACCTTTTTACCCCAGGTCACCTCTCAGCAAAAAAAGACACCGTCTTTTCAAACTCAGTCCTTTCGTTCCCATAAGTACAGGCGGGCAAAAGGCCACTCATTTCTGCCCCGGGGTAGAGGAAGAGGAAAAAGACTGCACCAGGCAGCCTCTTCCCAGGAGCAGAAGCCCTCCTCTGCTTCTGCCAAGTCTTCAGCATGACGCTGGGGCTTTACAAGCGGACTCGGACACGGTGGGGGCCCGTCTCAAAAATTTCAACGCGCAGTGGGCTCACTCGCAAGTGGACCCCTGGATTCTGCAGGTAGTATCACAGGGGTACAAACTGGAATTCGAGACGTCTCCCCCTCGCCGGTTCCTGAAGTCTGCTCTACCAAAGTCTCCCTCCGACAGGGAGGCAGTTTTGGAAGCCATTCACAAGCTGTATTCCCAGCAGGTGATAATCAAGGTACCTCTCCTACAACAGGGAAAGGGGTATTATTCCACGCTGTTTGTGGTACCGAAGCCGGACGGCTCGGTGAGACCAATTTTAAATCTAAAATCCTTGAACACTTACATAAAGAGGTTCAAATTCAAGATGGAGTCACTCAGAGCAGTGATAGCAAACCTGGAAGAAGGGGACTATATGGTGTCTCTGGACATCAAAGATGCTTATCTCCACGTCCCAATCTACCCTTCTCACCAAGGGTACCTCAGGTTTGTAGTACAAAACTGTCATTATCAGTTTCAGACGCTGCCGTTTGGGTTGTCCACGGCACCCCGGGTCTTTACCAAGGTAATGGCCGAAATGATGATTCTTCTTCGAAGAAAAGGCGTCTTAATTATCCCTTACTTGGACGATCTCCTGATAAGGGCAAGGTCCAGGGAACAGTTAGAAGTCGGAGTAGCACTATCTCAGTTAGTGTTACGTCAGCACGGGTGGATCCTAAATATTCCAAAATCGCAGCTGATTCCAACGACACGTCTCCTGTTCCTAGGAATGATTCTGGACACAGTCCAGAAAAAGGTGTTTCTCCCAGAGGAGAAGGCCAGGGAGTTATCCGAGCTAGTCAGGAATCTCCTAAAACCAGGCCAGGTGTCAGTGCATCAGTGCACGAGGGTCCTGGGAAAAATGGTGGCTTCTTACGAAGCGATTCCATTTGGAAGATTCCATGCAAGAACGTTTCAGTGGGATCTTCTAGACAAATGGTCCGGATCGCATCTTCAGATGCATCAGCGGATAACCCTGTCGCCAAGGACAAGGGTGTCTCTTCTGTGGTGGCTGCAGAGTGCTCATCTACTAGAGGGCCGCAGATTCGGCATTCAGGATTGGATCCTGGTGACCACAGATGCCAGCCTGAGAGGCTGGGGAGCAGTCACACAGGGACAAAATTTCCAGGGCTTGTGGTCAAGCATGGAAACATCTCTTCATATAAACATTCTGGAACTAAGGGCCATTTACAATGCCCTAAGTCAAGCAAAACCCCTGCTTCAGGGTCAGGCGGTATTGATCCAATCGGACAACATCACGTCAGTCGCCCACGTAAACAGACAGGGCGGCACGAGAAGCAGGAGGGCGATGGCAGAAGCTGCAAGGATTCTTCGCTGGGCGGAGAATCATGTGATAGCACTGTCAGCAGTGTTCATTCCGGGAGTGGACAACTGGGAAGCGGACTTCCTCAGCAGACACGACCTTCACCCGGGGGAGTGGGGACTTCATCCAGAAGTCTTCCAAGAGATGGTAAACCGTTGGGAAAAACCAAAGGTGGACATGATGGCGTCCCGTCTTAACAAAAAACTAGACAGATATTGCGCCAGGTCAAGGGACCCTCAGGCAATAGCGGTGGACGCTCTGGTAACACCATGGGTGTACCAGTCAGTGTATGTGTTCCCTCCTCTGCCTCTCATACCAAAAGTACTGAGAATCATAAAAAAGAGAGGAGTAAGAACTATACTCGTGGTTCCGGATTGGCCAAGAAGGACTTGGTACCCGGAACTTCAAGAGATGCTCACGGAGGACCCGTGGCCTCTACCTCTAAGAAAGGACCTGCTCCAGCAGGGACCTTGTCTGTTCCAAGACTTACCGCGGCTGCGTTTGACGGCATGGCGGTTGAACGCCGGATCCTGAAGGAAAAAGGCATTCCAGAAGAAGTCATCCCTACCCTGATAAAGGCCAGGAAGGATGTAACCGAAAAACATTATCACCGCATTTGGCGAAAATATGTTGCGTGGTGTGAGGCCAAAGAGGCCCCTACAGAGGAATTTCAACTGGGTCGTTTCCTACATTTCCTGCAAACAGGACTGTCTATGGGCCTAAAATTAGGGTCCATTAAAGTTCAAATTTCGGCCCTGTCGATTTTCTTCCAAAAAGAACTGGCTTCAGTGCCTGAAGTCCAGACGTTTGTCAAAGGGGTACTGCATATACAGCCTCCTTTTGTGCCCCCGGTGGCACCTTGGGATCTCAATGTGGTTTTGGGGTTCCTAAAATCACATTGGTTTGAACCACTCACCACTGTGGAATTAAAATATCTCACATGGAAGGTGGTAATGCTGTTAGCCCTGGCTTCAGCCAGGCGTGTCTCAGAATTGGCGGCTTTATCTTATAAAAGCCCTTACCTGATTTTTCACACGGATAGGGCAGAATTGAGGACTCGTCCTCAATTTCTCCCAAAGGTGGTTTCAGCGTTTCACGTGAACCAGCCTATTGTGGTGCCTGCGGCTACTAGGGACTTGGAGGACTCCGTTACTGGACGTAGTCAGGGCCCTCAAAATATATATTTCCAGGACGGCTGGAGTCAGGAAATCTGACTCGCTGTTTATCCTGTATGCACCCAACAAGCTGGGTGCTCCTGCTTCTAAGCAGACGATTGCTCGTTGGATTTGTAGTACAATTCAGCTTGCGCATTCTGTGGCAGGCCTGCCACAGCCAAAATCTGTAAAAGCCCATTCCACAAGGAAGGTGGGCTCATCTTGGGCGGCTGCCCGAGGGGTCTCGGCTTTACAACTTTGCCGAGCAGCTACTTGGTCAGGGGCAAACACGTTTGCTAAATTCTACAAATTTGATACCCTGGCTGAGGAGGACCTGGAGTTCTCTCATTCGGTGCTGCAGAGTCATCCGCACTCTCCCGCCCGTTTGGGAGCTTTGGTATAATCCCCATGGTCCTTACGAAGTCCCAGCATCCACTTAGGACGTTAGAGAAAATAAGAATTTACTTACCGATAATTCTATTTCTCATAGTCCGTAGTGGATGCTGGGCGCCCATCCCAATTGCGGATTGTCTGCAATACTTGTATATAGTTATTGTTACAAAATTCGGGTTATTATTGTTGTGAGCCATCTTTTCAGAGGCTCCTTCGTTTATCATACTGTTAACTGGGTTCAGATCACAGGTTGTACGGTGTGATTGGTGTGGCTGGTATGAGTCTTACCCGGGATTCAATATCCTTCCTTATTATGTACGCTCGTCCGGGCACAGTATCCTAACTGAGGCTTGGAGGAGGGTCATAGGGGGAGGAGCCAGTGCACACCAGCTAGTTCAAGCTTTTACTTTTGTGCCCAGTCTCCTGCGGAGCCGCTATCCCCCATGGTCCTTACGGAGTCCCATCATCCACTACGGACTATGAGAAATAGAATTATCGGTAAGTAAATTCTTATTTTATCAATTGCTTTATCTGAAAGGATTTTGCTACCTTCAGGAAACTTTGATTTATTAGCTTGTTCATGCCCTTCAGCAACCTTTACTATATACACTGCCCTATCTTTCATTTTTATTTTTACTAGAGATGAGCGCCTGAAATTTTTCGGGTTTTGTGTTTTGGTTTTGGGTTCGGTTCCGCGGCCGTGTTTTGGGTTCGAACGCGTTTTGGCAAAACCTCACCGAATTATTTTTGTCGGATTCGGGTGTGTTTTGGATTCGGGTGTTTTTTTCCAAAAACACTAAAAAACAGCTTAAATCATAGAATTTGGGGGTCATTTTGATCCCAAAGTATTATTAACCTCAAAAACCATAATTTACACTCATTTTCAGTCTATTCTGAATACCTCACGCCTCACAATATTATTTTTAGTCCTAAAATTTGCACCGAGGTCGCTGTGTGAGTAAGATAAGCGACCCTAGTGGCCGACACAAACACCGGGCCCATCTAGGAGTGGCACTGCAGTGTCACGCAGGATGTCCCTTCCAAAAAACCCTCCCCAAACAGCACATGACGCAAAGAAAAAAAGAGGCGCAA
Source organism: Pseudophryne corroboree (assembly GCF_028390025.1). Taxonomy (NCBI): domain Eukaryota; kingdom Metazoa; phylum Chordata; class Amphibia; order Anura; family Myobatrachidae; genus Pseudophryne; species Pseudophryne corroboree. The sequence continues at coordinate 40,983,644 of NC_086455.1, forward strand.
TGAGGTAGCTGTGTGAGTAAGATTAGCGACCCTAGTGGCCGACACAAACACCGGGCCCATCTAGGAGTGGCACTGCAGTGTCACGCAGGATGGCCCTTCCAAAAAACCCTCCCCAAACAGCACATGACGCAAAGAAAAAAAGAGGCGCAATGAGGTAGCTGACTGTGTGAGTAAGATTAGCGACCCTAGTGGCCGACACAAACACCGGGCACATCTAGGAGTGGCACTGCAGTGTCACGCAGGATGTCCCTTCCAAAAAACCCTCCCCAAACAGCACATGACGCAAAGAAAAAAAGAGGCGCAATGAGGTAGCTGTGTGAGTAAGATTAGCGACCCTAGTGGCCGACACAAACACCGGGCACATCTAGGAGTGGCACTGCAGTGTCACGCAGGATGTCCCTTCCAAAAAACCCTCCCCAAACAGCACATGACGCAAAGAAAAAAAGAGGCGCAATGAGGTAGCTGTGTGAGTAAGATTAGCGACCCTAGTGGCCGACACAAACACCGGGCCCATCTAGGAGTGGCACTGCAGTGTCACGCAGGATGTCCCTTCCAAAAAACCCTCCCCAATCAGCACATGATGCAAAGAAAAAGAAAAGAAAAAAGAGGTGCAAGATGGAATTATCCTTGGGCCCTCCCACCCACCCTTATGTTGTATAAACAAAACAGGACATGCACACTTTAACCAACCCATCATTTCAGTGACAGAGTCTGCCACACGACTGTGACTGATATGACGGGTTGGTTTGGACCCCCCCTAAAAAAGAAGCAATTAATCTCTCCTTGCACAAACTGGCTCTACAGAGGCAAGATGTCCACCTCATCTTCACCCTCCGATATATCACCGTGTACATCCCCCTCCTCACAGATTATCAATTCGTCCCCACTGGAATCCACCATCTCAGCTCCCTGTGTACTTTGTGGAGGCAATTGCTGCTGGTCAATGTCTCCGCGGAGGAATTGATTATAATTCATTTTAATGAACATCATCTTCTCCACATTTTCTGGATGTAACCTCGTACGCCGATTGCTGACAAGGTGAGCGGCGGCACTAAACACTCTTTCGGAGTACACACTTGTGGGAGGGCAACTTAGGTAGAATAAAGCCAGTTTGTGCAAGGGCCTCCAAATTGCCTCTTTTTCCTGCCAGTATAAGTACGGACTGTGTGACGTGCCTACTTGGATGCGGTCACTCATATAATCCTCCACCATTCTATCAATGTTGAGAGAATCATATGCAGTGACAGTAGACGACATGTCCGTAATCGTTGTCAGGTCCTTCAGTCCGGACCAGATGTCAGCATCAGCAGTCGCTCCAGACTGCCCTGCATCACCGCCAGCGGGTGGGCTCGGAATTCTGAGCCTTTTCCTCGCACCCCCAGTTGCGGGAGAATGTGAAGGAGGAGATGTTGACAGGTCGCGTTCCGCTTGACTTGACAATTTTGTCACCAGCAGGTCTTTCAACCCCAGCAGACCTGTGTCTGCCGGAAAGAGAGATCCAAGGTAGGCTTTAAATCTAGGATCGAGCACGGTGGCCAAAATGTAGTGCTCTGATTTCAACAGATTGACCACCCGTGAATCCTTGTTAAGCGAATTAAGGGCTGCATCCACAAGTCCCACATGCCTAGCGGAATCGCTCCGTGTTAGCTCCTTCTTCAATGCCTCCAGCTTCTTCTGCAAAAGCCTGATGAGGGGAATGACCTGACTCAGGCTGGCAGTGTCTGAACTGACTTCACGTGTGGCAAGTTCAAAGGGCATCAGAACCTTGCACAACGTTGAAATCATTCTCCACTGCACTTGAGACAGGTGCATTCCATCTCCTATATCGTGCTCAATTGTATAGGCTTGAATGGCCTTTTGCTGCTCCTCCAACCTCTGAAGCATATAGAGGGTTGAATTCCACCTCGTTACCACTTCTTGCTTCAGATGATGGCAGGGCAGGTTCAGTAGTTTTTGGTGGTGCTCCAGTCTTCTGTACGTGGTGCCTGTACGCCGAAAGTGTCCCGCAATTTTTCTGGCCACCGACAGCATCTCTTGCACGCCCCTGTCGTTTTTTAAAAAATTCTGCACCACCAAATTCAAGGTATGTGCAAAACATGGGACGTGCTGGAATTTGCCCATATTTAATGCACACACAATATTGCTGGCGTTGTCCGATGCCACAAATCCACAGGAGAGTCCAATTGGGGTAAGCCATTCCGCGATGATCTTCCTCAGTTGCCGTAAGAGGTTTTCAGCTGTGTGCGTATTCTGGAAAGCGGTGATACAAAGCGTAGCCTGCCTAGGAAAGAGTTGGCGTTTGCGAGATGCTGCTACTGGTGCCGCCGCTGCTGTTCTTGCGGTGGGAGTCCATACATCTACCCAGTGGGCTGTCACAGTCATATAGTCCTGACCCTGCCCTGCTCCACTTGTCCACATGTCCGTGGTTAAGTGGACATTGGGTACAACTGCATTTTTTAGGACACTGGTGAGTCTTTTTCTGACGTCCGTGTACATTCTCGGTATCGCCTGCCTAGAGAAGTGGAACCTAGATGGTATTTGGTAACGGGGGCACACTGCCTCAATAAATTGTCTAGTTCCCTGTGAACTAACGGCGGATACCGGACGCACGTCTAACACCAACATAGTTGTCAAGGACTCAGTTATCCGCTTTGCAGTAGGATGACTGCTGTGATATTTCATCTTCCTCGCAAAGGACTGTTGAACAGTCAATTGCTTACTGGAAGTAGTACAAGTGGGCTTACGACTTCCCCTCTGGGATGACCATCGACTCCCAGCGGCAACAACAGCAGCGCCAGCAGCAGTAGGCGTTACACGCAAGGATGCATCGGAGGAATCCCAGGCAGGAGAGGACTCGTCAGACTTGCCAGTGACATGGCCTGCAGGACTATTGGCATTCCTGGGGAAGGAGGAAATTGACACTGAGGGAGTTGGTGGGGTGGTTTGCGTGAGCTTGGTTACAAGAGGAAGGGATTTACTGGTCAGTGGACTGCTTCCGCTGTCACCCAAAGTTTTTGAACTTGTCACTGACTTATTATGAATGCGCTGCAGGTGACGTATAAGGGAGGATGTTCCGAGGTGGTTAACGTCCTTACCCCTACTTATTACAGCTTGACAAAGGGAACACACGGCTTGACACCTGTTGTCCGCATTTCTGGTGAAATACCTCCACACCGAAGAGCTGATTTTTTTGGTATTTTCACCTGGCATGTCAACGGCCATATTCCTCCCACGGACAACAGGTGTCTCCCCGGGTGCCTGACTTAAACAAACCACCTCACCATCAGAATCCTCCTGGTCAATTTCCTCCCCAGCGCCAGCAACACCCATATCCTCCTCATCCTGGTGTACTTCAACACTGACATCTTCAATCTGACTATCAGGAACTGGACTGCGGGTGCTCCTTCCAGCACTTGCAGGGGGCGTGCAAATGGTGGAAGGCGCATGCTCTTCACGTCCAGTGTTGGGAAGGTCAGGCATCGCAACCGACACAATTGGACTCTCCTTGTGGATTTGGGATTTCAAAGAACGCACAGTTCTTTGCGGTGCTTTTGCCAGCTTGAGTCTTTTCAGTTTTCTAGCGAGAGGCTGAGTGCTTCCATCCTCATGTGAAGCTGAACCACTAGCCATGAACATAGGCCAGGGCCTCAGCCGTTCCTTGCCACTCCGTGTGGTAAATGGCATATTGGCAAGTTTACGCTTCTCCTCCGACAATTTTATTTTAGGTTTTGGAGTCCTTTTTTTTCTGATATTTGGTGTTTTGGATTTGACATGCTCTGTACTATGACATTGGGCATCGGCCTTGGCAGACGACGTTGCTGGCATTTCATCGTCTCGGCCATGACTAGTGGCAGCAGCTTCAGCACGAGGTGGAAGTGGATCTTGATCTTTCCCTAATTTTGGAACCTCAACTTTTTTGTTCCCCATATTTTATAGGCAGAACTAAAAGGCACCTCAGGTAAACAATGGAGATGGATGGATTGGATACTAGTATACAATTATGGACGGACTGCCACGGTTAGGTGGTATAAAAAAACCACGGTTAGGTGGTATATAATACAATTATGGATGGACGGACTGCCTGCCGAGTGCCGACACAGAGGTAGCCACAGCCGTGAACTACCGCACTGTACACTGGTTGATAAAGAGATAGTAGTATACTCGTAACAACTAGTATGACGACGGTATAAAGAATGAAAAAAAACCACGGTTAGGTGGTATATATTATAATACAATTATGGTTGGACGGACTGCCTGCCGAGTGCCGACACAGAGGTAGCCACAGCCGTGAACTACCGCACTGTACACTGGTTGATAAAGAGATAGTAGTATACTCGTAACAACTAGTATGACGACGGTATAAAGAATGAAAAAAAAACCACGGTTAGGTGGTATATATTATAATACAATTATGGTTGGACGGACTGCCTGCCGAGTGCCGACACAGAGGTAGCCACAGCCGTGAACTACCGCACTGTACACTGGTTGATAAAGAGATAGTAGTATACTCGTAACAACTAGTATGACGACGGTATAAAGAATGAAAAAAAAACCACGGTTAGGTGGTATATATTATAATACAATTATGGTTGGACGGACTGCCTGCCGAGTGCCGACACAGAGGTAGCCACAGCCGTGAACTACCGCACTGTACACTGGTTGATAAAGAGATAGTAGTATACTCGTAACAACTAGTATGACGACGGTATAAAGAATGAAAAAAAAACCACGGTTAGGTGGTATATATTATAATACAATTATGGATGGACGGACTGCCTGCCGAGTGCCGACACAGAGGTAGCCACAGCCGTGAACTACCGCACTGTACACTGGTTGATAAAGAGATAGTAGTATACTCGTAACAACTAGTATGACGACGGTATAAAGAATGAAAAAAAAACCACGGTTAGGTGGTATATATTATAATACAATTATGGTTGGACGGACTGCCTGCCGAGTGCCGACACAGAGGTAGCCACAGCCGTGAACTACCGCACTGTACACTGGTTGATAAAGAGATAGTAGTATACTCGTAACAACTAGTATGACGACGGTATAAAGAATGGAAAAAAAACCACGGTTAGGTGGTATATATTATAATACAATTATGGATGGACGGACTGCCTGCCGAGTGCCGACACAGAGGTAGCCACAGCCGTGAACTACCGCACTGTACTGTGTCTGCTGCTAATATAGACTGGTTGATAAAGAGATAGTATACAATACTACTAATATACTGGTGGTCAGGCACTGGTCACCACTAGTCACACTGGCAGTGGCACTCCTGCAGCAAAAGTGTGCACTGTTTAATTTTAATATAATATTATTTATCATGTACTCCTGGCTCCTGCTATAACAACCTGCAGTGCTCCCCAGTCTCCCCCACAATTATAAGCTTTATATACAATACATTGATGTGCAGCACACTGGGCTGAGCAGTGCACACAGACTGAGTCACTGTGTGACTGTGTATCGTTTTTTTCAGGCAGAGAACGGATATATTAAATAAAACAAACAACTGCACTGTCTCTGGTGGTCACTGGTCACTGTGGTCGTCAGTCACTAAACTCTGTCTGCACTCTCTTCTAAACTACAGTATCACAGCAATCTCTCTCTCTCTCTCTCTTCTAAATCTAATCTAAATGGAGAGGACGCCAGCCACGTCCTCTCCCTATCAATCTCAATGCACGTGTGAAAATGGCGGCGACGCGCGGCTCCTTATATAGAATCCGAGTCTCGCGATAGAATCCGAGCCTCGCGAGAATCCGACAGCGTCATGATGACGTTCGGGCGCGCTCGGGTTAACCGAGCAAGGCGGGAAGATCCGAGTCGCTCGGACCCGTGAAAAAAAAAGTGAAGTTCGTGCGGGTTCGGATTCAAAGAAACCGAACCCGCTCATCTCTAATTTTTACACAATAACTGTTTATTGAAAATGAATGAGAGCAGGAAGTTCACACGGCTTCTCGTTTCCAATGAGACATCCTGTACACGTCTTATTTTGAAAAGTAAATCAGACAGCAACAAGTTTCCCGTAGTGGTTGGTTGCCATGGTGACTAAGTGCCTCTTCAATTGAAGGCATGTTTCGCAAATGAGACAGGGCTGTCAATAGAGCTGGAAGGGACATGTTTTTTGACTTAAGACCACAGGGCAGTTATGTGAGATTATAAATGTGTCTCTGTTTTTCCAGGTGATAGCCTCAAAAGGTAAAGGCCCCAGTTTCTGCAGATCCTTGTAAATCATTTGCTAAAACAGAACTGTCATGTAAATCTCATGACTATGTACAAGTATATTACATGAAAGTTCTACCTATGTCCCACCACGAGTGGTTGATGCAGGGCTGGCCGCAAATGCAGACCAAGGGGGTCATTCCGAGTTGTTCGCTCGCAAGGCGATTTTAGCAGTGTTGCACACGCTAAGCCGCCGCCTACTGGGAGTGAATCTTAGCTTCTTAAAATTGCGAACGATGTATTCGCAATATTGCGATTACAAACTTCTTAGCAGTTTCAGAGTAGCTTCAGACTTACTCGGCATCTGCGATCAGTTCAGTGCTTGTCGTTCCTGGGTTGACGTCACAAACACTCCCAGCGTTCGCCCAGACACTCCTCTGTTTCTCCAGCCACTCCCGCGTTTTTTCCGGAAACGGTAGCGTTTTTTCCCACACGCCCATAAAACGGCCTGTTTCCGCCCAGTAACACCCATTTCCTGTCAATCACATTACGATCGCCGGAGCGAAGAAATAGCCGTGAGTAAAAATACTATCTTCATTGCAAAATTACTTGGCGCAGTCGCAGTGCGGACATTACGCATGCGCACTAAGCGGAAAATCACTGCGATGCAATGAAATTTACAGAGCGAACGACTCGGAATGAGGGCCAATGTACAAGTATTACATAGAAGTTCTACCTGTGTCCCACCACGAGTGGTTGATGCAGGGCTGGCCGCAATTGCGGACCAAATCTCTGACCATTTACATTCACTAAAATAGCCACAATTGCAGTCATATGGATAGGGGTGATGTGTGCTGGTCGCCTGCAGTAGCATATGCACCTGGTTTATGACAGATGAACGTCACACACACTTATATTACAGTTGCACAACTTTGTATTTCTTTTGATATTAGACATAAAATAACTGCAATGTTTTGCTTAAACACGTGCACAAAAGCATGCTACATTCACACGCGATTCACAATTTTTGAGTTTCATCCTCAGAGCCATACAGTATGGCCCTCATTCCGAGTTGTTCGCTCGGTATTTTTCATCGCATCGCAGTGAAAATCCGCTTAGTACGCATGCGCAATGTTCGCACTGCGACTGCGCCAAGTAACTTTACTATGAAGAAAGTATTTTTACTCACGGCTTTTTCTTCGCTCCGGCGATCGTAATGTGATTGACAGGAAATGGGTGTTACTGGGCGGATACACGGCGTTTCAGGGGCGTGTGGCTGAAAACGCTACCGTTTCCGGAAAAAACGCAGGAGTGGCCGGGGAAACGGTGGGAGTGCCTGGGCGAACGCTGGGTGTGTTTGTGACGTCAACCAGGAACGACAAGCACTGAAATGATCGCACAGGCAGAGTAAGTCTGGAGCTACTCTGAAACTGCTAACTCGTTTGTAATCGCAATATTGCGCGTACGTCGGTCGCAATTTTAAGAAGCTAAGATTCACTCCCAGTAGGCGGCGGCTTAGCGTGTGTAACTCTGCTACATTCGCCTTGCGAGCGAACAACTCGGAATGAGGGCCCATATACGATAGGTGCAGGGAGTGCAGCTGCTATGGGGCCCAGAGCTTAGATGGCCCCACCTTCCCTGACACACTTACATGTGTAATATACATTTTTCACCATTTGGTGGTCCATAGGGGGCCCTTACAAACTTTTGCCTTTGGGTCTACAATATATGTAATTAAATCCCTGGACCTGCTCATTGTAAATTGCAATGTGGCATAAAATGAACTGGAGGGCATTATAATTTCTCTGACGTCCTAAGTGGATGCTGGGACTCCGTAAGGACCATGGGGAATAGCGGCTCCGCAGGAGACTGGGCACAACTAAAGAAAGCTTTAGGACTACCTGGTGTGTGCACTGGCTCCTCCCACTGTGACCCTCCTCCAGACCTCAGTTAGAATCTTGTGCCCGGCTGAGCTGGATGCACACTAGGGGCTCTCCTGAGCTCCTAGAAAAGAAAGTATATTTTAGGTTTTTTATTTTCAGTGAGATCTGCTGGCAACAGACTCACTGCTACGAGGGACTAAGGGGAGAAGAAGCGAACCTACCTGACTGGAGATAGTTTGGGCTTCTTAGGCTACTGGACACCATTAGCTCCAGAGGAATCGAACACAGGACCCGACCTCGATCGTTCGGTCCCGGAGCCGCGCCGCCGTCCCCCTTACAAAGCCAGAAGCATGAAGATGGTCCTGAAAATCGGCGGCAGAAGACTTCGGTCTTCAACAAGGTAGCGCACAGCACTGCAGCTGTGCGCCATTGCTCCTCATGCACACCTCACACTCCGGTCACTGATGGGTGCAGGGCGCTGGGGGGGGGGGGGGCGCCCTGAGCAGCAATATTAAACACCTTGGCTGGCAAATCTACACAATATATAGTCATATAGGCTATATATGTGTAAAATACCCCTGCCAGAGATCCATAAAAAAGCGGGAGAAAGTCCGCCGAAAAAGGGGCGGGGCTATCTCCCTCAGCACACTGGCGCCATTTTTTCTTCACAGTGCAGCTGGAAGACAGCTCCCCAGGCTCTCCCCTGTAGTTTTCAGGCTCAAAGGGTTAAAAAGAGAGGGGGGGGCACTAAATTTAGGCGCAATATTGTGTATACAAGCAGCTATTGGGGAAAAAATCACTCAGTTATAGTGTTAATCCCTGCATTATATATAGCTCTGGTGTGTGCTGGCATACTCTCTCTCTGTCTCCCCAAAGGACTTTGTGGGGTCCTGTCCTCAGTCAGAGCATTCCCTGTGTGTGTGCGGTGTGTCGGTACGGCTGTGTCGACATGTTTGAGGAGGAAGGTTATGTGGAGGCGGAGCCGATGCCGATAAATGTGATGTCGCCCCCTGGGGGGCCGACACCAGAGTGGATGGATAGGTGGAAGGTATTAACCGACAGTGTCAACTCCTTACATAAAAGGCTGGATGACATAACAGCTGTGGGACAGCCGGCTTCTCAGCCCGCGCCTGCCCAGGCGTCTCAAAGGCCATCAGGGGCTCAAAAACGCCCGCTACCTCAGATGGCAGACACAGATGTCGACACGGAGTATGACTCCAGTGTCGACGAGGTTGAGACATATACACAATCCACTAGGAACATCCGTTGCATGATCTCGGCAATGAAAAATGTGTTACACATTTCTGACATTAACCCAGATACCACAAAAAAAGGGGTTTTATGTTTGGGGAGAAAAAGCAGACAGTGTTTTGTTCCCCCATCAGATGAGTGAATGAAGTGTGTGAAGAAGCGTGGGTTCTCCCGATAAGAAACTGGTAATTTCTAAAAAGTTACTGATGGCGTACCCTTTCCCGCCAGGGGATAGGTCACGTTGGGAGATATCCCCTAGGGTGGATAAGGCGCTCACACAATTGTCAAAAAAGGTGGCACTGCCGTCTTAGAATACGGCCACTTTGAAGGAGCCTGCTGAAAAAAAGCAGGAGGCTATCCTGAAGTCTGTATATACACACTCAGGTACTATAATGAGACCTGAAATTGCCTCAGCATGAATAGTGCTGCTGCAGCGTGGTCTATTACTCTGTCAGGACAGGGATACTATTGCTAACCATAGAGCATATTAAAGACGTCGTCTTATATATGAGGGATGCACAGAGGGATATTTGCCGGCTGGCATCCAGAATTAATGCAATGTCCATTCTGCCAGGAGGGTATTAGGGACCCGGCAGTGGACAGGCGATGCTGACTTTAGAAGGCACATGAAGATTCTGCCTTATAAGGGTGAGGAATTGTTTGGGGATGGTCTCTGGGACCTCGTATCCACAGCAACTGCTGGGAAAGAAAAAAATTTACCTCAAGTTTCCTCACAGCCTAAGAAAGCACCGTATTATAAGGTACAGTCCTTTCGGCTTCAGAAAAGCAAGCGGGTCAAAGGTGCTTCCTTTCTGCACAGAGACAAGGGAAGAGGGAAAAAGCTGCACCACACAGCCAGTTCCCAGGATCAAAAATCTTCCCCGGCTTCCTCTGAGTCCACCGCATGACGCTGGGGCTCCACAGGTGGAGCCAGGTGCGGTGGGGGCGCGTCTCGGGAACTTCAGCGACCAGTGGGCTCGCTCACAGGTGGATCCCTGGGTTCTGCAAGTAGTATCACAGGGATACAAGCTGGAGTTCGAGGCGACTCCCCCTCGCCGTTACCTCAAATCAGCCTTGCCTGCTGCCCTCGAGGAGAGGTAGTACTGGCGGCAATTCACAAGCTGTACTTCCAGCAGGTGAAAATCAAGGTACCCCTCCTTCAACAAGGCCGGGGTTACTATTCCACAATGTTTGTGGTACCGAAACCAGACGTTTCGGTGAGACCCATTCTAAAATTGAAATCCTTGAACACTTATATACGAAGGTTCAAGTTCAAAATGGAATCGCTCAGGGCGGTTACTGCAAGCCTGGACGAAGGGGATTACATGGTATCACTGGACATCAAGGATGCTTACCTGCATGTCCCCATTTATCCTCCTCACCAGGAGTACCTCAAAATTGTGGTACAGGACTGTCATTACCTATTCCAGACGTTGCCGTTGGTCTGTCCCCGGCACCGAGGGTATTTACCAAGGTAATGGCCGAAATGATGATACTCCTTCGAAAAAAGGGAGTTATAATTATCCCGTACTTGGACGATCTCCTTATAAAGGCGAGGTCCAGGGAGCAGTTGTTCGTCGGAGTAGCACTATCTCGGGAAGTGCTACAACAGCACAGCTGGATTCTGCATAGTCTAAAGTCGCAGCTGGTTCCTACGACGCGTTTACTGTTCCTGGGTATGGTTCTGGACACAGAACAGGAAAAAGGGTTTCTCCCGGAGGAGAAGGCCAAGGAGTTGTCATCTCTAGTCAGAGACCTCCTAATACAAATACAGGTGTCGGTGCATCAATGCACGCGAGTCCTGGGAGAGATGGTAGCTTCTTACGAAGAAATTCCATTCGGCAGGTTCCATGCAAGGATCTTCCAGTGGGATCTGTTGGACAAGTGGTCCGGGTCGCATCTTCAGATGCATCGGCTGATAACCCTGTCTCCAAGGGCCAGGGTGTCGCTGTTGTGGTGGCTGCAGAGTGCTCATCTTCTAGAGGGCCGCAGATTCGGCATACAGGACTGGGTCCTGGTGACCACGGATACCAGCCTTCGAGGCTGGGGGGCAGTCACACAGGGAAGAAACTTCCAGGGACTGTGGTCAAGTCACGAGACTTCCCTACACATAGATATTCTGGGACTAAGGGCCATTCACAATGCCCTAAGTCAGGCTAGACCCCTGCTTCAACACCAGCCGGTGCTGATCCAGTCAGACAACATCACGGCGGTCGCCCATGTAAACCAGCAGGGCGGCACAAGAAGCAGGATGGTGATGGCAGAAGCCACAAGGATTTTCCGATGGGCGGAAAATCATGTGTTAGCATTGTCAGCAGTGTTCATTCCCGGAGTGGACAACTGGGAAGCAGACTTTCTCAGCAGGCACGACCTCCACCCGGGAGAGTGGGGACTTCATCCAGAAGTCTTCAAAATGATTGTACACCATTGGGAAAGGCCACAGGTGGACATGACGGCGTCCCGCCTCAACAAAAAGCTAAAAAGATATTGCGCCAGGTCAAGGGACCCTCAGGCGATAGCTGTGGACGCTCTGGTAACACCGTGGTGTACCAGTCGGTGTATGTGTTCCTTCCTTTGCCTCTCATACCCAAGGTACTGAGAATACTAAGAAGGAGAGGAGTAAGAACTATACTCGTGGTTCCGGATTGGCCAAGAAGAGCTTGGTACCCAGAACTTCAAGAAATGATCTCAGAGGACCCATGGCCTCTGCCGCTCAGACAGGACCTGCTGCAGCAGGGGCCCTGCCTTTTCCAAGGCTTACCACGGCTGTGTTTGACGGCATGGCAGTTGAACACCGGATCCTAAAGGAAAAAGGCATTCCGGAGGAAGTCATTCCTACGCTGATTAAGGCTAGGAAAGATGTGATCGCAAAATATTATCACCGAATATGGCAAAAATATGTTGCTTAGTGTGAGGCCAGGAAGGCCCCAACGGAGGAATTTCAACTGGGTCGATTTCTGCACTTCCTACAGTCAGGAGTGACTACGGGCCTAAAATTGGGTTCCATTAAGGTCCAGATTTCGGCTCTGTACATTTTCTTCCAAAAAAGAACTGGCTTCACTGCCTGAAGTTCAGACTTTTGTTAAGGGAGTGCTGCATATTCAGCCCCCGTTTGTGCCTCTAGTGGCACCGTGGGATCTCAACGTGGTGTTGGATTTCCTGAAGTCGCATTGGGTTGAGCCACTTAAATCCGTAGAGCTAAAATACCTCACGTGGAAAGTGGTCATGCTGTTGGCCTTGGCGTCGGCCAGGCGTGTATCAGAATTGGCGGCTTTGTCATGCAAAAGCCCTTATCTGATTTTCGTATGGATGGGGCGGAATTGAGGACTCGTTCCCAATTCCTTCCTAAGGTGGTATCAGCTTTTCATGTGAACCAACCTATTGTGGGGCCTGCGGCTACGTGGGACTTGGAGGACTCCAAGTTACTGGACGTAGTCTGGGCCCTGAAAATATATGTTTCCAGGACGGCTGGAGTCAGGAAAACTGACTTGCTATTTATCCTGTATGCACCCAACAAGCTGGGTGCTCCTGCTTCAAAGCAGACTATTGCTCGCTGGATCTGTAGTACGATTCAACTTGCACATTCTGCGGCTGGACTGCCGCATCCTAAATCAGTGAAAGCCCATTCCACGAGGAAGGTGGGCTCTTCTTGGGCGGCTGCCCGAGGGGTCTCGGCTTTACAACTTTGCCGAGCAGCTACTTGGTCGGGGTCAAACACATTTGCTAAATTCTACAAGTTTGACACCCTGGCTGAGGAGGACCTAGAGTTGCCCATTCGGTGCTGCAGAGTCATCCGCACTCTCCCGCCCGTTTGGGAGCTTTGGTATAATCCCCATGGTCCTTACGGAGTCCCAGCATCCACTTAGGACGTCAGAGAAAATAAGATTTTACTCCCCGGTAAATCTATTTCTCGTAGTCCGTAGTGGATGCTGGGCGCCCATCCCAAGTGCGGATTGTCTGCAATACTTGTATATAGTTATTGCCTAACTAAAGGGTTATTGTTATGAGCCATCTGTAGTGAGGCTCAGTTATATTTCATACTGTTAACTGGGTATAATATCACGAGTTATACGGTGTGATTGGTGTGGCTGGTATGAGTCTTACCCGGGATTCAAAATCCTTTTCCTATTGTGTCAGCTCTTCCGGGCACAGTATCCTAACTGAGGTCTGTAGGAGGGTCATAGTGGGAGGAGCTAGTGCACACCAGGTAGTCCTAAAGCTTTCTTTAGTTGTGCCCAGTCTCCTGCGGAGCCGCTATTCCCCATGGTCCTTACGGAGTCCCAGCATCCACTACGGACTACGAGAAATAGATTTACCGGTGAGTAAAATCTTATTGTTACATACTATGAACTAGGGCGATGTAATGCGGCATAATATGAAGAGTGTCCCATGCCCGCTGAAGCAGCAAGCTGGGACTGCAGGCATCTGGAAGCCGCCCTCTGTGTGGTGACCCCCGGCAGAGCAGCGCTGCACCGGGCGCTGTCAGCAACCGGCATCCTGTGCAGCTTCAGGTAACCCCCGATAAGCCACCGCTCGTGCTGGCTTATCGGGGGTAATAGGATAGCCCCCAGTGGGACAATTAACCCCGATAAATTACCGGGGCTAATTGGATATCCCCCTATGTCACAATGTGAATTTGGGGTACTGGGTGGCATAATGTGTACTAAAATGTGATATCATGTGAACTAGAGCACTACTGGGGGGTATAATATTAACTAAGACACTGCGTTGATTCATAAAATTAACTAGGGCTCTATTATAGGGCATATAATTAGCAACTGCTGCTGAGAGGTGTCTCTCTAGAAACACTTGGACAGGGCCCCCTTCAAAATGTTGTTATGAGGCCGACAAAGTTCTTGCTACATCATCATCCATTCTTTGCACCGGCCCTTCAAATAATACATCCTTTCAATGCATGTGTCTGTGTCCTGTATTTGCAAATTGCATGAGCATATCTTACTGTATTTGGCCTATAATAGAACAACCCCGTGCGGCCTTGCGTATCCGAGCGCAGGCAGGGGCTAAATCAAGAAAATCTGAATATGCGATTGCGTATATGCATGTGCCAAGATTACACAGTTTACACTTCATACACTGGTGTAGTACTCACTCAGGCCCTATGTTTTCTTTGCTTGTCTAGTTGGGAGCACATTGAAGCTTTTCGGTGGCCCTTGGTTTTCCTGAGAACCCGAGAACATATAATATTCAACATATTTTCCTGATGGCTCTAGAATGAGAGATTGCAACTGGAATATTTTCTCCCTACCAAAAATGTTAGCAGCATTGGTAACAGGGTTACCGGCATGTCGTTGGCGACTGCATAGACATTGACCGTCATGGCGAGACGAACATTCTGCGCCTCCCATAGGCAGGTGCAATACCTGATGGCCAAACATGTCTTTATACGCAGTGGTATTGCACCACAGCCAGTGGGTGTCTCAACAGGACACATTGCATTGAGAGTTCCTTTGACAGCATGTGGTGGATATACAGCAACAGCTTCCAAATGCAAATGCCACACTTGGAATCAACTCCAGACCAAGTGCCTGATTAATTGGTGAAGAAATAACAAAGGAAAGGCCTAGACCTGTCCGTGAAACAGCTTTTGAGTCAATTCTCCAATTACTTTTGATCCTTTGAATAAAAGGGTGCTATATATAAGACAGCTGCAATTCCTAAACCCTTCCTCCAATTTAGGTATGAATACCCTCAAATTAATGTTAAAACCATGTACATTTTATATATATATATATATATATATATATATATATATATATATATATATATAGAAGAAAAGAAAGGACCGGCACTCCTCCTCCCGGACTTAATGCTTGGGTGCCCTCCCAAGTAAATTTGGATAAAGGGTAACAAAGCAGGCGGCACTCCAAGACTGTTGTAGATTCAAGTGTATTTGCACACAAAACATAATCCGACGTTTCGGGGTCCAAGCGCCCCTTTGTCAAGGTGAACAATAAACAAATGTGATAAAATTCATACCTTATGTAGGAGAAGAAAGCCCGCCAGGTGTCCCGTTCACGCCCGCCCGGCCGTTTGCAGTGCGTCGCTCCGTCCGTCTCTGAATGATGACGTCATGCACAGTGCGCCTCCGTGCATACGTCGTTGTCCAGGTTACCCGACGCTGGAAGCGGCCGGGCTGCGGCGCTGGTAAAAGAAAACAAATAGTGCCATAATGTTAACATTACAGAACCCCGCACCAAACTAAAGAAGTAAAACCACTAAAATTAAAGAAATATACAAATGCAATAGGTTAGATCAAGGTGGTATCTGCAGGAGCACCCGCACTGAGATGGTGCATATAAACAGAAAAATAAGGAGTACTTAAAAAATGGAGAGGGTGGCATAAAGACCCCTGTCTGCCCTCTGGGATCAGACCCTTTATTAAGGAATACCCAGTGTGTTATACGTAGACAACCGAAAAGTAGAGACCGATGTTATAAGCATCAGTAACTAATGTTATAAACATCGGTGATGGAAGTCTATCCTGTTCCCAACTGGAAAATGTCCTGGCTAGTATTGAATAGAAACCCTCAGGTACCACCTTCATCAAAGCAAGGGGAAACAATTATTAATTAAAGTGCGACATGCTATACTCAAAACTATCTTATCCTGTACTACTATCGAATGTATTGGCACTGTATATTAGAGTCAATTATTCTAGACATCTGATGTCTTATTTGAAGATGTTCCAGCTCAGTTTTTCGTTCAGTCCATGAGGGCTGGTGGAGTTTAACTCGAAAATCCATTTGGTCTCTAAACGTAAGAGGCTACCATCTCTGTCCCCTCCTCTATATATGTTTGGGGACATGATCGATGATCATATGTCGCAGATCATTCATGGTGTGATGGGCTGCCGCAAAGTGCCTTGCTACCGGTTGCTCTGACTCCTTACCCGCCAGAGCCTGCTTGATGGCCGAGCGATGGAGAGCCATCCTCTCTCTCAGTGTTCTGATTGATTTGCCCACATAGTTGAGTCCGCAAGGGCATTTTATAAGATACACTATATGGGTCGTAGTACAGGTAAGTACAAAATTGATCCTTTAGGTCTTCTCCCGCTGGGGGTTGGTGAAGTTGGAACCTGTAATCATATTTTCGCAGGTAGTACACTTGATGCACTTATAACATCCAGGTGGTCTGCCCAGGAACATTCCAGGGGTCTGTTTTTGATGTCTCATGTCCTGGAACCCAGTGATGTCAGAATGGACTATCGCATCCTTGATGCTTTTGCCCCTTGAAAAGCACATCATTGGCCGTGTCCCCCTGAAAGTTGGTAGTGATTGGTCAGAAGCTATAATGGGCCATAAAGCTCTCGATGCCCTCTGTACGACCGGACTGGTGGTGTTAAACCTGGAGATAAAAGGTATGACTGACTTCTTTGGACGGTCACTGGGATACAAGAGAGATTCCCTAGATAACTGCATTACTTCCTGTTTCTGTTTGATCAATAGTGGGCGGTCATACCCTCGCTCTGTAAATTTCATGATCAACTTGTCCAATTCCCTATCCAACTTGTCGCGGTCGCTAATCAGACGCGAAACCCTTATCATCTGTGAGCGTGGAAGGCCCTTTTTGAGGGCTTTAGGATGATGACTGTTAGCCCTCAACAGGGTGTTCCTGTCTGTGGGTTTGGTGTATACTCCTGTGTGTAAAGTCCCATCTTCAATTGTAATCTGCACATCCAAGTAATGTGTTGAATTGATACTGGTCTGATAGGTGTATTTAACCCCTGATGGTCTGGAGTTGGTAGTGTGCATTAGTTGTTCAAATCTTTCCACGCCCCCTGTCCACAGTAGGAACAGGTCATCTATGTAACGCGAAAAAAACAACACATGTTGAGAGATTGTCTCATCCTGAAAAAACACCTTGTCTTCCTCCTCGAACATATAGACGTTGGCAAACGATGGGGAGACATTGCTCCCCATCGCACACCCCGTCTTCTGACGGTAGAATCTGCCGTTGAACAGAAAATAGTTCTTTTCCAAGGTCATCCGGAGGAGATCCATGAATAGCGGGATGTCTAACGTTTTCATGTCTTCGTTTTTCAAAAATGACTCCATCGCCGATAGTCCTGCCTCATGTGGGATGTTTGTGTAGAGACTAACTACATCTACCACACACATGAGGGTACCCTTCGGTATCTGTTGTATCCCCCTTAGTCGGTTGAGGAAACTTGTGGTATCTTTTATAAAGTGCTTGTGCTTTAAGACCAGAGGTTGCAGTATACTGTCCAGGAAAACTGATACAGGCTGGAAAATTGATTCTCTGGCAGCAATGATAGGTCTACCTGGTGGAGCTTGTTGATTTTTATGTAGTTTGGGAACCGTGAAGAATACCGGCACTAAAGGGTGTTCCTGAAAAAGTGCCTTGTGCAGTTTAGTGGTTAATTTCCCATTTTCTTTAGCTGTATCCAAAGTGCTCTTCAGTGCTTTCTGGTATTCAAGAGTAGGATCGCGGGACAGCTCCTCATATACCTCAGTATCTGCCAATTGGCTCTGTATCTCTTCCACATAATAGTCCAGGTCCAGAACCACCACCCCTCCCCCCTTGTCCGCGGGACGGATGACTATGTCCCTATAGTTACTCAATTGCTTTAGTGCTGCTTTTTCCGCTTTGGATAAATTATAATGTATGGGGACAGTGGCCCCTGCATTATTATATTTGTGAACAGAATCGTCCAGTAACCTGGTAAAAGCTTTAATGGAAGCATTGGTGGACGTGGGGTCAAAGGTGGATGCTGCCCGTTTATTCAAGAAGTTTTTGTGTAAATGATCCAAGCTAGTCGGTGAAGGTTCATTTCCTGGTGAGTTTTGAAAGAACTCCTGGCGTCTGAGTTTACGTGCATAGTGGTGTAACTCAATGTGCCATCTGAAGTCATTAAAGGTGCTAGTGGGAACAAATGAAAGGCCCTTTTCCAAAACACTCTGTTCAGCTTCAGATAGTGTTCTTTTGGAAAGGTTATATATCAACGTTTCTTGTTTGCCGAAGTGCCTCTGGTTCCGCGTGCATTGGCCGCCCCTGCGGGTGGCCTGCCTCTTCGTCCTTTTTTTTTGCTTGAGGTGCTGTTGGGGTCCCTAAAGGGATACTAGGTTCCCGCACGGGTCCCTCGGAATCACAGGGGCCGAATTCGCTGTCACTGTTAGAGGTGCCGGCTGTACTCTGTTGCATTTCTCTTCTCTTGCGCCAGCTGTGTCTGCTTCTGCGATTGTATGCGCCCGAAGCTGGTGTATTCTCTCCCATCAGCCATCGGTATACCCGATTGGTATCGTAGTCCTCCTTCACCGTATGCTGTTTATTCCTCTTGAATTTAACCAGATCTCCCTTGTATCGGTCTATCTGATGCTGCAACTTGGTTAGCCATTCCTTGTTTGTGTCACTCTGTAACACTGATTTATGCACGGTCTCCATGGTCTGTATCTTGTCTCGTGTCCCACTAAGCTCCTTGCCTGCTTCTTCCACAACAAGTAGCATGAGATCTAAACTGCATTTATTTAAGATCCCTACCCATTTTCTGCAAAATTCCGGGCTGTGTCTGCCTATTGTGGGAACGTTCCTGACACGAAAGCCCCGGGGGATCATTTTTTGTCTGTGATATTCCGACAAAGAGATCCCATGCAGTAGGAAATCTATTTCTTTTCGTTTTAATTTGAGAAGCTGATGGTATAAGTCCTCAATACCACCAGCGGTGCCATGGGGGTCCAGTTGTTCTTTGAACCGGAGCCGCTCCGCGTCATCATCCGTGTAGCTAAAGGACTCTCCCAGCGTGGGGTACATCCCTCTGCAGCCCGGGGAATCATCCATAACCACCGACTCCATAAGTCCTTAGTGCAAAAGTGCTGGTGCAAAAAAGTACTGTGCTGCTGTGCAAATGATGCTCACTCCTGGCCAGAGGAATTACTCATCAAGCAAAGGTATGCTTTAATGTCTATTTGAGGGTGCCCTGACCCGGGATGGGGTATTGAGAGCCAAGCTGCCAATATCACCAAATGCCATAGAAGAAAAGAAAGGACCGGCACTCCTCCTCCCGGACTTAATGCTTGGGTGCCCTCCCAAGTAAATTTGGATAAAGGGTAACAAAGCAGGCGGCACTCCAAGACTGTTGTAGATTCAAGTGTATTTACACACAAAACATAATCCGACGTTTCGGGGTCCAAGCGCCCCTTTGTCAAGGTGAACAATAAACAAATGTGATAAAATTCATACCTTATGTAGGAGAAGAAAGCCCGCCAGGTGTCCCGTTTACACACAGGAGTATACACCAAACCCACAGACAGGAACACCCTGTTGAGGGCTAACAGTCATCATCCTAAAGCCCTCAAAAAGGGCCTTCCACGCTCACAGATGATAAGGGTTTCGCGTCTGATTAGCGACCGCGACAAGTTGGAGAGGGAATTGGACAAGTTGATCATGAAATTTACAGAGCGAGGGTATGACCGCCCACTATTGATCAAACAGAAACAGGAAGTAATGCAGTTATCTAGGGAATCTCTCTTGTATCCCAGTGACCGTCCAAAGAAGTCAGTCATACCTTTTATCTCCAGGTTTAACACCACCAGTCCGGTCGTACAGAGGGCATCGAGAGCTTTATGGCCCATTATAGCTTCTGACCAATCACTACCAACTTTCAGGGGGACACGGCCAATGATGTGCTTTTCAAGGGGCAAAAGCATCAAGGATGCGATAGTCCATTCTGACATCACTGGGTTCCAGGACATGAGACATCAAAAACAGACCCCTGGAATGTTCCTGGGCAGACCACCTGGATGTTATAAGTGCATCAAGTGTACTACCTGCGAAAATATGATTACAGGTTCCAACTTCACCAACCCCCAGCGGGAGAAGACCTACAGGATCAATTTTGTACTTACCTGTACTACGACCCATATAGTGTATCTTATAAAATGCCCTTGCGGACTCAACTATGTGGGCAAATCAATCAGAACACTGAGAGAGAGGATGGCTCTCCATCGCTCGGCCATCAAGCAGGCTCTGGCGGGTAAGGAGTCAGAGCAACCGGTAGCAAGGCACTTTGCGGCAGCCCATCACACCATGAATGATCTGCGACATATGATCATCGATCATGTCCCCAAACATATTAGAGGAGGGGACAGAGATGGTAGCCTCTTACGTTTAGAGACCAAATGGATTTTCGAGTTAAACTCCACCAGCCCTCATGGACTGAACGAAAAACTGAGCTGGAACATCTTCAAATAAGACATCAGATGTCTAGAATAATTGACTCTAATATACAGTGCCAATACATTCGATAGTAGTACAGGATAAGATAGTTTTGAGTATAGCATGTCGCACTTTAATTAATAATTGTTTCCCCTTGCTTTGATGAAGGTGGTACCTGAGGGTTTCTATTCAATACTAGCCAGGACATTTTCCAGTTGGGAACCGGATAGACTTCCATCACCGATGTTTATAACATTAGTTACTGATGCTTATAACATCGGTCTCTACTTTTCGGTTGTCTACGTATAACACACTGGGTATTCCTTAATAAAGGGTCTGATCCCAGAGGGCAGACAGGGGTATTTATGCCACCCTCTCCATTTTTTAAGTACTCCTTATTTTTCTGTTTATATGCACCATCTCAGTGCGGGTGCTCCTGCAGATACCACCTTGATCTAACCTATTGCATTTGTATATTTCTTTAATTTTAGTGGTTTTACTTCTTTAGTTTGGTGCGGGGTTCTGTAATGTTAACATTATGGCACTATTTGTTTTCTTTTACCAGCGCCGCAGCCCGGCCGCTTCCAGCGTCGGGTAACCTGGACAAAGACGTATGCACGGAGGCGCACTGTGCATGACGTCATCATTCAGAGACGGACGGAGCGACGCACTGCAAACGGCCGGGCGGGCGTGAACGGGACACCTGGCGGGCTTTCTTCTCCTACATAAGGTATGAATTTTATCACATTTGTTTATTGTTCACCTTGACAAAGGGGCGCTTGGACCCCGAAACGTCGGATTATGTTTTGTGTGTAAATACACTTGAATCTACAACAGTCTTGGAGTGCCGCCTGCTTTGTTACCCTTTATCCAAATTTACTTGGGAGGGCACCCAAGCATTAAGTCCGGGAGGAGGAGTGCCGGTCCTTTCTTTTCTTCTATGGCATTTGGTGATATTGGCAGCTTGGCTCTCAATACCCCATCCCGGGTCAGGGCACCCTCAAATAGACATTAAAGCATACCTTTGCTTGATGAGTAATTCCTCTGGCCAGGAGTGAGCATCATTTGCACAGCAGCACAGCACTTTTTTGCACCAGCACTTTGCACCAGCACTTTTGCACTAAGGACTTATGGAGTCGGTGGTTATGGATGATTCCCCGGGCTGCAGAGGGATGTACCCCATGCTGGGAGAGTCCTTTAGCTACACGGATGATGACGTGGAGCGGCTCCGGTTCAAAGAACAACTGGACCCCCCATGGCACCGCTGGTGGTATTGAGGACTTATACCATCAGCTTCTCAAATTAAAACGAAAAGAAATAGATTTCCTACTGCATGGGATCTCTTTGTCGGAATATCACAGACAAAAAATGATCCCCCGGGGCTTTCGTGTCAGGAACGTTCCCACAATAGGCAGACACAGCCCGGAATTTTGCAGAAAATGGGTAGGGATCTTAAATAAATGCAGTTTAGATCTCATGCTACTTGTTGTGGAAGAAGCAGGCAAGGAGCTTAGTGGGACACGAGACAAGATACAGACCATGGAGACCGTGCATAAATCAGTGTTACAGAGTGACACAAACAAGGAATGGCTAACCAAGTTGCAGCATGAGATAGACCGATACAAGGGAGATCTGGTTAAATTCAAGAGGAATAAACAGCATACGGTGAAGGAGGACTACGATACCAATCGGGTATACCGATGGCTGATGGGAGAGAATACACCAGCTTCGGGCGCATACAATCGCAGAAGCAGACACAGCTGGCGCAAGAGAAGAGAAATGCAACAGAGTACAGCCGGCACCTCTAACAGTGACAGCGAATTCGGCCCCTGTGATTCCGAGGGACCCGTGCGGGAACCTAGTATCCCTTTAGGGACCCCAACAGCACCTCAAGCAAAAAAAAGGACGAAGAGGCAGGCCACCCGCAGGGGCGGCCAATGCACGCGGAACCAGAGGCACTTCGGCAAACAAGAAACGTTGATATATAACCTTTCCAAAAGAAAACTATCTGAAGCTGAACAGAGTGTTTTGGAAAAGGGCCTTTCATTTGTTCCCACTAGCACCTTTAATGACTTCAGATGGCACATTGAGTTACACCACTATGCACGTAAACTCAGACGCCAGGAGTTCTTTCAAAACTCACCAGGAAATGAACCTTCACCGACTAGCTTGGATCATTTACACAAAAACTTCTTGAATAAACGGGCAGCATCCACCTTTGACCCCACGTCCACCAATGCTTCCATTAAAGCTTTTACCAGGTTACTGGACGATTCTGTTCACAAATATAATAATGCAGGGGCCACTGTCCCCATACATTATAATTTATCCAAAGCGGAAAAAGCAGCACTAAAGCAATTGAGTAACTATAGGGACATAGTCATCCGTCCCGCGGACAAGGGGGGAGGGGTGGTGGTTCTGGACCTGGACTATTATGTGGAAGAGATACAGAGCCAATTGGCAGATACTGAGGTATATGAGGAGCTGTCCCGCGATCCTACTCTTGAATACCAGAAAGCACTGAAGAGCACTTTGGATACAGCTAAAGAAAATGGGAAATTAACCACTAAACTGCACAAGGCACTTTTTCAGGAACACCCTTTAGTGCCGGTATTCTTCACGGTTCCCAAACTACATAAAAATCAACAAGCTCCACCAGGTAGACCTATCATTGCTGCCAGAGAATCAATTTTCCAGCCTGTATCAGTTTTCCTGGACAGTATACTGCAACCTCTGGTCTTAAAGCACAAGCACTTTATAAAAGATACCACAAGTTTCCTCAACCGACTAAGGGGGATACAACAGATACCGAAGGGTACCCTCATGTGTGTGGTAGATGTAGTCAGTCTCTACACAAACATCGCACATGAGGCAGGACTATCGGCGATGGAGTCATTTTTGAAAAACAAAGACATGAAAACGTTAGACATCCCGCTATTCATGGATCTCCTCCGGATGACCTTGGAAAAGAACTATTTTCTGTTCAACGGCAGATTCTACCGTCAGAAGACGGGGTGTGCGATGGGGAGCAATGTCTCCCCATCGTTTGCCAACGTCTATATGTTCGAGGAGGAAGACAAGGTGTTTTTTCAGGATGAGACAATCTCTCAACATGTGTTGTTTTTTTCGCGTTACATAGATGACCTGTTCCTACTGTGGACAGGGGGCGTGGAAAGATTTGAACAACTAATGCACACTACCAACTCCAGACCATCAGGGGTTAAATACACCTATCAGACCAGTATCAATTCAACACATTACTTGGATGTGCAGATTACAATTGAAGATGGGACTTTACACACAGGAGTATACACCAAACCCACAGACAGGAACACCCTGTTGAGGGCTAACAGTCATCATCCTAAAGCCCTCAAAAAGGGCCTTCCACGCTCACAGATGATAAGGGTTTCGCGTCTGATTAGCGACCGCGACAAGTTGGAGAGGG
Organism: Pseudophryne corroboree; assembly: GCF_028390025.1. Classification (NCBI taxonomy): domain Eukaryota; kingdom Metazoa; phylum Chordata; class Amphibia; order Anura; family Myobatrachidae; genus Pseudophryne; species Pseudophryne corroboree. The sequence continues at coordinate 41,007,584 of NC_086455.1, forward strand.
AATTGGACAAGTTGATCATGAAATTTACAGAGCGAGGGTATGACCGCCCACTATTGATCAAACAGAAACAGGAAGTAATGCAGTTATCTAGGGAATCTCTCTTGTATCCCAGTGACCGTCCAAAGAAGTCAGTCATACCTTTTATCTCCAGGTTTAACACCACCAGTCCGGTCGTACAGAGGGCATCGAGAGCTTTATGGCCCATTATAGCTTCTGACCAATCACTACCAACTTTCAGGGGGACACGGCCAATGATGTGCTTTTCAAGGGGCAAAAGCATCAAGGATGCGATAGTCCATTCTGACATCACTGGGTTCCAGGACATGAGACATCAAAAACAGACCCCTGGAATGTTCCTGGGCAGACCACCTGGATGTTATAAGTGCATCAAGTGTACTACCTGCGAAAATATGATTACAGGTTCCAACTTCACCAACCCCCAGCGGGAGAAGACCTACAGGATCAATTTTGTACTTACCTGTACTATGACCCATATAGTGTATCTTATAAAATGCCCTTGCGGACTCAACTATGTGGGCAAATCAATCAGAACACTGAGAGAGAGGATGGCTCTCCATCGCTCGGCCATCAAGCAGGCTCTGGCGGGTAAGGAGTCAGAGCAACCGGTAGCAAGGCACTTTGCGGCAGCCCATCACACCATGAATGATCTGCAACATATGATCATCGATCATGTCCCCAAACATATTAGAGGAGGGGACAGAGATGGTAGCCTCTTACGTTTAGAGACCAAATGGATTTTCGAGTTAAACTCCACCAGCCCTCATGGACTGAACGAAAAACTGAGCTGGAACATCTTCAAATAAGACATCAGATGTCTAGAATAATTGACTCTAATATACAGTGCCAATACATTCGATAGTAGTACAGGATAAGATAGTTTTGAGTATAGCATGTCGCACTTTAATTAATAATTGTTTCCCCTTGCTTTGATGAAGGTGGTACCTGAGGGTTTCTATTCAATACTAGCCAGGACATTTTCCAGTTGGGAACAGGATAGACTTCCATCACCGATGTTTATAACATTAGTTACTGATGCTTATAACATCGGTCTCTACTTTTCGGTTGTCTACGTATAACACACTGGGTATTCCTTAATAAAGGGTCTGATCCCAGAGGGCAGACAGGGGTCTTTATGCCACCCTCTCCATTTTTTAAGTACTCCTTATTTTTCTGTTTATATGCACCATCTCAGTGCGGGTGCTCCTGCAGATACCACCTTGAGCTAACCTATTGCATTTGTATATTTCTTTAATTTTAGTGGTTTTACTTCTTTAGTTTGGTGCGGGGTTCTGTAATGTTAACATTATGGCACTATTTGTTTTCTTTTACCAGCGCCGCAGCCCGGCCGCTTCCAGCGTCGGGTAACCTGGACAACGACGTATGCACGGAGGCGCACTGTGCATGACGTCATCATTCAGAGACGGACGGAGCGACGCACTGCAAACGGCCGGGCGGGCGTGAACGGGACACCTGGCGGGCTTTCTTCTCCTACATAAGGTATGAATTTTATCACATTTGTTTATTGTTCACCTTGACAAAGGGGCGCTTGGACCCCGAAACGTCGGATTATGTTTTGTGTGTAAATACACTTGAATCTACAACAGTCTTGGAGTGCCGCCTGCTTTGTTACCCTTTATATATATATATATATATATATATATATATGAAAAGAAAAAAGGAAATTGGCGCCCAAAGGTTATTTTAACCTATAAATACAGAGAACACAGTGGGTTTCACAATTATCATTAATTTTAAAACATAAACATGAACTGTTCTTTCATAAAAAATGTATTAAAATGTACAGAAGCAAATAAGCATGTCTATCATATTACACAGACAAAATGATGTAATTTCTCTTCGAATACTCCATCATTGAAATTGGTAGAGGAATATCGGCAACTTAGTGCAGTATCTTTATTCTTCCTCATATGATATTCAGAGATAACATCAAATATAACAACCCAACGCGTTTCGTCTAGTGATTAGACTTCATCAGGGGTATGTCTAAAGATTGTTAAAATAACCTTTGGGTGCCAATTTTCTTTTTTCTTTTCAGATTTTGTGTATCTAGTCCCTCCTAATAAGGGACTTAGTGAAATAGGCAGCCCCTCCCAAGGAACACTGTATCTTATTGTATCCAATTAGCCTCAGAATATCGCAGAAGGAGAGTATTTGGTCTATATATATATATATATATATTATCACCGTAAGAAAATGTCCATCAAAGCCATAATGTAACAATCAATTAGCATGTCAACACTTTGATTCTTTTAAGAACCATTTTCAAGACTCATCATGATACTGTACGTCAACAAAGTAACCTCCAAATGACCTATAAATTATGAAGTTATGAAAAACATATAAAATAAATGACATGGACAGAACACTCTGAAATGTTTATTTATTTATAATGTAATTTGAAAATGAAAAACAGGAAACCTGGCCGCAGCTGACAACACATGCAAGTCATTTTCTAAGTGGCTGGGCAACACAATGAGATTTCAATTTTCCTGTTGTTGTTGCAATGGATGACGGGTTTTGTAGTTTTCTCTCCAGTTAGCTGATGATGTATTTGCTGAATGTAAACCACATCAGGAGTAAATAGTGTGAGACGTTACCATTTCCAGTTAATTATGTATTATGTGCTGATTGTATATATTGATTTTTGAATAAATGTAATGTCTGGTCCCTGGGAGGACTAACTTGTGACCAGAATAGCCATCATATTAGGTGGATCTAATATTTTTATAGCGTAAGTACAACAGTCATGACATGCACTGATTGATACATATTATTGTGCTTCTCTATGTAATTAAATATTCACTAGAATCTGATTGAGTTCCCAGCAAGTACTAGACTGTCAGAAATCAAAATGACCTCAAAGCTCTGTTGAGCAACCAAAGCCACCTACTCTGTAATTAAACCCGTCTGCAGGGGCTTAGCCAGAACTTTGTGGGCCCCATAGCAACATTTTGAAGGGGCCCGTCCAAATTATTCTAGAAAGACACATCTCTGCATCAGTTGTTAATTTAATGCTCCATAATAGAGTCCTAGTTCATTTTCTGAACCATAGTAGTGCCTTACTTAATATTATACCCCATAGAAGTATCCTAGTTTATTTTCTGACCCATAGTAGCACCCTAGTTCATGTTATTTCATATTGTAGGGCTACCAGCACACATTATGCAACACAGTAGCCACAATTCAGATTATGTCCCCATCTTATATTAAGTTACAGTATAATGCTCTCACTTCATATTATGCCACATTACAGTGCCACAGTTCATATTATACCACACTATAGTGCCTCCACTTCATATTGTGCCACATTACAGTAACCCAGTTCAAATTATGTAACATTATAATGCCCTCCAGTTAATTTGATACAATATTACAATGAGCAGGTTCAGGGGCATAACTAGATATATTGTAGGCCACAAAGCAAAAGATTGTAAGGGCCACTAAATATATACAACACATGTAACTTAGACAATGAAGGTGGGCCTCTCTCAGCTCTGGGCCCCATAGCAGCTGCACTACCTGCACCTATGGTAGCTACGCCCTTGCCCGTCTGCCTACCTAAGGCTGCATTGAAGATATACGTGCCAGAGTATTAGGCTCCAGTGCTTCTGTGATCTGTGTTCTGTATTTCACTTCAGTCTGTTCCTGAATTCCTCTACTTGCTGACTTCACAGTTAATCAACCAGTCCCTCCTTACTCTGTCACCTCCATGTCTCAGCTGGAGGCAAGGTAGACCGTTGCAACACATGCGAGCTTCAGCCTTGTAGGGGTCCCTCGTGTTGATTAGGGGTTTGATTGATGCCACACCTTTGATCATTGGAAACACAAGTCCACTTTGGCATCAGAGAGCCCACGAAATATGTCAGCATTGTGACACTTCAACATTGGTAACTAACTTTATGGAGCAGGCAGCATGGTGGGGATGAGCGTAGGAGTTCTGAGTCGCCTCTTCTAAACGCAATGTGATGAATATCTGGATATTCACATATCTAAGATCCTGCCAGACTGTTCCTGCCTCTTTGTTGTGTGCTAGCAGTATGTAGTAGTATACTGTGCTATCACATATAGGGGCAGATGAATCAAGCCAACCAAGAAGTGAAGAGGACACGTGGAAAGGTTTCTCATAGCAACCAATCAAATTCTACCTATCATTTTATAAACTGTACAGAACTTGATTAATGCTAGTTATAAGCTGACTGGTTGCTATAGGCAACTTCTCCACTTGTCTACTTCATCATGCTTTAGAAAGCTTGATGCATCTCCACTATAGTACATAATGTTGAGTTAAGGACAATGCGTACCAGTTTGGACATGTTATGACATGCACAGTAAAGACAAAAGTCTTGGGATGGGAGCACTGTTGTTTCTGTAATTACAATAATAATAAAGACATTAGGAGAGAGAGAGAGAGAGAGAGAGAGAGAGAGAAATGTGTACTTAACAGGAGTGACCCTTTAATATTTGCCCGCCACTGTACCACACTCTAAAAATGAGGCACCTGGCTGGGCATCTCAGGAAACTGTCCAATCACAGGCAGTGTCGGATTGGGACATAAAGAGCCCACCTGGGGAATGCTGTGGTAGGGGCCCATGCTTAGGGGTGTGGCTGGTCTCCAGAGAGGGTGTGGCCAGACACCACAAAGGCTTGGCTAGTAAATTAGAGAGTGCATGGTCTGGGTCACTTGATAAATATTTATAGTAAATAATCTACTAGTGTATAGGTGTGTACACACGGTGAGATAAATCTGTAAGATTTTGACTACATAGGAGAGGTTCCCAAACTGTGTGCCGTGGCTCCCTGGGGTGCCCCGGGACACTTGCAGGGGTGCCCTGGGTTGGTAGTCCAGGACCAATTCAAATTATTCATGGTCAATATAATAGTCAAAACCAGTGGTGGTGGCTGCCAGTCATAAAATATGTGGCCAAACAGAAGCAAATCTTGTCCCTCACCACGCAACTGACTCTAAGGATGACATATAAACGCAATCTACTTAATGTAATATTTCTTTCTAAATTTCTCAATAAGACATTTTTGACCTAGGGGTGCCGTGAAAAAAATTCTGATATTCTGGGGTACCGTGATTCAAAAAAGTTTGGAAACCACTGCTTTATAGTCAAAATCTTATGGAAAGTTAGTGCACATCTCAAGGTGTTAGGCAGCTTGTGATACCGATTTGATTCCGATGCGCACTCCCGGGGGGTCAGTATCGCAAGGCTAGATAGACTGTGCATGCAAGTCAATCTTGACTATCTAGTGTACTATTTAGTACAAAGTATAGTCAAAATTGGCACATAGTCAATATCGTACATAGACAAAATCAAAAGTACAGATAGTCAAAATCTGTGCTATCTGGGCTCTGGGGGAGTTCAAGGGAAATCGCATAGTTAAAATCGGCATAGCAAGAATCTCACCATGTGTACACACCTTATGCATTATAATGTACCAGATTAATAACAGCAATGCACTTTAAAAAAATATACCATAGTCCTGTGCAGTATAATGTAACATATGTGTAATGTCATTTAGTGCACAGTATGGAACCTGATGACTATAGACTAGAGGAGGTGGACCCTCAAGCAGTGGGGCTCACCGGTGATTTCCCCTTTACCCCTGTGAGCCAGTCCAAACCTGACCACGGATCATAGTCACCACATACCTCCAATCCACTTCCCATTGCTGGAAAACTGGTAGGGATCCCAAGATGAGATCCTACAATTAACTTCTTACACAGGTGGGGGCAGTTATTGAGGAAAGAGGATTGCTGCTGATAAAACTGTCAGTCTGTTCATTTTTAGAGTTGCTGAAAGTATAGTTAAATGATCCTGGAAACGTAGTTAATACAACACACTAACACTTCAGGGCTTGTTCATGTATTGTGTTCTTCTCACATGTGGTTCCATATAGGAGGCTAAAAGAAAGCATACAGTATTTGAATTGCATTTAACCATAGGGATCATTGGGGTCTGTCATGCCTTATAACCTATGCAGGGAAATGGCACTGATGGACTCATTTGAATAAATATGCAGTATATCCAAGTATATAACAGCTACATAATGTAGGTATGGTGTAATTAGGGAGATTGCTAGACTCTTGTGGGAGTCAGGGAGATTGCTACTATTTCAGGGAGTCTGCCCAACATTCACTTCAGTCATCCAGAGGCAGTGTCGGACTGGGGCATGAAGGGCCCACGGGGGGGATGCTGTTGTAGGGGCCCATGCTTAAGGGTGTGGCCAGGTTCCCCCGGGGCGTGGCCAGCCACCACAGAGGTTTGGCTAGCCATTACAGAGTACATGTTCTGTTCCCCTTGATAAATACATAATAAACCATATTCTTGTGAAGCATAATGTAACATACTGTAAGTATAATGCATAATTCAAGTGCACTAGGATAGAGTCTGAAACCTGATCCCTAGAGGAGGGGGGGGCCCCACAGGCAGTGGGGCCCACGGGTGGTTTCCCCTGTTCCCCTGTGGGCCAGTCCAACCCTGTCCAGAGGTTCTTCTATGTGCATAGCACTAACTTAGTGTAAATCCTAGTATCGATATTATGAATATGAATTTAGTGATGTCTCTCCACACCGTCAGAGTGAAGATCCTGGGGGCACAGATTCCTCTCATTCTTCTATGTATAAGATTTTGAGATGACATATTTTTCAATGTTAAGGTATTAGGACGTATCTTAAGAGATCAATACAAGCTACATAGACCTTGTACAAAAACAAAAACAGCTGCCCTACAAACATGTCAGCTGACAGGTATGCTTAACTTTGTGTTCAAATGTCTCCGGAACAAGAGGTCAGGCTTTGAGGAAAGAGATTGGGGCAGATGAAGAGAGACTGGGGGGGGGGGGGGGGGGGGCAGAGGAAGTGGGGCACACCACTCATATGACAGTGCCTGAGAGCATAGAGAGAATACAAATTAAAATGTGTCTGATGAATTAATGATGTATCCATTTACAGAATTACATTCGCAATCAAACTCCTTACAAACTGATGACTTTATTTTCTTTTCTCCAATATATAAAGAAAATGTCAATTGTACAAAATTCAACAATTTTCTGAATATAAAATTATTAATGAAACGTTTTTTTTTCCCTAAATGATCTTTTCACTGAACAATTATGGAATGATCCATACAAGCAAATTATGCAGATATTAGGTGAGATGTAATAATAACATCCAAGTTTGCCAGCCGAAGGCAAAACCATGCGTTGTTAATGATTGCCCCTTTCAAAAAAAGTCAGAGTTCGGCCGGGAACCTGCACCTCCGGCCAACTTGGACTTTATTACATCCGGCTCCAGCTGTCTTTATTACCTATGGCACCATTATGTATTACACTGGACAGTATATTTTTAAATGCAGAACATTTGCCAGTGTGCCTATATATTACCTACTGCAAAGTATACATGGGACCAGCTGAAGCTGCCCAGCTCTTCCCGCACAATGGTGCAAACTTCTGCTCCGCAAATGCCACCATCTTGCTCTGTAAACCAATGCTAGGTGTATTTATGTACACTGAAGCACATTTTTAAACTTGCCTATGAGATGTATTTACCACTTATGACTCCTGGCACCAAGGAGTACAAAAGTACAAAATGCGCCCATGCCAAGCAGAGCCATTTTTTCCATTGGGTAGTTGCTCAAGTGCTTCAGAATTTTAAGGCCTCCTCGAGACTGAATGCCCACACTGTTGAAATATGGACAACAGACTATGGTTTCGTTTATATGCATGTAGTTACCGTACAGGGGCAGCAGATGGCGCTGTATAGTTACAGAGATGTAGTGTTTGTCTGTTGCATATGTTATGTACTTGTTTGTTTTACCTCACATGTGGTTATTCTAGAAGAGTCTCTGAGGGAGAAGGAGATAAGCTGATGATACTGAAACCTGTTGTATTGATCCTGCTATTTCAGTACTATATAAACAAGATATACATCTCAAGTCTCGTTCTGTCTGTATACAAGGTAACTCCTGAGGTAATACTTTATCTAAGGCTCCCCACTGCACACCTATGGTATCGATCCATCGCACTATACCAACAGGTTATGGGCCCAGACTGGAGTCTGTACAAGATAAAGTTTTCAGGAGTGCATCCTAAGCAGCATCCAGATCACGAGTCGCACTGCAAGTCCCAGCAGGCGCAGACAGCAGACTGTGTAACGCACAAGAAACAACCCAGGAGAACCTTGGAAAGAAAACTGTGAGTAAAACAAGTTTAATACCACAGAAGAATAGAGAGATCTATACAAGGAAGGGTTATGGCAAATTACACAGATCTCAGACTAGCTGCAAGCAAGCTTTCTAATGAGAACTATCAAACATGGAAGTTTAAAGTAGAAATGCTATTAACCAGAGATGATTTATGGGATGTTATAAATGCAGACAGACCTGAAGGAGAGGATCAGCAGTGGATTAAGAAGGACAGACAGGCAAGAGCCACTATAAGTTTACTAGTGGAAGATGAACAGCTTATACACATAAGACAAGAGAGTACAGCTAAAGGCATGTGGTGTGCTTTGCAGAGAGTGCATGAAGGAGCAAGTTTGAACAGCAAACTATTCCTATTAAGAAAATTATATCAAATGAGATTTAATAAAGGCAAGACAATGCAAGAACACATCAGTGCACTACTAGAGATAACCATACAGCTCAGGTCAATGGGAGAAGAAATCAAAAGCAACCACATAGTAGCCATCCTCCTGTGCAGTTTACCAGATACATACAGTGCACTAATAAACGCACTAGAAATGAGACCTGAAGCAGAAATCACACCAGACTTTGTGAAGAACAGGCTCATAGAGGAGTATCAACGCAGAAAGGAGCTTACAGAGTGCAATACTGAAAGTGACACAGAGAAAGCACTTAAAATGGCGGACACTAAGCCACACACCAGGGAAACAAGAGCATGTTTCAGATGCAAGAAAGTGGGTCACCTGAAAAGAGATTGCACCATATGGAAGACAGAGCAGCACAAACCACCAGAAAGATTACACAAACAAAGAGCCAAAGCCACACTTACAGATACAGGAGCACACAAGTGGAATGGAACATTTAAAGCGACAGTAAACCAATTATCAGAAAAGTGGTATGTAGACTCAGGAGCGACTAGTCATATGACAAATAACAAGGACTTCTTTACTGAACTTGATTTGAACCATAAAGAAACAATCTACCTAGCAGATGGAACAAATATCATTGCAGAAGGGAAAGGGAATGGTAAATTCCTATGTTCCAAGGGTAATGGCAGCTATGCAGAAATACCCGTAACAGATGTACTATATGTTCCCAAGCTTGAGGGAGCACTGCTATCAGTAAAGAATCTAGTAGAAAAAGGACTTACTGTAAAGTTTCAGAATAATAAGTGTTTTATCCAAAACGGAAGAGAAACACTAGCTACAGCCAGAATAAAAGAACATTTATACTGTCTGGATATTGCAGCACAGCAGGCAAAGCTGAGTACACAGAAACACGCTGACTGTATTCACAAGTGGCATAGAAGATTAGGACACAGACACCCAGATTGCATAAAGGAAATGCAGAAGAGAGACCTAGCCAGGGATCTCAAAGTGTCAGACTGTTCAGAAATGATGAAGTGTCAATGTTGCATAAAAGCGAAAGCGACAAGGACAACAATTCCCAAGAAAAGTGAAAACAGAGCTTCCAGACCACTAGACCTGGTACATAGTGATGTATGCGGACCTATGAAAACGCGAACCGTAGGAGACAAAAGGTATATGCTGACATTCATTGATGACTACTCCAGGTTCACAGTCACTTATCTAATAAAAAGTAAAGATGAAGTCTTTGAAAAGCTGCAAGACTATGTGAACATGACCAGAAACAGGTTCAAGAGGAATATGCTAACTCTACGCAGCGACAATGGAGGCGAGTTCACAGGACAGAAAATAGAACGGTACTTAAGAGGACTCGGTATTGAGCATCAGAAGACAGTACCATATACACCAGAGCAAAATGGCGTATCTGAGAGGAAAAACAGATCACTAACAGAAACGATAAGGTGCATGCTTACAGATTCAGGACTACCTGATAAATATTGGGGTGAAGCAGCAGCAACAGCCACCTATCTTCAAAACAGACTACTTTCCAAAGCAGTAAGGAAAACACCATATGAGCTGTGGCACGGTAAGAAACCCAGCTTAAAGCACATTAGAGTTTTTGGATGCAGAGCCTTCGTTTACATTCCTGCTGAAAAACGAAGCAAGTTGCAGAACCGAGCAGAAGAGGGAGTTCTAGTCGGTTATAGTGAACATTCAAAAGGCTACAGAATCTTAAATCCAAGAACTGGAAAAGTAGTTATAAGCAACAGTGTGACATTCATAGAAGAAACACGAGATGATGTCATAATTCCAGTAGACTCTACTGAAGAAGAAGAAAGCACCAAATTCAAAGAAACAGATGAAGTAGAGATCATTCAAGAAGTTGAAGTACAACACAAGACAAATACCAGCGACACTCATGAGAGTGCATCCGAGGGTGTGAGACGCTCTTCAAGAGAAAACAAGGGAAAAGCACCTACACGTTTATCTTACAAAGCAAAAGCCGTTAACATGCAAGAACCTGCATCACGAGAAGAAGTTGCTAAAGGATATTCACAGAAATTTGGAGAAGATTATGATGAAACGTTTGCTCCAGTTGTGAAGCACACTACAATTAGAACCTTACTCCTAACAGCAGCCATAAAGGGTATGCAAGTGAAACATTTCGATGTAAAGACGGCTTTCCTACATGGTGAACTAAAGGAAGATATATACATGGAACAACCACCAGGCTTCGTGAATTCTCAGAACCCAGATCACGTATGTAAACTGAACAAAAGTATATATGGTCTTAAACAAGCAGCAAGAGCATGGAATACAAAGATAAATGGAGTTCTGACAGAAAAGGGATTCATCAGAAGCAAAGCAGACCCATGTCTCTATACAAAGTTGATAGAGGAAAGATGGTTCTATGTATTAATTTACGTGGACGATTTGCTAGTTTGTTTCGAACAAGAAGGGGACGAAGTTGAATTGTTACAAGAACTAAACCGTCAGTTTGAAACAAAAGACCTCGGCCACATAACGCATTACTTGGGAATGCAAATCTCAAGAGAAGGTGATGGAACATTCACACTAAGTCAAGAAGTGGTATGGTTAATGCAACTACTATCAGACCTAGGAATGCCTCAAGAAGAACCTATCAAGATATATGAGGATAATCAAGGATGCCTTGCATTAGCGCAAACAGAAAGAGTGAACCCAAGAACCAAGCACATTGATGTCAAGCATCACTTCCTGAGGGATCTACAGGAACAAGGTCTTATAGAGTTGAACTATTGCCCAACAGAAGATATGACAGCTGATATCATGACTAAGCCTCTTACCAGAGAGAGACATTGGAGACTTACGTCAAAGATGGGTCTAACTGAAGAAACCCAGTCTGTTGAGAAGGGGTGTTGAAATATGGACAACAGACTATGGTTTCGTTTATATGCATGTAGTTACCGTACAGGGGCAGCAGATGGCGCTGTATAGTTACAGAGATGTAGTGTTTGTCTGTTGCATATGTTATGTACTTGTTTGTTTTACCTCACATGTGGTTATTCTAGAAGAGTCTCTGAGGGAGAAGGAGATAAGCTGATGATACTGAATTGATCCTGCTATTTCAGTACTATATAAACAAGATATACATCTCAAGTCTCGTTCTGTCTGTATACAAGGTAACTCCTGAGGTAATACTTTATCTAAGGCTCCCCACTGCACACCTATGGTATCGATCCATCGCACTATACCAACACACACCCCTACCCCACCTCGGATGACAGCACCCCACTCCCACGGACATCACATGCGCATCGCCCCTTCCACCACCCAGACATTAGAGTCGCCAACTGAATCTCCCCCACTCCCCAGGTCATCACAGTGACCGACATCACCCACCCCCACCCCGGGGACATCACAGCCCCCGACAGCCGACACTGACTATCGGGCTGCCCAGCTACAGAGGTACTGCTGAAGTAAGCGCTGTAGCTGTGGTGTCCCCAGTAGCGGATCTTGCTATGGGCATGCAGGATTTTTGCCTGGGGCACCGCATTCCAGAGGGCGCTGCCGCCGTCCGAAGGGCGCAGCCGCTGTAGCAAGATCCGCTACTGGTGCCCCCGGTCCTCGATAGATGCGGTGCGCGATTAAGTCATCGCTCACCGCACGGCATTGTGGGAGCGGCACATAGACACTAGGGGTCATGATTCACCTCTAGTGTCTATGCGGTGCTATGGGAGAGACGTCATGACGTCTCTCCCATAGATCAGAGGAGCGGCGCCGGCAGCCGGTGATGGAGGGCAGCAGTTGGTCGGGAATCAGGAGCGGGGATGGGGAGTATTAATTTATTTATTTTTTATTTTTGTAAGCGGCACAACTCTACTGGAGGCACAAACGGGGGCATAACTCTACTGGGGGCACAAACGTGGGCACAACTTTACTGGGGGCACAAATGGGGGCACAACTCTACAGGGGGCATTACTGACCACGCCCCTTTATGAAGCCACACCCCTATTTTCACCCTGGGCGCCACAAGGGCTAGAACCGGCCCTGAGTGTCCCCTGCCCTCGAACATCACATCCACCGACAGCACCAGGGGACATCACAGCGGTCAACAGGTCCTCCCAACAGCCCCCACTCCGACATCAGAGACACCGCTTGTAGGGGCCCTTGTGCATTGATTAGCACAGGGTCTACACTGCTGTAAAGATGATGAGACGCAAGCATCTGCTGCATCTGATTGGCTGAATGCATCTAAATCCATCCCAATGATGATAATATTCTACTATAATGGATTATTACAGTGAAATAAGAAATCAGTTTGCATCAACAGAGCATGTTGCCCAGTGAGCTTGCAAAAGGGAAGGTTACTTTCATATTTGTTATATGTAATAAAATTTTTTTATATGTGCGTCTTGTTCTATTTTAATTTTGCATGCTCCCTGCTACATTATGATGTATAATGGTACTCTCCGCCCAGGTACTGCACTGCGTCAGCATTCTGTACTGAGCTACGAGCAGATTTAACTGGAATGGGATTGTTGGGTGGACCCTATTTAGGTCGACCATTATTGTTCGACAGACATTGGGTCGACACATGGAAAAGGTTGACATGTGTTTCTTTGTGTGCTTTTTGTGTCGTTTTCTTTGTAAAGTAACTGGGAACAGCAGTTAGAGCACTGTGTCGCTCACCATGTTTCGGGCATGGTGCCTCGCTCCACTACCGCTGCACTTGGCACAGGTTATCGTTCCCAATCGTAGTCCACGTGGATCGTAAAGTATGAAAAAGTTTTAAAATTGTTAAAAATTGTGAAAAATGCATGTTGACCTTTATGTGTCGACATTTGCCACGTTGACCTAATGCATGTCGAGCAATAGTGATCAACCTAAGTGAGGTCAACATAAGGACCGTATCCCCTTTTGACTGCCACTGTGAAGCCACACTTCCTGTCATAGTTGCATTTGCTCTAGTGGTCTGCACTATCTAAGTATTCTGGCAGGTTCGCCAAGTTGGCCACATCTTGCGTTTACATTCAGCCCCTAAAACACGTTACATCTGCAATTAGGTATTAAATTGCAATCAATTCAGCATTAGCCCCATAGTATGTACCTGTAGCTCCAAGCCTGAAATATTGTCAGTTGAAAAATAATGACTTTATTTTTTTTACATTTCTTTCAACAATTGAACCCACAGGGGGCCCTGTCACATCTCAGTGCTCTTGAAAATATTTTATATTACCTCTGCGGAGAGCTGGGGTAGCACAGACTTATGTTATCTCATGCAAATAAGATGAATACAGAAAAATATAATTAAAAGAGAACCTGATAGCATATATAGGCTTCCTTTAAGGGACAAGTGATAGCATATATAGGCTTCCTTTAAGGGACTAGTTACAGTATTTTGAAATGTATTTCAATAGACAAATGTAGAATTTCTAAAAGCCACCTTACTCTATAAATAATGAAGACGTTATATCACTATCTATTATCATAACACAAGATTCCCTGATGATCACACTATTTTCTATGGTATTTTATTGTTTTTAGTGCAATATGAAACAAAAATGACAACAGAATAAAATTTTACACATAACTGCAAAGTGATTGATTGGATTGCTATAATAACAACCTTGCCTGCTGAGAAAATGGCTTGTAATAGCAGTTTCTCATACATACTGGATACCTGTGCCCTGCGCCAATATAATTCCTAGCCCAATCAATTCTGCAAGCTTTTAACACTGGAATGTTTTAATCCTCCACATACACAAACAAACCTACCAAAATAAGACACCTCAGATGTCCCTCAAGTGAGCGCTGAACACCTGCAGCCTCTCCCCCCATCATTATTGTGTTGTCACAGGGCTTAGAGAAGCATTGCTCTGAGGAAACCAGATGGGAGCCATAACCTTTTTATTACTTGTAAAGTATATATCTAAACGCATTGCTTTGACGTGGCTGATAGGACCACTAGTCTAGGTTAGTATAACACATATGCAAAACAATACATACTGAGATTAGAAGAGATATGTGGTGCTTTCGTTTTGTTTGTTATATTTTTAGGAGGATTCAGTATGATTTACTGGCGGACGGGATGCCGGCTGTCTATATCCCGACAGCGGTATGAGGCCCGCTGGAATGCCGGCAGCAGGGCAAGCGCAAAGAGTCACCTTGCGGGCTCACTGTCATGGACACCCACAAGTGGGAATAGTCCTGTTTTGGCGAGATTCCGGCTGGCGGTATTGTCAGCTGTCGGGATTCCAGTGTCGGTATCCTGAACGCCGGGATCCCGACAGCCGGCAAATTGGACGTATCCCCTTTAGACATTGCCTATTCTGCCCAGTGTAATCCTAACTAGTACACCTAAAATGGCTGCCAGCTTGGATCTTCATGGGTAGGATGAATAATAGTTGGAACTGATGACACAAAATGTCTGCCGCGCCTTTATATTATATTTATGGTTTCTGTATTTTCTGAAAAGCTAATCCTCTGCATTATGTTCATACTATCTGTGATGAGCCCTGAGTCATATTATAAAATGTGCTATATAAAAAAAATTATTGTTATTATTAGGGACAATCTTGTGTGTAAATCACATATTGGGCAATATTCAATTGTTATATTGTGCCCGATCTCCTGTCTAAAGTGAAGGGATATTCAATTGATCTCTTTTATCTCACTGATCACGCCCACAGAGCTCAGGTTTGGCCACGTAAGACTGTGTAACGAGCCACTTTTCATGCATTTCAGCTCGCCACCCCGGGGGGGAAGGTGGTAGTTGAAATGCCAGAGACAGCACCAATTGCGCCCAAACGGAGCAACAATTGAATTGCTCCATTGGGCGCCATCTAGTGGCTGCTGGTACAAAAACAATTGAATAGCGCCCACTGAGTTCCTGATTCTTAAAGGAAAATTTGCCCTTTAGTCTTACCTGCTTTGTTTTGTATGCGCCCGTGATGCATTCAGCTACTTGTTTAATGATGTTGAGTTAAACGCAAGTCAGCCTTGTGCATATGTTGCGTGTTTTCGCACAGCACATGATCTGAAGCAAAGCGTAACCATAGGCAAATCAGCGACATCCCCATTTGCAGCTGAAGGCGTGTGACAGGACGGTAATCGGGTGTTCGCATATAAGCAGTGTATAGCAAGGGCGTACACATGGGCCAATATTTACTAAAAAATCGTGTTTGTCCGATTTGTGTTTTTTTTTTAAGTCCCAACACGGGAATTCACTAAGCACCAATCTCGGCAGTGTTTGGACTATTCGTAATGGTTTGAATGACAAAGTTCAGAAATACGAATGAATAGACCATCGGTCAAACACGGCTGTTATTTCATACAACACGGGTATTCACTATTCATTCGTATTTGGGTGTTAGTCTCTGAGTGCTCAATTGCGGTCATATTTTTTTGCGAATCGTTAAAAAAAGCGGCAAAAAAATAGACCTGCTTTTTTCAGCCGTATTTACATGTGTTGACACTTACAAATCATTCCCACCTGACTTATCATGCCTATAAAAGGGACACAAACTTGTTTCATCCAAAATAATTTATTGCCTTATGTTTGCTTGAGTAAATTTGGATTTTTAAAAGTCAATACCCATTTTTCAACATATATCCATTATTAAACACATTAGTGTTAAAAGTTAAAATCTTTTTCATTTTGTGGGTTGTGCCTCAGGTTTTTAAATATGATTACTCATTTTTTACACACACAAACATGCCACAACAATAATGTCATTCATTTTGGTTATTAAAATGTAAAAATTTACACAAACATATTAGGACACTTTTAGACAACTCTATTGTGTTTTTCTTGTAATGTCGTCTACAGAAGAAATGTAAACCAGTTTTAATTCACATTGTAAGTTGCATTTGGTCATGGATGATTATGCCTGGCTGCCAATTATTGTGTCTGCAGGATCTGAGATTGATTGGAATCTAGAAAGAGTAATGATTAGAAAAAAATCAAGTGGTCTGGTTACTTCCTGCTAAAGACATTCTGGCTGTCTGCCAATTATTGTGTCTGCAGGATCTGAGATTGATTGGAATCTAGAAAGAGTAATGATTAGAAAAAAATCAAGTGGTCTGTTTACTTCCTGCTAAAGACATTCTGGCTGGCTGCCAATTATTGTGTCTGCAGGATCTGAGATTGATTGGAATCTAGAAAGAGTAATGATTAGAAAAAAATCAAGTGGTCTGGTTACTTCCTGCTAACATGTATGTGCAGCTCAAACATTTCCCTCCTCCAAAAAAATTCAAAGATGGTAAAGAATAAATGTGCGTACTAATTTCCTGTTGTTGTTTGTACCACTTGTAATTAATGATGTTGTACAAATTGTCAAGGAGCTAAGTGTTATATCTATTTTGACAAACATACACTTACTAAGTATTTTGATTTACTTCTGTGAATTTAAAAATGTGAGGTTTATTTGTTAATTTTATTTGGGTGGCTGCTTGTCCTGCCCTTTGCCTTTAGCACTGTCATGTTGGCGTGCTCTGGTGGAGCGTCTTGGTGGTGATGACACTGGCGTGATATTTGGAGTAGTTGTACCAGAACTGCTGCTTGTTTGCTGTTGGTGCATGGATCTGAGTGTTTCATTGAGGTTAGTGAGGGTGGCATTGAGTTCACGTGTAGCAGCATTTTGATTGTCTACAATTCGGAATACATTCTCATTTATCTTTTGATTGTTTTGAAAAATGTTCATATAGCTTTGCTGTTGTCTGTGCTGTTCTTTCATTAGTCTGTGCTGTTCTTCCATTATGCGCTGTAAGTTGGCCATGACCTGTGTAATGTCTGCACGCATGAGTTCCATGGTATTGGCAATTCTCGTGGTTTGTTCATTTTGTCTACTCATATTTTTGTTTAATCTTCTGAGGTGACATGGTAGGCTAGCAAACATTTGTGTCTGCATACGCAGGCAATCTTCATTAGTGGCCTGTTGTCTAGCCCAAATGCTCCAAAACACATGATCAGGGCCTTGTGTTACTGGTGTTGTTGGGCTGTGTTGTGGTGGTGGAGTGCTTTGCTGTGGTGGTGTACTCACAGGTGCTGGGGGGCTCATTCCTTTGCTTAATGGCTGCATTTCTAACATGATTGTCTCATCCATGTCACTGTGTTGCTGTTGTTGCGGAGGGATGCTGTTACCAGGACTAGTAGCTGTAATTTTAAATAAAAATCCATTAGTTAGCCATATGTTTGAAAAATGTAAAAAAAACACTAAACATGGAACACATGTCATTGACTGGTGCTTTCACATATCCTGCCTAGCAACATCATCACTCATAACGTAAATACATACATATGGCTGTTTGTGGCTAATGTGTCTGGTTACTTCATTGTGAAAGCAAACACATTATTTTTATTGTAGATCATACATACTCCACCATAAAAACTAATTGTAATCCATAATGTGTTACCTTATATTTTTTCAAAAACAAATATAGGAATGTTTTTATATGTATTTGCCAATGTTAGGTCAAACACACATGTGAAAAATTGTAAAACAACCTTACTATTTCACAAAATTACACATGAGTTTCTGTTGCAGCATCTTACACACAATGTGCTACTGTATGGCTGAAGTGGGCATACATATATTTACAGGATTTGGACAAGGCCATTTTGCTAGGATTCCATTTCATGTTTTAATTGCTTCGGTAAGTATATCATATTATGATGTGTTTTGACTTAATGCGTTTAAGTGAAAGTTTGATTACGATCAGAAATTTATTACATGTATTTCAGTTTGATACAATCAAGATGAGGGGAGTGTGGTTCATGTCTTGGAGGTGTGTCCAAAATTTGGAGTGGGGGGACCGAACATACTGTCGATAATCTTTGTGGCGGGGTAGCCTGCTGTGGTTGGCCCTGGACATCAGACCTTGCTTTCTTTGCTGCCACATGTTTTTTTTGGTGGTGTGTTACAGAAGTCCGACTTCTGCTGCTCCAGACTTCTTTTGATGGACCTAGTATTGAAAGTGAAATTTTGTTATGGCCATTCCTTTACAAACATACCCTATGCTACAATGGACACTTTACCTGCTTCCGCAGCGTCATCATCATCAGATGTCATGGGAGTTACTGTAGGACGACCAGTACTGCTTTTTTCCAACACTGTAAAACCAAAATAAAAAATAATGTTTTCAATCTATTGTTGATACATCCACCCATTATGCTTATAAACATTAATTATTTAAAAAATGCTTGTTTTTTTAGGAATAAAAACGTAAGGACCGTTTTCCAAAAAACAACTACATACAACAATAAACATTGTCCAATAGCCATATGCACTATGGAAAGTGCAACACAGGAAAACATGTACAGGACACAGACATAGGACACAAGTCAAAATACATACTCTAACAACCCAAAACACACACATCTTCATTTTGTAATGAAAGGAAAAATATTACATATGCACTACAGAAATTGCTCTGTGATGTGGCACTCCAAACACACATTACCACTATATGAGCCAACCCAAAAAAAAAACCCCACCAAAAACAAAAACAAAACAAAACCAGTGTTGTGTCAGGCTATAAATGCAGCCTCAAACTGAACAAACAAATAGTGTTTTTTTTTTATAAAAATATTACATTCAGTAATAATGACATTACACATGTAAGTGGTTTCCAAACCACTTTCCACTACTCCAGCCTCTAACATGACAACCACTGCTTTATCAACATTGCACATGGATAACCTAAATATAAAAGCTAGTCCAAATTAAAAAATTCAAAATGTGCAAAAGGAAAACATTATTGCTGGACAATTCAATGACACACCAAGTCCAAACTACACATGGAAAATATACCAAAAAAAAACACACATGACATACAATAAAGTAAGATGTTACATTGGCTTTTGTAGAAAACATTACCAAAAACAAGGTATTTGCTGACACACACTTGAAGATGGGAGTAATATGCCACGTCACATGACACACATTTAAAAAAAAAAAAAGGACATAGAATGTTAATGCAAATACACATGCTCACCATTCTTCCTGGGCCTATCTGAATCCCGGACATGGGTTGCAGAGACTACTTCAGGAGGTATTACACTCCGCATGGGCTCCTCATACTCCAGATATTTTGCAATATAGGGCTGGCCACCACCGGTTTTTCTAGCCAACTTCGCCTCCTTGGCTATTTTGGACTTGACACGTCGCTTTATGTCATAGTTCCGTTTGCGGCACGTGTCCTCCGTCCGCTTGACCACCCCCTCACTATTGACAGCAGCAACAACTTTCGCCCACAACACCGTCTTCTTCCGTGTTGGCACCTTGGCGGACTCAGGCCCAAATAGCTGCCGCTGATACTTCATCAGCTCCCGCACCAATGTCACATTTTCTGCATAACTAAACTTGACATTCCGGCCAGTCTTAGTAGTGGTGTGTGGCTGCGGAGCACTCTGACTGTCACTATCACTGTCACTTGAGGCTGCTGCAGCAACCTCACCCACCTCCTCCACCTCACTAACCTCACTCACACTCACCTCCTCCACCTGACCGACCTCCTCCCCCTCACTCACACCCTCCACCTCACCCACCTCTGAGTCACACATAATTGTGTGTCTAAACACAGAAAAATAAAAAGACAAACACACTCCTCCACTACCACTGCACAAATCACACACACACACACACACACACACACACACACACACACACACACACACACACACACACTGACAAGGGACTATAAATAAAAAATACTTGGACCAAAAATGAGACAAAACCACAAAAAACAAGACTACAAGAATGACAAGACTACTTTCAAACACAATACTATACTCCACAGCACAACCTCCCTCTTCACCACTAACTAAACCCACGAGGTGCGGACGGTTTGGGGCGTATTTATATGGTTGCACACAGATACTCCTACCATCTGAAACACAACCAATCATGAACGGGGATGAAAAACGAAACTAAAAGTGAAAATGCGGCCGCGGGGGAAAAAAAACCCTGCCGCGTTTAACTTAGAAAACCCCCAGCAAAAACAACAAAAACACTGTTTCAGATGTATCTTTTCCACCATCCATTTGGACTGGGGCAAGGAGGGCCCACCAGGAAATGCAGTGGTAGGGGCCCAAGCTTAAGAGGTGTGGCCAGCCACCACAGACAAACTTGGCCCACCATTAGAGGGAACATGCAAAGAACAGGGTACTTTATAACGGAAGGGATAAAGGTGTGTCAAGACCACTCGTTTTGAAAGGCAGGAGAGCTAATCTTGGTGTAGTTTCTATAGAAACAGACCAAGTTCATCCATGATTGGGGGTGTAAACCTGTGGGCTAGACCAACCCTATCCACCAGGGACTAATAATGATTGCTATAAAGCCAAGTGTACAGATAAGGGGGGTCCAGCCACAGAGATGCATATTACCAGCGCCAGAGAAAGGTTTACTGCAGCCCTGTACGACTGCACCCCCAAACACATGACATCATGAGAGGGGTGGGGCCACCAGCAGGGGAAAGAAAGCTGCATGGAGCGCTAAACACTGCAGGGTGCGTATCCAGGGCATCTGGCGGAGGCATCTGATGGAGCGGCGTTCCGGTGAGTATACCTGCACTATGCCTACCCATAGTCCCTACCCCACCCTCTACTTCCTAATAATAACCCCCACCCCTCACCCCTAGCCTAAACCTTCCCCTAGTGCCTGACCCTAACCTCCCGTACCACAGCCTTATCCTAATGTTGAAATTCTGACTATATGGACTTGTTTTCTGTCGGCATTTTAACAATGTCAACATCATAGTTGTTGACATTGTGGTGTCGACAATATTAATGTCGACCTATTTGAAGGTATATATCTCTTGTACACCAGTGCTCCTCACAGTGACTGTAGAAGGTGATCATATCACTAATATAAGTGTGACTGTCCCTGCCTCTGGGAGCACCTACTCCGTCCTGACCTACCCTTTCCACAGATTTACATTACCTCTTTTAGGTGGATGCTGTATAAGCCCCAGACCAAAGTGCCACGTCTAACTCCAGCCTAAATCAACAACTCTGATTTTGTCACTTGTTATAGCTAATTGTCTGAAGAACTCCACCCCTGCAAACCAAATGTATTGAAACAAACTGTACATTGTCCAAATGCAAATACGTATAGAACTGCTTGTAATTGCTTCAGGTCGAGATCATTTGTCTTTCCATAATTAAAAACAATTAGCAGTAAACACAACAAATTATATGAGAAAGTTTAAATAACGCATTGATATTTGAAACAACTTTATTTCCAAATTGACTCTATCGATTAGTTTTGTCTGGAAAGCGGTGTAATGAGAGGGTGGATCATGGTTCTTCCACTGTGTACACTTAATAGGTACACATAAAGTTTTAACCATTGAACTAGCTTGAAACGGGTTTGTCATGTGCTTCGGGTTCACCAAAGGTTAGTAACAAAATAAATCCATTATTCAAACAATACACAGTAAGTATAACATCCTATGTAATACAATATAGGGAATATTCATTTACATATACAAACAATGCATTCCAATGTGTGTTTGCTCAGCCAGAGACATCTGTTTGGGACAGATCTGCCAGACACTTCCCTCCCTCTTTGCATTAGCAAATGTACAACAGCAGATGACAGAAACGTAACCACAATAAAATCAAGGATGCAGCATTTCAAAATGGTATGAGGACAAGTACTGTATGTTACCAAGTGGTTTCTACTACAAACTGATCTGAAGTGAGCCCGGACAAAGAGCGTCTCGTTTTATGCTTGCGAACCAAGCATTCATGACTAAACTCTTCTGCTAATTAAGGTCCTCATGCTCCACAGAGGAAAGAATGTTGTTCAAATTCCAAATATGCCTCGGTCAGGGTTGAGTTTTTTTGCAGCTGTAACGTTGATGAATCCCCATGAAATTAGCAAAACCACTTGAGGTTTTAAGAAACGTGAAGATATATCGTGGAGCTTCAGCTGCCACAGGCTCGAATTCACTATAACTGGAGCGGAGAGATTGTATCACCTTCCCTTATTCCGCACAAGATTTATTTTTGTATGTCGGCGGCCTGCATTGCAGTGTTCCGTTTAATTAAAACTGAGGTAATTCTTCTAATGAGTTTCATAAACCCTAATTAAGAGGGTCTTGTCACATAATGCTTAGCATTTTTATTGCTGTATTAAGAAATGTAATTAATTTTTCATGGAAATTCATTTTGGAACATTTTAATCCACTGCCCGGCATTTGGGGAGGCCATTTTGAAATCTCCCATGACCTGGATTCTTTCAGCCTCCAATAGAAGAGACAACACAAGCCATCTACTGAAAAGCCGTGTTGAAAAAAAAAAGCAAAAGCCAACAATGTTTACATTTAGTAAAATTGGAGAAGAGAACAATTTTACGTGCAAAAACGTTTATAACATCACAGTAACTATTTTTGTTCTTTTTTTGTTGTCGTACAACAGAAATAAAACATACACGTATCCAATAATACAAAACATTTTAAGGAGGGGATGGGTACTAGAAGAGGCATAGGATGGTGAGGTGAAGGTGTAGGAGAAGGAAGGACCAGGAGGCCTTAACCAGCAAGTAAGCAGCTATCTGTAGAAAAAGCTGTCTCACTTTATTACCAAAGGCAACCATGAAAAACATGGTATTTTAGGGGAGTAACCAACAAGGGGTGTGGCTGCACTCCATTATACATATGTAGCTCCCAAGGAGATACTATGCCACATGCTGGAGGGGGCATTGCACACATTATTTGGTGCCTTGGTTGGACCATGCATGGGAACTTTGTTATTACCTAAACCAGTTCCAATTATGTGGAGGGGGCTTAGCCAATAGCAGGAGATACCATAGCCAGTTGCAGAAGGTAGGACTATATTTGTAGCTCAAACAAAGGGTGAAACATACAGAAATCTCCCTTTAACTGTCCTTTTTCCATGTTAAAGAGAGAGAGAAAAATACTTTTTATAAATGTTCACAGTTCTGCAGGCTCGATGGGGAAGGGGTAACTCCTGTGCCTCCCTGATGATTGAGTTCCATTTATTAATATTTATTAACAGTTCTTTATATATTGCACACATATAGTGCAGAACTTTACAGAGAACAGTTATTCACATGAGTTATTCACATCCTTGTGCAAATTAAACTTACAGTCCACTTTCCCTAACAAAGGAATAGTAGTTATCATTTTTGGAAGAAGCACCATAACCTACCACTATGTTTTTGGCTCGTGGGAGGAAGCTGAAGTACCTGGAGGAAACTCAGGCATGAGAAGAACATACAAGCTCTGCATGTTTTGTTCATATGTTTGTAAATCCAGTCATAAGGATACAGAGACATGTGAGTTCACTGCTGTGCTGTTTATTCCATCACCAACTACAGGCACACTGCACACTGGACCACCCACTTCCCAGCACCCCCCTGGTCCTAGGGACCATCACTGAAGATTCAAGCTTACACATGTTTGTAAGGGAGTGTCTACAAATATTAAGCATTCTAATACACTAACATCACATTGCACAGAGAGTATCCTCGTTGGAATTGAACCCATGACCCTAGTGCTGAAGCTTAACAAAATTATCCATTCCTCCACTGTGCCACCCCATTCTATCATCTATTTATGTCCATATGACGTATTACCCATTTAGTGGATTCTTTTTAGGTCTGGAACAAAATTCTAAAAATATTCAGCAAATTACAAATTTATGGGGGACATGTACTAAGCAGTGATAAAAGTGGAGAAGTGAGCCAGTGGAGAAGTTGTCCATGGCAACCAATCAGGTGCTCTGTATAGTTTTATAGTATGCAAATTATAAATGTTACATCAATGATTATTGGTTGCCATGGGCAACTTCTCCACTGGCTCACTTCTCCAATTTTATCACTGCTTAGTACATGCCCACCTTAGTTATTTAGAAATATGAGCTCCATATGACCGCAATTAGTCCATTTGTGTTGTTGTTGATAAACTTACACAGGTTCCATAATCCAATCAATATGTTGAACAGTTCATCTCTAATATTCAGTACTATTCCTGTTACTATTCCCCACAAGTTATTGACAAGTTAAAAGGGAAAGAATATTGAGTTTTCTTACCCGGAACTTGATATCACTAATACCAAAGGATTTCACTGTACTAACATCTATCTATACCAGACCTGGGCAAAGTACGGCCCGCGGGCCACATATGGCCCTTTGACCATCCCTGTCCGGCCCCTCTCCGCCCACAGGCTCCCTGCACCCTGGATGCTCGGGTCCTGCAGGACGTGCTGTGAATCACAGTCCTGTGTGTGCCTCAGCCAATACTGAAATGCTATTGGCTGAGGCGCACACAGGATGAGTGACTCACAGCACATCCTGCAGGACACAATCGTTCCCCATTGCCCGCCTCCCCTGTCAGTCACCGCCAGCATGTACCCAAGGCGCCTCCTGATACATCCGTCATCCTTCCTTGCCTGACAGCGCGCCGCTCAGTCAGCACCACAAGTACTGCTTGTGGAACTACAAGTCCCAGGTTCGATTGTCTCTTCATTTTCTCCTATAAATACCCAGCGCTGGATTTGGTGCACTTAAGACCTTCTTAATTAGGTAGGCGTTTTCCCCTTATTCCCGTATCCACCATCAGGTAATGTGTGCAACTCAATTAAAAAGAAGGGGTGTGCACCACAGTGCATAAAACCACAAATTTATTAGGACAACCACATACAATTAAGATTAGAATCACGTACTAACAGTGGCGGTATAAACCACCGCAAGTAACATCAGCATCATTGGTTCGGCCGTCCAACACAGTTCTGATTTTTCATGTGGCCCCCTATAGAAATTAATTGCCCACCCCTGATCTATACCCATTAGTCTTTGTGAATTTCTTGATCCATTAATATTCAGCCAGTGCATCAATCCGCATGTGTACCAGAATGTAAATAGAGCCCAGATCTCCCGGAAAGGGAGACAAAAAAAAAAAAATGACAGAGAATAAATTATCAAAATATAAAAAACAGTGATTATAATTTGTATTAAGAATGTATTAGTATTGTGACTCTCATTTTGCTTATTTTTGCCTCTTTGGAGCATTAATCTATATAATATCACAATCAGATTTATTGGCCAGGTGTACTCACGTACACTAGGAATTTTTTGCGGTACAATGCATTGCAAAGCAGCAACATGAAGGGGGAATACATAGCATATGAAGGGGTAAAAACGTAGCATACATTACAAACATTACACGTATGAGTTCATACTGCACATTGCAACTGTACGATAGACTCGACATATTAGACATATTATCAGAGGCGTCACAGACCTCTTATGTACCAGGGACGGCAGCGGGAGAGAAGGGGGCATGGCTTTGCGGGTGGGTCATGGCTAAGCGGGGCAACCTGTTGGAGGGGTATGGCTTCACGGGAGGGGGCGTGGCTAAGTGCCCCGACCCACGCTTTCGTCACTCCGGGGTCCAGAAGTTGCGTCCTGCCTCCGGAGACTAGTGTGTCTGTGTTGCCTGCTCCTACATGGTGACGGAAGCCGGGTTGCTGCACGTAATGTTACAGTGCAGCACCCGGCTCCTGTCACTGAGCAGGAGACGGCACTTTGGTGTCACCCCTCGGTGGATGACACCCAGGAACGGGCCGCACCCACCTTGTGACGCCAATGATATTATACATGTTAGACTTTTTATATATTGTTCAGCTGGTGGACAGCTAGTGGGAAGAAGCTTTTAATGGATCTGGTCAACTTCGCGGGAATGGACCTGTAGCGTCTGCCTGGTGGAAGCGGTTCAAACAGTTTGTGACCTGGGTGCTGCATATCTGCCATGATTTTCTCTGCTCGTTTCCTGACCCTTGACTGGTATAATTTCTGGACGGGAGCAGGGGCGTATCTACTGTTTGGCGAGGATGGCACTCGCCAGGGGCGCCGGCCGAGAGGGGGCGCTGCCTGGCTGTGCCACCCACGGCGGCCCAGAGCTGTATTAAGAGGGGGGGACGACACACAGCCGGCTCACCTTAACAGCAGCGCAGCAGTGGATTACAGAGCACGGGGACAAGGAGACACTGGCGGGTAGGGAATGGATCCGCATGTGAATCAAGCTGACAGGTCAATGAAGTGAGTAGCGGCAACAGATGGCGCCGTATGCAGCCAGGTACCCCACCATGCGAGTCACAGGTGAGCCGGCCCTACCCCACTTCTGCTGGGCCGATGCACATAGTGCGATCTGCGCCGAGCCGGGGACTGCCGCTACCGCGATCGGAGCTCTCAGATTTGGGGAATGGCTGCTGGTCACTAGAGGCGGCTTCTGCTCAGAAAACGGCCGCGGAAGCTGCTGCCTACGAGCTGCTGCCAGCTTATATTAAATCAGCGGGGTGGGACTTTAAAACCATCGGAGCAGTTATCATCAGATGACATTTAACTCACGGCAATTGGAGGTGTAACGTGGGCGGAGCGAGAGCTCTGGTCTCCCTGATGTCCGCTCCTGCCGTGCCGATGTGAGATGCGCGCCGTTAGTAAATCTGTGTGCCATGCTGCATGCTGCCTTTTTAAATAGTAAGGCAGCGTACAGTCTTTAACAGCAGTCAGCATTTGTAGTGCGCTGCACTGTGTATGTGTGGCTGTTGCCCCACCCCTGCCTCTACACTTGCTATGATCACTGAAGCTGCAGCACGGCCCCAGACTCTGCAGATCTCTGATGTGGAGCCTTGTGGAGTGCACTGGGAACGGCCAGTGGCAGTAGAATTGGGGGTAGGTGATCAGAGACAAGCCTGTCTGCCCTATTTCTCCAGCCCACCCCTTACTTCTGCCTCTCTGACTCCTCCTTTTCCTCACCATGTCTCTATCACCCTCTGTCTCTCTGACACCGCCCCCCCCCCTGTCTATCTCTATTACCCCTCTGTCTCTCTGACACCGCCCCCTCCCCCCCGTGTCTATCTCTATTACCCCTCTGTCTCTCTGACACCAACCCCCCCCCCCGTGCCTATCTCTATTACCCCTCTGTCTCTCTGAAACCAACCCCCCCCCCCGTGTCTATCTCTATTACCCCTCTGTCTCTCTGACACTCCTCCACCTGTGTCTATCTCTTTTACCCCTCTGTCTCTCTGACATAGACCCCCCCTGCCACGTGTCTGTCTCTATTATCCCTCTGTCTCTCTGACACCCCCCCGTGTCTGTATCCATTACCCCTCTGTCTCTCTGCCCCCCCCCATTAGTCTGTGTCTCTATCACCCCATGTCTCTCTGACACCTTCTTTCCCTCACCATATCCCCCATTTATCAACATTAATTTTTAATTATGTTAATTAACATTACCGCCCGCCACGTTTTTTTACGTGAATTCAGTATTGAAGCTGCAGCCTAAAACACCCAGCAGCACTGTTTGTCACATTCAGACAGTGCTGACGAATGAATACAAAGCTGTTTTTTTCTCCTTCATAGATTGGCGTATGCGCAGTGCATCTTCCTTTCTGCCACTGCATGCAGAACTTCAAGTTGTCTGTACCCCATTTCCAGCACTGCCCGAGTGATGTGACCAGGGATGGTTCTATCTCTTCCCTCTGTCTGTATCTTCTGTCTGACTGTCCCTCCCTTCCGTCTGTATCTTTACTGTCCATCTGTCTCTCCTCCCTCTGTCACTCTGCTCTCTGTATCTTTCTTCTTCCTGTCAGTCTCTTTGATCTGTGTCTCTCTTCCCACTGTCCTCTCACATCATCTGTCTGTCTCTCTTCCCTATCTGTCTCTTTCTCCCATCTGCCTGTCTCTGCTAGTATTGGGTTTCTCTGGCTATATGTGGGTATTGGAGGTTTCAGGGTACTCTGTGGGGGTACATGCATTTATTTACGGTATTGCCTCTACTAGGGCTGCTTCCAGAAATTTCCGGGCTGGTTTTCCATCCCTATCCGCCCCTGTATGCAGCCACGTATAGCGCCACCTCCTGCTGCTGCCTGTTTCACTGGTCTGTCAGGCTGTTTCATCTATGCCTGCCTGCCCACCAGTACCTCCCGCTCCTTTAGCTGCTGTGCAAGAGCCCTGTACAGAAGGAGAGAGAGAGTCGTGTTAAGGTCTTTTCAGCTGCCGCTGGTCTCCCGGTTAGGGCAATGCGGGGACTGTGTCTCCGAGACAGGGAAGCAGCCCGTGTGTTGCGTGAATACTGGTCTTGGTCGGGGAGCTTGACTCAAGTGAGTGCTGCACTGGATGTTACTATGTGGGGAGGAAAGGGAGGGGAAGTGTGTATTGCAGGCTCCCCCTCAGTGTCCCTGCCCTCACCCACCCTATAACTCCCACTCTGTTTCCATGTCCTCACCCAACCCTATAACTCCCCCTCAGTGTCCCTGCTCTCAGCCTCCCTGCAACTCCCCCTCAGTGTCCCTCCCCTCCCCTGTAACTTCCCCTCTGTGTCCCTGGAGGGGGGGGGGGCGCCAGTCCCTTATTTTGCCATGGGCGCTCGGGCACCTAGATACACCCCTGGACGGGAGGGATGTCAGCCCCAACAATCTTTTCAGATGTCCTCGCCACCCTTTGCAGCCTCCGTCAGTCACTCTCATTGGCAGCTCCATACCAGACTGTGATCGAGGAACATAGGACCTATTCTACAATCGCTCTGTAGAAGATGAGCAGCAGCTTCTGTGGGATGTTGAATTCCCTGAGTTGCTTCAGAAAGAACATCCGCTGCTGGGCCTTCTTTACGACAGTGCTTATGTTGGGTCCCCATTTGAGGTCTCTGGAAATTTTTGATCCTAGGAATTTGAAAGAGTCGACCCACAAAACCACGCTGTTGGCTATTTCGAGTGGTTGCATGGCATTGGGATTCCTTCTGAAGTCCACGACCATCTCAACTGTTTTGAGGAGATTTAGGTCAAGGTTGTTCCTGCCGCACCACTGTGTTAGCCGTTCCACTTTGCGTCTGTATGCAGATTCGTCTTCGTCCTTGATTAAGCCGATGACGGTGGTGTCGTCTGCGAATTGTATAATTTTTACTGATTGCACGGCCGAGGTGCAGTCGTTGGTATATAGGCCCTCATTCCGAGTTGATCGCTAGCTGCTTTCGTTCGCAGTGCAGCGATTAGGTAAAAAAATGGCAATTCTGCGCATGCGTATGGGGCGCAGTGCGCATGCGCGTCGTACTTTCACAAAAGCCATTGCAGTTTCACACAAGGTCTAGCGACGCTTTTCAGTCGCACTGCTGCCCGCAGAGTGATTGACAGGAAGTGGTTGTTTCTGGGTGGTAACTGAGCGTTTTCGGGGAGTGTGTGAAAAAACGCAGGCGTGCCAGATAAAAACGCAGGAGTGGCTGGGAAAACGTAGGTGTGGCTGGCCGAACGCAGGGCGTGTTTGTGACGTCAAAACAGGAACTAAATAGTCTGAAGTCATCGCAAGGTAGGAGTAGGTCTTGAGCTACTCTGAAACTGCACAATCCTTTTTTGTAGCAGCACTGCGATCGTTTTGTTCGCACTTCTGCTAAGCTAAGATACACTCCCAGAGGGCGGCGGCCTAGCGTTTGCACTGCTGCTAAAAGCAGCTAGCGAGCGAACAACTCGGAATGAGGGCCATAGAGAGAAGAGCAGGAGGGAGAGGACACATCCTTGAGGGGCCTCCGTGCTGATCGTGCACCCACTAGACGTGAATGACCCGGCTTTCCCCACCTGTTTCCCTGCTGTTAGGAAGTCGACGATCCAGAAGCATGTTGATTCTGGGACCTCTAAGGAGAGGTGTTTGGCTTGCAGGATACTGGGGGCGATTGTGTTGAATGCCGAACTGAAGTCAACAAATAGGACCCTTGCATAAGTGCCCGGTCGATCTAGATGCTGTAGGATGTAGTGTAGCCCCAGGTTAATTGCGTCCTCGACACTCCTGCTTGCTCGGTATGTGAACTGCAAGGGGTCCAGGTGGGTGTTAGTCGCTTCTCTCAGGTGGTTCAGCACCAGCCGTTCAAACACTTTCATTGCCACAGATGTTAGTGCGATCGGTCTGTAGTCATCTAGATCTTTTGCAGCTGTGCTCTTTTGAACTGGGACGATTCTTGAACATTTAAAGCAGGAGGGAACCTTGCACATCTCCAGTGAGTTGCTGAAGATCCTGGAGAAGATGGGGGCGAGCTGAACAGCACAGTTCTTTAGGACTGATGGCGATACTCCGTCCGGGCCTGTGGCTTTCCTAGGTTTGACCCTTCTGAACATTCCTTCTACCTCTTTCAGATCCACCTGCAGTGCCTGGGTGTGGTGACAAGGATAGGGGAGTGGGAGGTCAGCTTCGCCCGGTACAGAGGTAGGACTGGGACAGGGGGCCTCCTTCTCAAATCTGCAGTAAAAGTTGTTCAGCTCGTCCGCCAGTTCCTGGTGCATGACAGTGGATTTTCAGGTTTTATTGTAACTGGTTATGGCTTGCATACCTCTCCAAACTGACACATGGGGGTAAATTTACTAAGATGGGAGTTCTATTTTAAGATGGGATGTTGCCCATAGCAACCAATCAGATTCCAGGTATTATCTTCTAGAAGGTGCTAGGTAAATGAGAAGTAAAATCTGATTGGTTGCTATGGGCAACATTCCATCTTAAATAGAACGCCCATCTTAGTAAATTTACCCCCGGGTCGTTGGCCGAAAGGTTGTTAGTCAGCTTGTTGTAATATACGCTAAAGATAAAGAGATAAAGTGCAGTGCACTTAGGGCTGCCTAAGATGATCCGCTTATTATGTTACATCATGATTACTGAGCGTAGAAAGCTAACATAACATAATTACTACAGGGGTGGGGACATAACCTAATTAACATTGCTGCAGGAAATGAAATACATAAGCTAGTAAAAAAAAAATGAAAATAAAAAGAATTAACAAATTTATAATAAAACGTGTCTGGCCAAGCAGCGGAAATTGTATGAACAACTTAATACAGAATAACAGTACAGTCATTTAAATGATATAGAGCTAATATTTTCTGTACATTACAAGGTAACAAATTATACAGATATAATAATAGTTACATAGCTATAGATAGTAAGAACAAAAGTGTGCACACACAGTAAAAGTCAATACACATAACTGCCAATTGGCAATGCATAAGGAGCTTTGGATTAGGCATGCAGCACGGGTGATATTCATGTGACCGTAAGTTGGGAGACCGACGGTCACATGACCTCCACCAACATCCCGCCCTCTCACTATTCCGAAGGTCGGCATGCCGGCCAACAGGGACTATTTCCACTCGTGGGTGTCCACGACACCCATAGAGTGGGAATAGAACCCGTGGCGACCGCAGGTCACCACCGAGCCCGCAGCGTGGTGAGTGCAGCGAGCCCGCAAAGGGCTGGCTGCACTCGCCCCTCCCCGCCGGGATCCCGGCGTCGGTATGCTGGCCGCAGGTCTCATGACCGCCGATCAGCCAGACCACACCCATGCAGCACGATTTGTTCAAGCAAGATTAGAGTCTTTACAGCGGAACAGTGGATTCCACAAGTGAACAAGTTGAGGACGGTGTTCCTGCTGAAAGTAGACACACCAAAATTGCTTATTTCATAGAACCGTATATAAAGTCCACATTTTGTGGAGCAAGATTTCGGTAACGGGATAAAGGAGTGGAGAGGTTGCATTTTTATGGGCACAATCATAGGTGTTGGAACCAGTGCGGCAAAGAGGTGGCTCAACCCCACAAACATTTGAGAGGCGCCAGTCAATTTACTGGGTCTAGGGTTAACAAGGGCAGTCTCAAGATGAAGATAATCCACTTTATGGTTGCTCCACCTCATCCCTCCCCACAACCCTTCTATGCCCACCTCCAGGGTCCTCCCACTCCTGCACCCAGCTCCAGCCCATACAGTTTATGGTTCCTGCCCTGTTCCTCCTAAGCTCCCCTTTATCCCTGCTGGGAGTCCCGGGGGCTCCTGGGACGTTCCAGGGCTGCTGGGAGATGTAGTTAGCAACTAAGGGGTCTATTCATGAAGTAGTGAAAAGCGTGGAGAAGTGAGCCTGTGGAGAAGTTGCCCATGGCAACCAATTAGCTGCTCCGTACAATTTTATAATATGCAAATTATAAATGTTACTTCAATGCTGATTGGATGCCATGGGCAACCTCTCAACTGGCTCACTTCTCCACACTTTTCACTGCTTCACCCCTAAGAATTATATCAGCCTCTGTATCTATTCCTGTTGGATTCCTCTGGTAACTAATGCTCTTGCATGATCACTAACTCCAATCTCACAGGACACCCCACAGGTTAGTTTTTTCCATGCTAAGTGATAGTTTGCTTGCCATGAAACATGGAAATTAGCAGACACGCAAGCAATGGCAAATAATTTCTTTCATTTATACATAATATACATTACAATGGCGGATTTTCCCTGTGTGCTGCAGGACTGCAGACCTCTAGGTAAAATCCATCAGTCATCTCAATGTCAGTGAAGCCACATGCAGTACATGACTGCACTGGCTTCACTGTGACTGGCAGTGACTTCCTATTGGCAGTCATACATGTCTGTCACAGATACTACAGGCAGTCCCATTGGGAGGTGTTTCCTCCCTACGGGACTGCCAGACTGGGCTGTGATAATCAGAGAGCTGGCTTTCTCTGGGTAGCCACTCCCTGCCTTTGGCACAGCACAATCCGATCTGGCTTCTATGGGCTGCAGCCAATGCAGCCCATAGAAGCCGGGGATTTGCGAATGCATAGTTGCGCCACGGTATCTGTGCATGCACCGGTCCCGGCACCTGTCAGATCCATTGCGCAGGTGCTGGCAGGGGTGGTGCAAGGTCTCTCTGCACCCTAGGCAAATCTTCAGCCCAGCGCCCCCCAAACCTGCAAACCCCACCACCACCTACCGAATGGTAGATGTAGGTGGGCTGGGATGAATTGCATCATTAAACATATACAGAGAAAAGAAACAACACTAAAGGACTTTTAAAGTGATAAAGTATATCTTTACTTATAATATATAAAGTTAAAAAAAACAGTTGTGATTTTGTTCACAATCTACTTTCACTTAAAAAGCGTTATAGTGCCTTCTATTCTTTATATACCGTATAATACTGTACATGGGGTCTGGTGAGGATATTTAATTGGTGTTGGATACGGGCAGGGCCGTCTTTTCGTATGGGCTCAATGGGCACTTGCCCAAGGGCCCCAGTAGTATAAGGGCCTTAGGCTGATAGCTGAGGGCCCCCTCTTTCCAGGGGTACCAGATTTGTAAAAATCGGTTAAGGGGAACTAGAGATATCCGACTTCAAAGCAGTGGTCCCCATCCAAGCCTGTTCATTGCTCTTCCCAGCCAGATATCTAGGATTCTGTTTGACTTATAGTTTTTCTGAGGGTAAAAGCTGGGACTCTCCCCTTTTGGAGAACACTGGCAGCTTGTCTCTACTATGCCCAGAACCAGAGATATCAGCCTTCCAGCAGCTGGTCCCTGCGCCAGCTCTGCACGCCTGGTATACAGTTTTATATGTTCGTTGGTAGATTGCTCTGGCTCCTGAACTCTGATCCCCAAGTCCCCAGCACCTCCTGAAAGGTGAGACTTTTTAGTGTTTTTATCCCATTCAAAGCTAAGAAATCTATTTCCAGGAACTGGAGATATCTGCAATCAAGCAAACTGCCCTCTCACCGGAAAATGGTGAATATTAAGCCCACTCCACTATCCACCCCTCCCCTGTGTATTAAACACTCCCTACCACCCTGGAAATCATGTACCAGGACCCCTTCATTCTGCCCAATGCCCCCTTATACAGTTCAGTGTTCTCCCTCCTGACCTATCTCCTGCTATCTGTGCAGTAAAGGATTAATTAGCAGAAATTACTGCTCCAGGTCCTACATGCTGAGCTGAAGATAGAACACCCCCTACTGCCCACGGGACATCAAAGCTGCCATTGATAGCACCCCCAACCCCTACAGCTGGAGGATAGGTAGGGGCCCCAGTGCATTGCTGTGCCCAGGGGCCCACACTGCTGTTGAGACGGCCCTGGATACGGGATGCCGCCGGTCAGAATACAGACAGCAGCATGTTGACCACTATGATAACAACATCTTGAATTAAATTAATTAACCTTACCCTAAACCCTAACCTTCCCTCTCTGCAGCCTAACCCTAACCTTCCCCGGCATGCTAAAATTCAGGATGTCAGCTGTCAGGATTCCGGTATCATATATTTCTATGCTCCTTATTGTGTTCCATCCGCCTATCTGTAAGTTCATTACTCACCCACATACAGAGTCATCCTTCAGTTTTTTGCTGGATGAATTCAGTGGTGCCCTTCAGTGGCCTAAAGTTGCCTCATGGTAGAGCCGGCCCTGGGTGCTGGGACCCGGGGCTTGGATATCTCCTCTCCGTGGGTGTAGCGGAAGCCCTCCTACTGAACATAAATAAGAGCCGCCACTAATAATATACATATACAAATAAATGGGGGGGAAAATTCTACTCATCTCTTTTATTTTATTTTTGAGACGCTAAACAATTGATTTAATATGAAATATAATAATGACATGAAAAAGAAGCATGGAACTAATGCCATCTTATTCAGCGTAGTCATTATGGAAACTCATTTATGTTTTTATCAGAAGCAGAAAAGCTGCCTAATTTATTGGGGACTAAAATACTTAACCCCTCTTTAGAGCCAATAATAGAAGCAGCTGAAAAAATACTTTTTTATGTGAAGAGTAATTATGTTTTTTTTAAATTACAAATAATTAAACTAAATTGCATGTTAACTAAATAAGCAAATGAGTTCTAAATTGGCTGCAAGATGAATAGTGTTGTCACACAGAACAGATGAAACAAAATAAAGCTCTGTGTGCCTCCGGAAACATTTGTAGTAGAGATGTGCGGGTTTGGATTTACCCGGATTTTGTAGGATTTACCCGGATCTCAAAATGGCATCTTATTGGCTCTCAGATGTCACATGTTTTGGATAGCCAATTAGCAAAATCCGGATAAATCCGAACTTGCGCTAATTCTGGAGTTAAGAACCGAGTAAATCTCTAATTTGTAGTGTATAGATGATGAGCGTTAGGTAGGCGTAATAAGGGTTATTGGTACCATCATGCTCCACTATACTTAATTATTAATGACCTCCAACTACAGGTTGAGTATCCCTTATCCAAAATGCTTGGGACCAGAAGTATTTTGGATATCGGTTTTTTTACGTATTTTGGAATAATTGCATACCCTAATGAGATATCATGGCGATGAGACCTAAGTCTAAGCACAGAATGCATTTATGTTTCATATACACCTTATACACACAGCCTGAAGGTCATTTTAGCCAATATTTTTAATAACTTTGTGCATTAAACAAAGTATGTGTACATTCACACAATTCATTTATGTTTCATATACACCTTATACACACAGCCTGAAGGTCATTTAATACAATATTTTTAATAACTTTGTGTATTAAACAAAGTTTGTGTACATTGAGCCATCAGAAAACAAAGGTTTCACTATTTCACTCTCACTCAAAAAAATCAGTATTTCGGAATATTCCGTATTTTGGAATATTTGGATATGGGATACTCAACCTGTATATATATATATAAGATAGATAGAAAGAGATAATGTATTAACCAATCATCTACTGCCATGTTACATGCTGTGTTTGAAAAATGACAGTTAGGTGCTGATTGACTGGTACTTTATATTTCTCCAATCTATGATAAATCTCCCCCTAAACTCCCTAACATACATGAACACACACACACACACACACACAACACACACACACACACACACACACACACATACATTTGTGTTTCATTGTATCTCGACAGAGCAATCACCATAATATGATGGCAGTTCCCATAGTATATAAATGTGAATGGACCAGCGTAAGGCAATCTGTGGTACTTTAGCATTTGTTGACCTATAATTCCCAGCATGCTTTGCCAACTGTTCACTCCATTGATCAACAACAGCTGGAGAGAAACAGACTTAGTACAACAAAGGTGTAGGAACCCTGATCTATCACTATATGTCACTTTCTTTAAGAAAACATGAAGTAGAACAGTTGCTAAGAATTTGTCCCACAGAGGCTATCACAGGGAGAACTGGCAAGGGAGATAGCGAGGTAACTGGAATTGACCTCAGTCACCCTTGTTATGTCATGTGAGGTCTATGACAGAGCTAAGGTCAGGACTTATTTCAGTGCAGCAATTTGTGTACTATACAAAGCTGTCTCAACCATGTAAATGGCACTGGTCCATACAAGCAGCAGATTTCCTACCAAGGAACATACAAGGCCGTATTAACCCATGGCCGGGCACCTAGGCTCTCAGGCACTTCAGTCTTTCACCCAACCACAGCTGACGTTTGGGAAGCAGAACTTATGCCGTCAATCACACTTTCAATATTCCCATGGACATCGATACCCAGTTGAAATAAAGTCCGCTGACCTATTTTCTCACAGCGGAATCAATGTTCTTTTTCTTTTTTGAAATAGACCTATGGGTCTATTTACTAACCCTTGGATGGAGATAAATCCGACGGAGATAAAGTACCAGCCAAACGGCTCCTAACTGTCCTTTTTGAAACCCAGCCTGTGACATGGTAGTTAGGAGCTGATTGGCTGGTAATTATCTCTGTTCTCTTTATCGCCATCCAAGGCTTAGTAAATAGACCCGCTAGTGCGCTATTGGACCATTGGAGTTCTAGGGTGCAGGTAACAGTTCCTCAGCAAAAAAAAATGATTGGCCTCTAGGCTTCAGTCTAGTCAGCCTTGTGTATAATACTGTCTGGGAACATACAGTACATATATATACAGCATGGCACCAGGTCCGGATTAAGCCTTTGGGGTGCCCAGGGAACTTAAGACAAGGAGTCCTCGGGGAAGGAAGGAGGGAGAAAATGCTCTGCTCCTGAACTTCCCTCTTAATATATGACTGATGTCACCTGTATTAAAAAATGTGATTGATTAGAAATGTATTTCAATACAGAAGAGGGGGAGATGCTAGGATCCCTGGGTCACTTACAGCTCTCTTCAACCCTCCTATCTCTCCTCTGGTCAGGAAGCTCCATCAGTAGGTCATGAAACCTGATACTCCTGGGTGTCTGCCTGCACTGCATACTGCCCTACTCGCATTCTGGCTGCCTGCTTCTGCTGCTGCACAAGAGGGAGAAATAGTGATGTCAATCAAGGGTAAAGGGGGGAGCTGACAGAAGGTGGAAGGTATCCCCTGCACCCCCCCCCCCCCCCCTCCCTTCCACACCCCCCTTAATCTGGCTATGCATGGTGCAGTCATGATCAAATAGCAACATAGCATGGCTTGGCATTATTTGATAACTCTGCATATATATCTTCATGTAATAGTCTGCTAATGAAAACGTGCTGCTGTCCCTACAGATATCTCTATTTTGCACTCTGATTTTGAGCCTGATTCCGAGATGGGAGTAACGCATGAAGCAGACAAATGCTGCACACTTTTTTGTTTTTGTTTCGGTGTTGTTGTTTTTTTTGGGGGGACGGGTTATACAGCAATTTAGATATGAGTTAGGGTACATCCCTCTCAAATCTAAATTTCTCCACACATTTTAAAACTCCCCCACCTTCAGTGCAGCATGGTTTTTCCAAGGTGTACAGTTACTTGCTCTTTACTCCCAACCCCATTGGCTCATTTAGATCAC
The DNA here is from genome assembly GCF_028390025.1 of Pseudophryne corroboree. Lineage (NCBI taxonomy): Eukaryota > Metazoa > Chordata > Amphibia > Anura > Myobatrachidae > Pseudophryne > Pseudophryne corroboree. Next base: position 41,045,707 of record NC_086455.1, read on the forward strand.
TCCAACTATTTTTTATTAATCAAGTTTTCCTTTGGTTATAAACTGTATTAATAACATCCTTTGTATATTATAAAATGTATTCCATTGGGCTTTATTTAGTGCTTCCCGGCGGGTTGGAGGTGAAAATATGAAACGGCACTCACACCTCCAACCCAGCGGGAAACAGAAGCTTACAATGGCTACTTCAGAGTCAGAGTGTGCTCTGAACCAGTATCCACGGGAACACAGCAAAATAATTTAACAGTAACTAGAGACAGTGGATATTCATAAAGGTGAGTATTGTGTGTAATTGGCAGGTGTTTTAGTATTTTGTTGTTACTTGTAGGCTGTAGCGTACATACATTTGTCTTCAACTATGGCTGGTTAAAATAACTGGCAACATGGACATTTGCTTTGGTCAAGGTGGCGTGGTCTCCTACCGCTGCGCCTGACCTAGGTTACTATTCCCAATCGTAGTCCACGCGGATAGAAAATTATGCAAAAATTGGGAAAACATGTAACACCCCCCAAAAAAACCCAGTGTCAACCATTGTCTTGTCGACCTTCTGAATCTGTTGACCTTTTGTACCTGTCGACCTTAATGCATGTCGACCTTTTGTAACTGTCAAACTTTTGTACCGGTTGACCTAATACATGTCGACCATATGTGTCGACCTTGTCACTGTCGTCCTATTACCCGGATACCATTTATTTGATCAAAGTGATATTACGATCTCCCAGGTCACAAAAAGGAAAATAAATAGTCAAATATGTGGAAGCTGAAGACTGGAATCAGGGCGGTTATCTGGAATCAGGGCGGTTATCTGGAATCAGGGCGGTTATCTGGAATCAGGGCGGTTATTACTTTAATGTAAGCTATGCACATTAGGGGTGTACAGAAACATACAGTACGGAAAAGATAAAACCCTACAGCACACAAACGCTTTGTATGCATTATCTATGGGAATAAATAAATGGTACCTGTGACTGTACTGCTACCGTGTTTCCCCGATAATAAGATACTGTCTTATTATTTTTTTTCCAACAAAAAACACCATAGGGCTTATTTTCGGGGTAGGGCTTATTTTAATTGACATTGACAGCAAATTTAAAAAAACAGGTGCCACCATGCCCCCAGTCCTGCTTTTACAGCCCCCAGTCCTCCTTTTACAGCCACCATTCCCCCAGTCCTGCTTTTACAGCCCCCCTTTTACAGCCACCATGCCCCCAGTCCTGCTTTCACAGCCCCCAGTCCTCCTTTTACAGCCACCATTCCCCCAGTCCTGCTTTTACAGCCCCCCTTTTACAGCCACCATTCCCCCAGTCCTGCTTTTACAGCCCCCCTTTTACAGCCACCATTCCCCCAGTCCTGCTTTTACAGCCCCCCTTTTACAGCCGCCATGCCCCCAGTCCTGCTTTCACAGCCCCCAGTCCTCCTTTTACAGCCACCATGCCCCCAGTCCTGCTTTCACAGCCCCCAGTCCTCCTTTTACAGCCACCATGCCCCCAGTCCTGCTCCTCACCTACAGCACTTTCCAGTTCCAGTTCTTCTTCTTGCTTTCTGCCAGCGCCACTGCTACTCCGCTTCCGCCGTGTACAGAAGCTGCGTGATGTGCGCGGTGACATCATGCGCAGGGCGCAATGCATCCCTGGGACTTGGAGATGGAGTCTTCAGTACTGTACAGCATCCCTCAAGCAGGGCGGCGGTGAAGGGGGTTAGCGGGGGTGGAGCTGGGGGCATTGAATTTAGTGCACGGACTCGGGTAATAAGAATTTTGATAGGGCTTATTTTCGGGGTAGGGCTTATTTTGGACCAGTTTCCAAAAGCAAGGGTAGGGCTTATTTTCGGGGTAGGGCTTATTATCGGGGAAACACGGTAGTATCAGCCCGTCCGTCTGTGTGCAATCGTGCGTCTGAATGCGCAAGGCCTGGGACCCCCATATTGAGCATCTTTAGATGCAGCAATCCCGTCTCGCAACCACTTATGTGACACGCACACAATACTCCTATAACACACCCAAAAGACAGTGCATCTCTGTGCAACTATTAGCCCTCTCCCAGTTTCTGGCCAGGAATACACAACACGTTTCTGGGGACCTGTGACTGACTCACTGCTGCGCCCCTGTGCACACACACCGTGGCACGCCTTCGCTGAGCGACCATTTTGTAGCATACATACATGCACAGTTGAAAACCATCAGCAATTAGCACAAATGTCGTCATTGTGTACGACTTAGAAACAGGCCCTTAGCCAAATTCCGATGCACCCAGTCACAAAGAGATATGATAAGGGAGGCCAATCCCGGGCCATTTTTTCAACCCCGGGTATCGGGATTGAAAAATGGTCAATCCCAGGATTTCCGGGATTGGCTTTTTTCCTGTGTGTCCGCCCGCCCTTCCCCCTCACTCCGCACTGCCTCTCTCCCACCCCGCACTGCCTCTCCCCACCGGCACCGCACCGCACACATATATCACCATACTACAGGGGCGCGCGGGTGGGCTACTTCCTTCGGGCTCGGTGATGGGCGGCTTTCCATCAGGCTCAGCGGCAGGTGAAGGCGGCTGACTGCACAGTGTGACCTTTGACTTCACGTCACGCTGTGCAGGGGGAGCCGGGCAGCGTCTGAGCCTCCTGAGGACGCTCAATGCTGCCCGGCATTAAAAACACAAAGGACCGCCTGATTCCGCAATCCCCGGGATTGAATCCTGACCGATTTTTGGACTAAATTCAGGGATCCCGCCGATCCCGGGATTGGCCACCCTAGATATGATTGAACAACCCACTGTAGGCTTAATATAAGATGGGAAGTTTTAAATATCACAACAATAAACACAAAAGACAAAATTAATGTATCAACATATCTAGATATGTGGAAAAAGGCATGCAGGATGAAAATGATCAATGACAATGGGGTATATTTACTAATCCTTGGAGAGAGATAAAGTGGAGAGAAATAAAGTATCAGCAAATCAGCTCCTAATTGCCATGTTGCAGGAAAAGTGGTCTATGTACTAAGCCTTGGATGGAGATAAAGTGAACGAGGATAAAATAAGATTTTACTCACCGGTAAATCTATTTCTCGTAGTCCGTAGTGGATGCTGGGAACTCCGTAAGGACCATGGGGAATAGCGGGCTCCGAAGGAGGCTGGGCACTCTAGAAAGATTTATGACTACCTGGTGTGCACTGGCTCCTCCCACTATGACCCTCCTCCAAGCCTCAGTTAGGACACTGTGCCCGGACGAGCTGACATAATAAGGAAGGATTTTGAATCCCGGGTAAGACTCATACCAGCCACACCAATCACACCGTATAACTCGTGATACTATACCCAGTTAACAGTATGAATATAACTGAGCCTCTCAACAGATGGCTCAACAATAACCCTTTAGTTAACAATAACTATATACAAGTATTGCAGACAATCCGCACTTGGGATGGGCGCCCAGCATCCACTACGGACTACGAGAAATAGATTTACCGGAGAGTAAAATCTTATTTTCTCTGACGTCCTAGTGGATGCTGGGAACTCCGTAAGGACCATGGGGATTATACCAAAGCTCCCAAACGGGCGGGAGAGTGCGGGTGACTCTGCAGCACCGAATGAGAGAACTCCAGGTCCTCCTCAGCCAGGGTATCAATTTTGTAGAATTTTGCAAACGTGTTTGCCCCTGACCAAGTAACAGCTCGGCAAAGTTGTAAAGCCGAGACCCCTCGGGCAGCCGCCCAAGATGAGCCCACCTTCCCTGTGGAATGGGCTTTCACTGATTTAAGATGCGGCAGTCCAGCCGCAGAATGCGCCTGCTGAATCGTGTCACAGATCCAGCGAGCGATAGTCTGCTTAGAAGCAGGAGCACCCAGCCTGTTGGGTGCATACAGGATAAATAGCGAGTCAATTTTTCTGACTCTAGCCGTCCTGGAAACATAATTTTTCAAGGCCCTGACTACGTCCAGTAACTTGGAATCCTCCAAGTCCCTAGTAGCCGCAGGCACCACAATAGGTTGGTTCAAGTGAAAAGCTGATACCATCTTAGGGAGAAACTGGGGACGAGTCCTCAATTCTGCCCTATCCATATGGAAAATCAGATAAGGACTTTTATATGACAAAGCCGCCAATTCTGATACACGCCTGGCCGAAACCAAGGCCAATAACATGACCACTTTCAACGTGAGATATTTTAGATCCACGGTTTTTAGTGGTTCAAACCAATGTGATTTTAAGAAACTCAACACCACGTTGAGATCCCAAGGTGCCACTGGAGGCACAACCGGGGGCTGAATATGCAGCACTCCTTTTACAATGTCTGAACTTCAGGTACTGAAGCTAATACTTTCTGGAAGAAAATCGACAGAGCCGAGATCTGTATCTTAATGGAGCCTAATTTTAGGCCCATAGACACTCCTGCTTGTAGGAAATGCAGAAATCGACCTAGTTGAAATTCCTCTGTTGGGGCCTTTTTTGGCCTCACACCAAGCAACATATTTCCGCCATATGCGGTGATAATGTTTTGCAGTTACATCTTTCCTGGCTTGAATCAGCGTAGGAATGACTTCCTCCGGAATGCCCTTTTCCTTTAGGATCCGGAGTTCAACCGCCATGCCATCAAAACGTAGCCGCGGTAAGTCTTGGAACAGACAGGGCCCCTGCTGCAGCAGGTCCTGTCTGAGCGGCAGAGGCCATGGGTCCTCTGATACATTTTCTTGAAGTTCTGGGTACCAGGCTCTTCTTGGCCAATCCGGAACCAGGAGTATCGTTCTTACTCCTCGCCTTCTTATTATTCTCAGTACCTTTGGTATGAGAGGCAGAGGGGGGAACACATAAAACGACTGGTACACCCACGGTGTTACCAGAGCGTCCACAGCTATCGCCTGAAGGTCCCTTGACCTGGCGCAATATCTTTTATAGCTTTTTGTTGAGGCGGGACGCCTTCATGTCCACCTGTGGCCTTTCCCAATGGTGTACAATTCTTTGGAAGACTTCTGGATGAAGTCCCCACACTCTCGGGTGGAAGTCGTGTCTGCTGAGAAGATCTGCTTCCCAGTTGTCCACTCCGGGCATGAACACTGCTGACAGTGCTAACACATGATTTTCCGCCCATCGGAGAATCCTTGTGGCTTCTGCCATCGCCATCCTGCTTCTTGTGCCGCCCTGTTGGTTTACATGGGCGACTGCCGTGATGTTGCCTGATTGGATCAGGACCGGCTGGTTTTGAAGCAGAGGCCTTGCCTGACTCAGGGCATTGTAAATGGCCCTCTGTTCCAGAATTTTATGTAGGGAAGTCACCTGACTTGACCAAAGTCCCTGGAAGTTTCTTCCCTGTGTGACTGCCCCCAAGCCTCAAAGGCTGGCATCCATGGTCACTAGGACCTAGTCCTGTATGTCGAACCTGCGGCCCTCTTGAAGATGGGCACTCTGCAGCCACTACAGTAGAAATACCCTGGTCCTTGGAGACAGGGTTATCAGCCTAATGCATCTGAAGATGCGACCCGGACCACTTGTCTAACAGGTCCCCCTGAAAAGTTCTTGCATGGAACCTGCCGAATGGGATTGCTTCGTAGGAAGCTAACATTTTTCCCAGGACTCGCGTGCAATGATGCACCGATAACTGTTTTGGCTTCAGGAGGTCTCTGACTAGAGATGACAGCTCCTTGGCTTTCTCCACCGGGAGAAACACTTATTTCTGGTCTGTGTCCAGAACCATCCCCAGGAACAGTAGACGTGTCGTAGGAACCAGCTGTGACTCTGGACTGTTTAGAGTCCAACCGTGCTGTTGTAGCACTTTCCAAAATAGTGCTACCCCGACTAGCAACTGCTCCTTGGACCTCGCCCTTATAAGGAGATTGTCCAAGTACGGGATAATTAAAACTCCCCTTTTTCGAAGGAGTACCATCATTCCGGCCATTACCTTGGTAACACCCTCGGTGCCATGTACAGTCCAAACGGCAGAGTCTGGACTTGGTAATGGTAATCCCGTACCACAAATCTGAGGTACTCCTGACGAGGATAGTAAAAAGGGACATGCAGGTAAGCATCCTTGATGTCCCGGGATACCATGTAATCCCCCTCGTCCAGGCTTGCAATAACCGCCCTGAGCGATTCCATCTTGAACTTGAATTTTTCATGCATGTGTTCAAGGATTTTAAATATAAAGAAGGGTCACACCGAACCATGCGGTTTCGGTACCCCAACCGTGTGGAATAGTAACCCCGTCCTTGTTGAAGTAGGGGCACCTTAAGTATTACCTGCTGGGAATACAGCTTATTAATTGCCTCTAGCACAGCCTCCCTGCCTGAGGGAGTTGTCGGCAAGGCATATCTGAGGAAACGGCGGGGGGAAGACATCTCGAATTCCAGCTTGTACCCCTGAAATACTACTTGAATGAAACAGGGATCCACCTGTGAGCGAGCCCACTGATCGCTGAAACTTTTGAGACGGCCCCCCACCGTACCTGGCTACACCTGTGGAGCCCCCGCGTCATGCTGTGGACTCCGAGGAAGCGAGAGAAGAATTATGATTCTGGGAACAGGCTGACTGGTGCAGCTTTTTCCCTCTTCCCTTGTCTTTGTACAGAAAGGAAGCGCCTTTGACCCGCTTGCTTTTCTGAAGCCGAAAGGACTGTACCTGATAATACAGTGCTTTCTTAGTCTGTGAGGAAAACTGAGGAAAAAATATTTCTTCCCAGCTGTTGCTGCGGATACGAGGTCCCAGAGACCATCCCCAAATAATTCCTCACCCTTATAAGGCAGAATCTCTATGCGCCTTTTAAGGTCAGCATCACCTGTCCAGGGACAGGTCTCTAATACCCTCCTGACAGAATGGACATTACATTCATTTTGGATGCCAGCCGGCAAAATATCCCTCTGTGCATCCCTCATATATAAGACGACGTCTTTAATATGTTCTCATGTTAGCAAACTAGTATGTTTGACAGGGTCACCGACCACGCTGCAGCAGCACGCTCTGCAGGTTTCAGTCTAGTACCTGAGTGTGTAAATACAGACTTCAGGATAGCCTCCTGCTTTTTATCAACAGGTACCTTCAAAGTGGCCGTTCCTAAAACGGCAGTGCCACCTATTTTGACAACCGTGTGAGCGCCTTATCCACCCTAGGGGATATCTCCCAGCGTAACTTATCCTCTGGCGGGAAAAGGTACGCCATCAGTAACTTTTTAGAAATTACCAGTTTCTTATCAGGGGGAACCCACGCTTTTCACACACTTCATTCATTCATCTGATGGGGGAACAAAACACTGCCTGCTTTTTCTCCCCAAACATAAAAACCCCTTTTTCGAGGTTAATGTCAGAAATGTGTAACACATTATTTTTATTGCCGGGATCAAGTCACGGATGTTCCTAGTGGATTGTTTATATGTCTCAACCTTGTCGACACTGGAGTCAGACTCCGTGTCGACATCTGTGTCTGCCATCTGAATGAGCGGGCGTTTTTGAGCCCCTGATGGCCTTTGAGACGCCTGGGCAGACACGGGCTGAGAAGCCGGCTGTCCCACAGCTGTTACGTCATCCACCCTTTTATGTAAGGAGTTGACACTGTCGGTTAATACCTTTTACCTAACCATCCACTCTGGTGTCGGCCCCACAGGGGGCGACATCACATTTATTGGCATCTGCTCCGTCACTATATAAGCCTCCTCCTCAAACATGTCGACACAGCTGTACCGACACACTGCACACACACAGGGAATGCTCTGACTGAGGACAGGACCCACAAAGCCCTTTGGGGAGACAGAGAGAGAGTATGCCAGCACAAACCAGAGCGCTATATAATGAGGGGATTAACACTATAACTGAGTGAATTTTCCCCCATAGCTGCTTGTATATACAATATTGCGCCTAAATTTAGTGCCCCCCCTCTCTTTTTTACCCTTTGAGCCTGAAAACTACAGGGGAGAGCCAGGGAGCTTCCTTCCAGCGGATCTGTGAAGGAGAAATGGCGCCAGTGTGCTGCAGGAGATAGCTCCGCCCCTTTTCCGCGGCCTATTCTCCCGCTTTTTTCCATATTCTGGCAGGGGTATTTTCCACATATATAGCCTCTGGGACTATATATTGTGGAGTTTTTGCCAGCCAAGGTGTTTTTATTGCTTCTCAGGGCGCCCCCCCCCCCCAGCGCCCTGCACCCTCAGTGACCGGAGTATGAAGTGTGTGTGAGGAGCAATGGCGCACAGCTGCAGTGCTGTGCGCTACCTTGGTGAAAACTGATGTCTTCTGCCGCCGTTTTTCCGGACCTCTTCTTGCTTCTGGCTCTGTAAGGGGGACGGCGGCGCGGCTCCGGGACCGAACACCAAGGACTGGGCCTGCGGTCGATCCCTCTGGAGCTAATGGTGTCCAGTAGCCTAAGAAGCCCAATCCGGCTGCAAGCAGGCGAGTTCGCTTCTTCTCCCCTTAGTCCCTCGCTGCAGTGAGCCTGTTGCCAGCAGGTCTCACTGAAAATAAAAAACCTAAATCTATACTTTCTTTCTAAGGGCTCAGGAGAGCCCCTAGTGTGCATCCAACCTCGGCCGGGCACAAGATCTAACTGAGGCTTGGAGGAGGGTCATAGTGGGAGGAGCCAGTGCACACCAGGTAGTCATAAATCTTTCTAGAGTGCCCAGCCTCCTTCGGAGCCCGCTATTCCCCATGGTCCTTACGGAGTTCCCATCATCCACTAGGACGTCAGAGAAAGTACCATACAATCAGCTCCTAACTGTCATGTTACAGACTAGTGGCGGGATGTAATGCCGTCCGAGTCTGGTAGCCGTGCGGAATGCCGGCTGAACTCGCTTGGTTTTGCCTTGTAAGTGATTGCCCCTTTAAGAAAAAGTCCAACTTTGGCAGGCATCCCGCATGGTGGCCCCCGGACTTGGGTTTGTGAAATGACAGTTAGAAGCTGATTGGCTGGTACTTTATGTCCGTACACTTTATCTCTCTCCAAGCATTAGTACATAGACCCCAAATGTCTTCTCAGAGCATCTCAAACAAACTTACCAAATGTCCAGGGGATGTGTGAATAATGGCACATAGCACTGGCTGAGCAGCTGCTGTGGCGCCAATACTGGAATATTGCCCTCATGTGTGACAGAGGGGTGGTCTTCAGTATGCCGGCTGTCTAGATCACAGCGCACAGTATACCGGCGCCGGGATCCCGATAGCCGGCATACCGACACTTATTCTCCCTCGTGGGGGTCCACGACCCCCCTGGAGGGAGAATAAAATAGCGTGGCGCGCCACCGTGCCCGCAAGGGGCTCATTTGCGCTCACCACACTGTCAGTATGCCGGCGGTCATGCTCCCGGCGTCGGTATGCTGGTCGCCGGGAGCCCGACCGCCGGCATACCATACTACACCCGTGACAGAGGATGTTACATGTACAAGCAGAATTGGCACATTGTCCCAAATGGGATCTTACCAGTCCCTCAGTGTGCAAAAATGGTTTTAGCGTGTCAGTGGGTGTGGGAGATCTGGAGGCATGATAGATAACTATGAGATGAGGAGTCTTAAGGATAAACAGGGGGAGACATATCAAGAAGTGTAAAGAGCGGAAAAGAGAAGAAGTTGCCCATAGCAACCAATAAACTTCTAGCTAGCATTTATCAAGTACTTTTTATAAAATGATACGTAGAAGCTAATTAGTTGTTATGGGCAACTACTCTACTTGTCCGCTCTTTACACTGCTTGACAACTCTCCCCAACAACTTGTGTCTAAAGTGGGAACGCTAGCCTTGTTCGCCTCAGTACAACTACTCAGCTACTTAGGTGTTTCCTTTTGTGAGTGCGGATTGACTGTGCATTTCACAGCAGCCTGGAAGGGCTCTACCTAATTCAGGATTCTCCTAGACATTCCTGGACAGCAGGCCACCATCAGGCATACAATTTATACTGACCCCAATGTGAGGTGTTTATTCTGTTCTTCTCTGTTTCGCTCACATATACAAGCTGTGTTTTATGATCACTTGTATGCAAAAGTCTTAAAATGTACCCCTCACCTACACATCATGGAAACGGCCATTTTATTGGCTGGACCGGATTACATATACATGCAGACTATGAATTCCTTAGAAGCAGCAGTGAGTGACCAGGGCCATCTTACCGCTCCCAGTGATGTCACCAGTTTGTGGCGAATTGATAGGCTGAATGTTAGTTGACAGATGATTGCATGTAGGTGACAGGATATACGTCTCTCTTTAGCCATCTGAAATGTTATACAGTATACTGAACCATGGACCACTTACTGACACTATCCCCCGAGGTCAAACAGTGCCTACCCTCCCTTGAAGGTTACAATTTACTGATAAGAAAGAGAGAAAACACCCTATTCAAAGACTATTACTGGCAACCTTTTGGCTGTTCCTCTTTGGACTTGTAGCAAGCCCCGTTTTCCTTTTCTCCTTTGTGTGAGACCTGGTGAATACAGCCATTATCTGAGGATACAATCCCACCAGCTAGCCCAGCTGTCAGATCAACAGAGCCCTTTGATATCCAGGGTGTCTGGCCTCCCACAAAAGATGAGTAAGGGCAGTTGTACTGTAAAACAGCTCTGCATTGTCTCTGTGGACTGTCACTAATGTGCTCACACTCTAAGGGTTATTCATTAAAGCAGCGATAGTACCAATCAGGGCAATCTTATATAGAAATCCCAAATACACTGGTTTTCTGTCTCACCCTGGCTCACACTACTTCATTCTCTTCTGTGTTTTGTCTTACATAGTGTAAAGTTATTGCAAATATTTGTTGACAATATATGCTTATAATGTATATACTGTAGAGATAGATAGATGGATAGATAGATAGATAGATAGATAGATAGATAGATAGATAGATAGATAGATAGATAGATAGTAGAGATGAGCGCCTGAAATTTTTCGGGTTTTGTGTTTTGGTTTTGGGTTCGGTTCCGCGGCCGTGTTTTGGGTTCGACCGCGTTTTGGCAAAACCTCACCGAATTTTTTTTGTCGGATTTGGGTGTGTTTTGGATTCGGGTGTTTTTTTCAAAAAACCCTAAAAAACAGCTTAAATCATAGAATTTGGGGGTCATTTTGATCCCAAAGTATTATTAACCTCAAAAACCATAATTTCCACTCATTTTCAGTCTATTCTGAATACCTCACACCTCACAATATTATTTTTAGTCCTAAAATTTGCACCGAGGTCGCTGTGTGAGTAAGATAAGCGACCCTAGTGGCCGACACAAACACCGGGCCCATCTAGGAGTGGCACTGCAGTGTCACGCAGGATGTCCCTTCCAAAAAACCCTCCCCAAACAGCACATGACGCAAAGAAAAAAAGAGGCGCAATTAGGTAGCTGTGTGAGTAAGATTAGCGACCCTAGTGGCCGACACAAACACCGGGCCCATCTAGGAGTGGCACTGCAGTGTCACGCAGGATGTCCCTTCCAAAAAACCCTCCCCAAACAGCACATGACGCAAAGAAAAAAAGAGGCGCAATGAGGTAGCTGACTGTGTGAGTAAGATAAGCGACCCTAGTGGCCGACACAAACACCGGGCCCATCTAGGAGTGGCACTGCAGTGTCACGCAGGATGGCCCTTCCAAAAAACCCTCCCCAAACAGCACATGACGCAAAGAAAAAAAGAGGCGCAATGAGGTAGCTGTGTGAGTAAGATAAGCGACCCTAGTGGCCGACACAAACACCGGGCCCATCTAGGAGTGGCACTGCAGTGTCACGCAGGATGTCCCTTCCAAAAAACCCTCCCCAAACAGCACATGACGCAAAGAAAAAAAGAGGCGCAATGAGGTAGCTGACTGTGTGAGTAAGATAAGCGACCCTAGTGGCCGACACAAACACCGGGCCCATCTAGGAGTGGCACTGCAGTGTCACGCAGGATGGCCCTTCCAAAAAACCCTCCCCAAACAGCACATGACGCAAAGAAAAAAAGAGGCGCAATGAGGTAGCTGACTGTGTGAGTAAGATAAGCGACCCTAGTGGCCGACACAAACACCGGGCCCATCTAGGAGTGGCACTGCAGTGTCACGCAGGATGGCCCTTCCAAAAAACCCTCCCCAAACAGCACATGACGCAAAGAAAAAAAGAGGCGCAATGAGGTAGCTGACTGTGTGAGTAAGATAAGCGACCCTAGTGGCCGACACAAACACCGGGCCCATCTAGGAGTGGCACTGCAGTGTCACGCAGGATGGCCCTTCCAAAAAACCCTCCCCAAACAGCACATGACGCAAAGAAAAAAAGAGGCGCAATGAGGTAGCTGACTGTGTGAGTAAGATAAGCGACCCTAGTGGCCGACACAAACACCGGGCCCATCTAGGAGTGGCACTGCAGTGTCACGCAGGATGTCCCTTCCAAAAAACCCTCCCCAAACAGCACATGACGCAAAGAAAAAAAGAGGCGCAATGAGGTAGCTGACTGTGTGAGTAAGATAAGCGACCCTAGTGGCCGACACAAACACCGGGCCCATCTAGGAGTGGCACTGCAGTGTCACGCAGGATGGCCCTTCCAAAAAACCCTCCCCAAACAGCACATGACGCAAAGAAAAATAAAAGAAAAAAGAGGTGCAAGATGGAATTGTCCTTGGGCCCTCCCACCCACCCTTATGTTGTATAAACAAAACAGGACATGCACACTTTAACCAACCCATCATTTCAGTGACAGGGTCTGCCACACGACTGTGACTGATATGACGGGTTGGTTTGGACCCCCCCCAAAAAAGAAGCAATTAATCTCTCCTTGCACAAACTGGCTCTACAGAGGCAAGATGTCCACCTCATCATCATCCTCCGATATATCACCGTGTACATCCCCCTCCTCACAGATTATCAATTCGTCCCCACTGGAATCCACCATCTCAGCTCCCTGTGTACTTTGTGGAGGCAATTGCTGCTGGTCAATGTCTCCGCGGAGGAATTGATTATAATTCATTTTAATGAACATCATCTTCTCCACATTTTCTGGATGTAACCTCGTACGCCGATTGCTGACAAGGTGAGCGGCGGCACTAAACACTCTTTCGGAGTACACACTTGTGGGAGGGCAACTTAGGTAGAATAAAGCCAGTTTGTGCAAGGGCCTCCAAATTGCCTCTTTTTCCTGCCAGTATAAGTACGGACTGTGTGACGTGCCTACTTGGATGCGGTCACTCATATAATCCTCCACCATTCTTTCAATGTTGAGAGAATCATATGCAGTGACAGTAGACGACATGTCCGTAATCGTTGTCAGGTCCTTCAGTCCGGACCAGATGTCAGCATCAGCAGTCGCTCCAGACTGCCCTGCATCACCGCCAGCGGGTGGGCTCGGAATTCTGAGCCTTTTCCTCGCACCCCCAGTTGCGGGAGAATGTGAAGGAGGAGATGTTGACAGGTCGCGTTCCGCTTGACTTGACAATTTTCTCACCAGCAGGTCTTTCAACCCCAGCAGACTTGTGTCTGCCGGAAAGAGAGATCCAAGGTAGGCTTTAAATCTAGGATCGAGCATGGTGGCCAAAATGTAGTGCTCTGATTTCAACAGATTGACCACCCGTGAATCCTTGTTAAGCGAATTAAGGGCTCCATCCACAAGTCCCACATGCCTAGCGGAATCGCTCCGTGTTAGCTCCTCCTTCAATGTCTCCAGCTTCTTCTGCAAAAGCCTGATGAGGGGAATGACCTGACTCAGGCTGGCAGTGTCTGAACTGACTTCACGTGTGGCAAGTTCAAAGGGCATCAGAACCTTGCACAACGTTGAAATCATTCTCCACTGCGCTTGAGACAGGTGCATTCCACCTCCTATATCGTGCTCAATTGTATAGGCTTGAATGGCCTTTTGCTGCTCTTCCAACCTCTGAAGCATATAGAGGGTTGAATTCCACCTCGTTACCACTTCTTGCTTCAGATGATGGCAGGGCAGGTTCAGTAGTTTTTGGTGGTGCTCCAGTCTTCTGTACGTGGTGCCTGTACGCCGAAAGTGTCCCGCAATTCTTCTGGCCACCGACAGCATCTCTTGCACGCCCCTGTCGTTTTTTAAAAAATTCTGCACCACCAAATTCAAGGTATGTGCAAAACATGGGACGTGCTGGAATTTGCCCATATTTAATGCACGCACAATATTGCTGGCGTTGTCCGATGCCACAAATCCACAGGAGAGTCCAATTGGGGTAAGCCATTCCGCGATGATCTTCCTCAGTTGCCGTAAGAGGTTTTCAGCTGTGTGCATATTCTGGAAACCGGTGATACAAAGCGTAGCCTGCCTAGGAAAGAGTTGGCGTTTGCGAGATGCTGTTACTGGTGCCGCCGCTGCTGTTCTTGCGGCGGGAGTCCATACATCTACCCAGTGGGCTGTCACAGTCATATAGTCCTGACCCTGCCCTGCTCCACTTGTCCACATGTCCGTGGTTAAGTGGACATTGGGTACAGCTGCATTTTTTAGGACACTGGTGACTCTTTTTCTGAGGTCTGTGTACATTTTCGGTATCGCCTGCCTAGAGAAATGGAACCTAGATGGTATTTGGTACCGGGGACACAGTACCTCCAACAAGTCTCTAGTTGGCTCTGCAGTAATGATGGATACCGGAACCACGTTTCTCACCACCCAGGATGCCAAGGCCTCAGTTATCCGCTTTGCTGTAGGATGACTGCTGTGATATTTCATCTTCCTCGCAAAGGACTGTTGGACAGTCAATTGCTTGGTGGAAGTAGTAAAAGTGGTCTTACGACTTCCCCTCTGGGATGACCATCGACTCCCAGCAGCAACAACAGCAGCGCCAGCAGCAGTAGGCGTTACACGCAAGGATGCATCGGAGGAATCCCAGGCAGGAGAGGACTCGTCAGAATTGCCAGTGACATGGCCTGCAGGACTATTGGCATTCCTGGGGAAGGAGGAAATTGACACTGAGGGAGTTGGTGGGGTGGTTTGCGTGAGCTTGGTTACAAGAGGAAGGGATTTACTGGTCAGTGGACTGCTTCCGCTGTCACCCAAAGTTTTTGAACTTGTCACTGACTTATTATGAATGCGCTGCAGGTGACGTATAAGGGAGGATGTTCCGAGGTGGTTAACGTCCTTACCCCTACTTATTACAGCTTGACAAAGGGAACACACGGCTTGACACCTGTTG
Source organism: Pseudophryne corroboree (assembly GCF_028390025.1). NCBI lineage: Eukaryota > Metazoa > Chordata > Amphibia > Anura > Myobatrachidae > Pseudophryne > Pseudophryne corroboree. The sequence goes on from NC_086455.1 coordinate 41,060,737, forward strand.
TCCGCATTTCTGTTGAAATAGTTCCACACCGAAGAGCTGATTTTTTTGGTATTTTCACCAGGCATGTCAACGGCCATATTCCTCCCACGGACAACAGGTGTCTCCCCGGGTGCCTGACTTAAACAAACCACCTCACCATCAGAATCCTCCTGGTCAATTTCCTCCCCAGCGCCAGCAACACCCATATCCTCCTCATCCTGGTGTACTTCAACACTGACATCTTCAATCTGACTATCAGGAACTGGACTGCGGGTGCTCCTTCCAGCACTTGCAGGGGGCGTGCAAATGGTGGAAGGCGCATGCTCTTCACGTCCAGTGTTGGGAAGGTCAGGCATCGCAACCGACACAATTGGACTCTCCTTGTGGATTTGGGATTTCGAAGAACGCACAGTTCTTTGCGGTGCTACTGCTTTTGCCAGCTTGAGTCTTTTCATTTTTCTAGCGAGAGGCTGAGTGCCTCCATCCTCATGTGAAGCTGAACCACTAGCCATGAACATAGGCCAGGGCCTCAGCCGTTCCTTGCCACTCCGTGTGGTAAATGGCATATTGGCAAGTTTACGCTTCTCCTCCGACAATTTTATTTTAGGTTTTGGAGTCCTTTTTTTACTGATATTTGGTGTTTTGGATTTGACATGCTCTGTACTATGACATTGGGCATCGGCCTTGGCAGACGACGTTGCTGGCATTTCATCGTCTCGGCCATGACTAGTGGCAGCAGCTTCAGCACGAGGTGGAAGTGGATCTTGATCTTTCCCTAATTTTGGAACCTCAACATTTTTGTTCTCCATATTTTAATAGGCACAACTAAAAGGCACCTCAGGTAAACAATGGAGATGGATGGATACTAGTATACAATTATGAATGGACTGCCGAGTGCCGACACAGAGGTAGCTACAGCCGTGGACTATTGTACTGTACTGTGTCTGCTGCTAATATAGACTGGATGATAATGAGATGTAGTATGTATGTATAAAGAAGAAAGAAAAAAAAACCACGGGTAGGTGGTATACAATTATGGACGGACTGCCGAGTGCCGACACAGAGGTAGCTACAGCCGTGGACTACCGTACTGTACTGTGTCTGCTGCTAATATAGACTGGTTGATAATGAGATGTAGTATGTATGTATAAAGAAGAAAGAAAAAAAAACCACGGGTAGGTGGTATACAATTATGGACGGACTGCCGAGTGCCGACACAGAGGTAGCTACAGCCGTGGACTACCATACTGTACTGTGTCTGCTGCTAATATAGACTGGATGATAATGAGATGTAGTATGTATAAAGAAGAAAGAAAAAAAAAACCACGGGTAGGTGGTATACAATTATGGATGGACTGCCGAGTGCCGACACAGAGGTAGCTACAGCCGTGGACTACCGTACTGTACTGTGTCTGCTGCTAATATAGACTGGATGATAATGAGATGTAGTATGTATAAAGAAGAAAGAAAAAAAAACCACGGGTAGGTGGTATACAATTATGGATGGACTGCCGAGTGCCGACACAGAGGTAGCTACAGCCGTGGACTACCGTACTGTACTGTGTCTGCTGCTAATATAGACTGGGTGATAATGAGATGTAGTATGTATGTATAAAGAAGAAAGAAAAAAAAACCACGGGTAGGTGGTATACAATTATGGACAGACTGCCGAGTGCCGACACAGAGGTAGCTACAGCCGTGGACTACCGTACTGTACTGTGTCTGCTGCTAATATAGACTGGTTTATAATGAGATGTAGTATGTATGTATAAAGAAGAAAGAAAAAAAAACCACGGGTAGGTGGTATACAATTATGGACGGACTGCCGAGTGCCGACACAGAGGTAGCTACAGCCGTGGACTACCGTACTGTACTGTGTCTGCTGCTAATATAGACTGGATGATAATGAGATGTAGTATGTATAAAGAAGAAAGAAAAAAAAACCACGGGTAGGTGGTATACAATTATGGATGGACTGCCGAGTGCCGACACAGAGGTAGCTACAGCCGTGAACTACCGTACTGTGTCTGCTGCGACTGGATGATAAATAATTATATAAAAAATATATATATATCACTACTGCAGCCGGACAGGTATATATTATATAATGACGGACCTGCTGGACACTGTCTGTCAGCAGAATGAGTTTTTTATAGAATAAAAAAAAAAACACCACACAAGTCACACGACGAGTGTTTAACTTTTTCAGGCAATCACAATATAGTATACTATACTGGTGGTCACTGTGGTCAGGTCACTGGTCAGTCACACTGGCAGTGGCACTCCTGCAGCAAAAGTGTGCACTGTTTAATTTTAATAATATGTACTCCTGGCTCCTGCTATAACCTATAACTGCTCCCCAGTCTCCCCCACAATTAAGCTGTGTGAGCACAGTCAGATATTATACATAGATGATGCAGCACACTGGGCTGAGCACACAGATATGGTATGTGACTGAGTCACTGTGTATCGTTTTTTTCAGGCAGAGAACGGATTATATTAAATAAAACTGCACTGGTGGTCACTGGTCAGTGGTCAGTCACTAGTAAACTCTGCACTCTCTAGTACTCCTAAGCTCCAGTAAATCAAGTGTCTCTGTCTCAATCTCACTCTCTCTCTTCTAATCTAAATGGAGAGGACGCCAGCCACGTCCTCTCCCTATCAATCTCAATGCACGTGTGAAAATGGCGGCGACGCGCGGCTCCTTATATAGAATCCGAGTCTCGCGATAGAATCCGAGCCTCGCGAGAATCCGACAGCGTCATGATGACGTTCGGGCGCGCTCGGGTTAACCGAGCAAGGCGGGAAGATCCGAGTCGCTCGGATCCGTGTAAAAAAAGCTGAAGTTCGGGCGGGTTCGGATTCCGAGGAACCGAACCCGCTCATCTCTAATAGATAGATGAGAAAACCTGACAAAGTAGGCAACATACTGTTTCACTCCACACGGCACCCGCTGGAATCACCAAGTGCCAAGTAGTAAAACTTTCTGTTTAGACAAATAGTTATAATAATAATAATAATAATAATAATAATAATCATTTTATTTATATAGCGCTCTTTCTCCAACAGGACTCAAGGCGCTTTACAGACATAAAAACAATGCACATGATACAGAGGATTTGAGTAATACAACAATAGATAAGCCACACAGACATAAAAGAAAACCTTAAGCACACAGAAAGCATAATGCAGGATTGGTGTAGGCATTTTGGGTAATAACTTCCAAGGGTTGTGTATTCCACCCTCACAAGGTACCAAGTGCGCCAGCCATCTTGGGCGCTCAGCGTAGGATTACCCAGGGTGGAATAGTCTACCCCTAGAAGAGATGACACAAAATGGGGGTGATTTCAGAGTCCTACAGTTTAGAGTAGGGTTCCAACAGAACCACAAGGTCCATGTATTTTTCATCCCATCCACAAGTGTACCATATGGAGCAGCCATGTTGGGCGCACTTTGAAGGTTACACTGTGGGAGGTGAGCCATACAAGGGCCAAGTTCATATATGGGAAAACTGATGCTTATGTAGTAGTATGTACCCTGCATGTAGGGCACGATGGAAAGGTGTGTATAACTAGAGATAACCCTCCTAGATGGTCTTGTGCTCAGGTCTGAGGATCCTGGTTGCCATCCTTTCCCCGAAGGTTTCTGTGCATTACTACCGGCGGATACAAGAGGGACACCTAAACCGGGCCAAAGGGTTCTGAGGGACCCCAATATTTTGGATGGGCCCAAAACACTTAGACGTCACCAACTGCTGATATTTATTCAAGACATATTAAATTTAGAGCCTCTCCAGGCCCAGCATCATCTTTGGAACTCAGCAGTCCCAGCCTATAGTTACATGTTCACTGGATGGTGATACCCGGGTTCCATCTTCTTTAGTGGCTTTTATGATTCTGTCTATATGGCACAGATGCCTATACCCTACGTTGTTAGGAATCAATATTTGTTGATATTTTTCTGCTACAATCTGGTCTATTTCTGGTTATATTACATACACATTGGACAGAGAATATCCATATACATTGTCATCTGTGGGGATAAAACAAAGCTATAAAGGAAACCTTTATGTGATGGTCACCACCTTTGTGCAAGTAAGCATACATGTAAAAGCCTCCACAGCAGTGTCGGACTGGGGCATGAAGGGCCCACCGGGGAAATGCAGTGGTAGGGCCCATGTTTAGAGGCTTGGCAAACCATTAGTGTATGGTCTGGGCCCCTTGATATTTACATATAGTGAATACATGATAATGTACCAGATTAATAACAGCAAGGTACTGTAGTGAATACACCATAGTCCCGTGCAGTATAAGGTAACCTATGTACAGTATAGTGTATAACTCAAGTGCTCAGTCTGGAACCTAATCCCTAGAGGAGGAGGGCCCACAGGCAGTGGGGCCTACCGGTGGTTTCCCCTGTACCCCTGTAGGCCAGTCCGACCCTGCTCCACAGTCTGAGTTATCCATCACCCTTTGGGTGCCTAGAACGGAATTTGGGGAATCTGACCTCTGGATGGGACTATTTCACCCTGAGAAGCACACACGTGGAGTTGATAACATTTAATTTAACAGCATTACATTATTACATGTATTGTTTCATTTTGCTTATATGCATGGACTACATCATTGGAAATAAGTGAAAGCCATGACATCATCATGTGAGAATTATGCATGCGGTTGAGACAATCTAGAGCGCAAGTGAGATTGTTCTGTATTTGTTTTTGTTTATATTTGGTGACTTTTTGTAACGATCATTGCTGCTGTTGGAGTGCAGCGCCACAGGTGCGATTACCATCTTTTTCAGCACCATCAGTTGATTTGTAGGGAATAGCAGCAGCGGTACATGCAGCACCCATCGGAGACGCTGCGCAGTGTGGCAGACTGTATTTCTATTACCAGCCGGCAGCAGCATCACTTAGGGTAGTTAAAGCTAATATAAGAAATCCCATATCAGTACCACACACATAGAGAAATTAATGATATATAATTTGTAACAATATCGATAATCGATTGGTTTATTATTGCCTCCTAATCCTGGGGGAACTGTTATTCTTAGTGGGATTATTATTATTATTATTAATATCCTTTATTTCTATGGCGCAAAGGAATCCATAGCGCCCAATTACAGAGAACATAAACAAATAATCAAAACAGGAAAATAGTGACTTACAGTTGAAGACAGGGCCGTACTGGCCATCTGCCACATGCCAGAAGGGCCGATGGTCTGGTTTGTCCCCAGCTGCCACCGCTGCTGCAAGGCGTGCCCCGTCGCTAAGTAATATGGGGGCGTGCCGCGAGTCCACGCCCCCTGACTCACGACACCCCCCCCCATTTGCAGTGTCTACGCGACCTTTACATGGCGCGCGCAGCCCCTTTCTCATGCTCACAAATGCCAGGGCCGGACAGAGTTCCCAGTCCGTCCTTGGTTGAAGACAATATAGGACAAGCCACAGCAGCAGACGGCACTGACATAAGTATCAGGTGGCAGAAAACCGCGGGATTTGTTGCCATTGTAGACAGTTTAAGTAAGCGAAGAATAAGCGCATGAGGGTTGAGGACTCTGCTCAGGAGAGTCACATTCTAAAGAACTGACCTTGCGGTGTACATCCCGCCACACATCGCCAGGCATCGCATCAATACTAATCACATATCTACTTACATATGCGATTAGTATTGCGAAGGGGAGCTCTTCCGATAAGAACTGTTCTTCACGATGCGCCCCCGTCCTGGGACTTCCAGGTTCATGACCCGGGAGTCCATCTGCACATGCACAGAAGGACGCGGCAGCAGCGGGGGATGCGGAGAGGGATCCGATTAAATCCCTCACACAGCGCAAAGCAGAAAGAAGCCCATAGGCTTCTATAGGGTAAAGGTTACCCTCCACGTCGGAGCTACGGTGGCAGAGCTTTAGTACATTTGGAAATGCGGTGAAAACCCCAAAAACGGAGGCATCGGTGTGCTGGATGCCAAGATTTCTGCTGCCGACCGTGCACTATCCACTAAGGCACAGGTATTCATACTCAGTCCTCAGGACCCCACACAGTGCATGTTTTGCAGGTAACCTAGCAGTTGCACAGGTGTATTCATTACTCACTGACACATTTTGAAAGATCTACAGGTGGAGCTAATTATTTCACTTGCGATTCTGTGAGGAGACCTGCAAAACATGCACTGTGTGTGCCCCCGAGGACCGAGTTTGAGAACCTATGCACTAAGGCACAGGTTCTCAAACTCGGTCCTCAGGACCCCACACAGTGCATGTTTTGTAGGTCTCTTCACAGAATCGCAAGTGAAATAATTAGCTCCACCTGTGGACCTTTTAAAATGTGTCAGCGAGTAATTAAAACACCTGTGTACCTGCTGGGTTACCTGCAAAACATGCACTGTGTGGGGTCCTGATGACCGAGTTTGAGAACCTATGCACTAAGGTAACATATTTATGAAGGATGATAAACCTTATGGCACCAGTTTGAGAACCTATGCACTAAGGTAACATATTTATGAAGGATGATAAACCTCATGGCAACAGTTATTTTGCACTAACCACAGTGTCTGAATATTTGTAATCACTACAACCGTTTAGACTGTTTCTGTTCTCCCATACCAGCATTCAGCTTAATCGGTTAGAAGTGTATATGTTTTTAAAGACTATTCATGAAGCAGTGATAAAAGTGGAGAAGTGAGCCAGTGGAGAAGTTGTCCATGGCAACCAATCAGCTGCTCCGTACAATTGTATAGTATGCAAATTATTACTGTTAGTTCAATGCTGATTGGTTGCCATTGGCAACTTCTCCACTGGCTCACTTCTCCACACTTTACATTGCTTCATGAATAGACCCCTTTGTCTGCTATTTACTGGACACAGTTGTCATTTTGGATCTCCTTTAAGGTTTAACGTATAAATGACTAGCTTACATCTATGTTGAGTTGAATGAGTCTTAAGATTTACACTCAAAGTATATAGAGTCAAAACCCAAATCCAGATTCAAGTCAGAAAAAGATGAAGGTGCATAGAAGGTTTATTACAGACAGCACATGTGAATGCAAGGTGATGCTGGGCCCTTGAAGACTTGAGAGCACAAAACAGTTCAAGGGCTAAAGGGGTCATTCCGACCCATTCGCACGCTGCTGGTTGTCGCTGCAGTGCAAATGGGTCGGGACTGCGGCTACATGGCACCCGCAATGCGCACGCGCGTCGTTGCCCAGCGACAGCCATCGCCAGGCAACAACCAGAAGAAAGAAGAAAGTGATTACTAGCGCAATCGCAAGAAGATTGACAGCGGGGCGGCGTTCCGGGGTGGAAACTCGCCGTTTTCGGGGAGTGGTGAGTCCAACGCAGGCGTGTCCAGGCATTTGGAGGGCGGATGTCTGACGTCAATCCCGGGACCTGCATCGCTGGATCGATCGCACAGGGTAAGTAAGTCTGACCCTGGTTTTGTTTTACAGGAATCTTTTTTTGCACAAGCGATCGCAGCCCTGCTATGCAGAAATAAACTCCCCCCATAGGCGGCGTCTAGTTGATCACACGAGCAGCAAAAAGTTGCTACGTGCGATCAACTCGTAAATGTACAGCAGTAGCCTGCAGCCAGGCCCGGCGCTGGCCGCTCAGCAAGGTCTGCAAAGCAGGGAGGCGCTGGGCTAGAAAGGCGCTCTCCCTGCTCTGCTACCTCACTCTTGCTGATAGACAGTTACTGCCAGCTGCCGCAGCCTGCGCCTGTCACACTGACAGGCAGCAGCAGCGCTGGTAGGATGAACAGCTGAGCTGATATCCTGTGCCAGGAACCTCCCCTCTCCCCTCTTCTCCCGCTGCACATGTCCAGAGTCCCGCATGAAGATAGGCAGCAGCGTCGCCCCTCCCTCCCCTGTGACTCTGTATGAAGCAGTGCCGTTTCTAGCGGCGGGCGAGCCGTGCAACCGCACGGGGCGCCCGCCGCGGCACTTTGTGACCACTGCTCTCCTCCCTCTCTCTCCCCCCGAGCACTCCTGCTCGGGGGGCGGGGCTTCGCGGAATGACGCGTTTGCGTCGTGACGTCACGACGCAAACGCGTCATTCCGCGAAGCCCCGCCCCCCGAGCAGGAGCGCTCGGGGGGAGGAGAGGAGGACTGGAGATAACCATCTACAGAGGAGGCGGCCGGCGCGCGGGACCCGAAGAGCGGCAAGTTGTAAGTATTCTTTTTCTCTCTCTCTCTCTCTCTCTCTCCCCCTCCCTCCCCCCACTTGACACCTGCCGCACTGTGTAAAATGGGGATACCTGCTGCACTCTGCAAAATGGGGATACCTGCCGCACTGTGTAAAATGGGGATACCTGCCGCACTGTGTAAAATGGGGGCACCTGCCGCACTGTGTAAAATGGGGGCACCTGCCGCACTCTGTAAAATGGGGATACCTGCTGCACTCTGTAAAATGGGGATACCTGCCGCACTGTGTAAAATGGGGATACCTGCCGCACTGTGTAAAATGGGGGCACCTGCCGCACTGTGTAAAATGGGGATACCTGCCGCACTCTGTAAAATGGGGATACCTGCCGCACTGTGTAAAATGGGGGCACCTGCCGCACTGTGTAAATGGGGATACCTGCCGCACTGTGTAAAATGGGGGCACCTGCCGCACTGTGTAAAATGGGGGCACCTGCCGCACTGTGTAAAATGGGGATACCTGCCGCACTGTGTAAAATGGGGGCACCTGCCGCACTGTGTAAAATGGGGATACCTGCCGCACTGTGTAAAATGGGGACACCTGCCTGCGTACTGTGTAAAATGGGGGCACGTGCCTGCGTACTGTGTAAAATGGGGACACCTGCCAGCGTACTGTGTAAAATGGGGACACCTGCCTGCGTACTGTGTAAAATGGGGACACCTGCCTGCGTACTGTGTAAAATGGGGACACCTGCCTGCCGCACTTTGTAAAATGGGGACACCTGCCTGCCGCACTTTGTAAAATGGGGACACCTGCCTGCCGCACTTTGTAAAATGGGGACACCTGCCTGCCGCGCTTTGTAAAATGGGGACACCTGCCTGCCGCGCTGTGTAATATGGGGACACTTGCCTGGTGTAATGTGTAAAAAGGGGACTTTTTTATTTTTATTTTTTCCCCCTGTGGTGGGCGTGATATCAGACGAGGCCACGCCCACTGTAATGAGACCACGCCCATTTCAATCAGGCCACACAGCCTTGTCGGGAGCGCGCGCGCCTCCGGCGCGCGCATGCTTTTTTTCTGGCTATATGGGGGGGGCACGCAATTATTTTTTTTTATAGCAATGGGGGGGGGGGGGGGGCGCATTTTGAAATCTCGCACTGGGAGCCAAATTGTCTAGAAACGGCCCTGGTATGAAGACACAGCAGTCTTCAGCACCGCTTACCCCCCTCCCCCATCAGTGGAGGAGGCAGGAAGTCCCGTGCATTGGAGGAAGCAGCAGAGCAGAGTCAGACATGAGAACTTCGAAGAGCAGCAGCCACACACTGAGGAGCAGAGACTGAGGTAAATAAATACTGCTGCAGATATACATGTGCTAGGGGTGTTTGTGTGTGTATTTACTGTGTACTGGTGGGGTGTCATTGATGTGTAATGGGGAGGGGGGTGTCATTAATGTGTACTGGGGGGGGGGCTGTAATTAATGTGTACTGGGGAATGGGGTGTCATTGATGTGTACTGGGGAGGGGGGATATAATTAATGTGTGCTGGGGAGGGGGGTGTAATGTGTGTTGGAGAGGGGGGGTGTAATTAGTTTGTGCTGGGGAGGGGGGCTGTAATTAATGTGTGCTGGGGAGGGGGGGGGGGTGCTGGAGGGTCGTGTCATTAATGTGCTGGGGAGTGGCATACAATGTGTGCTGGTAAGGGCGGGTGTCATTAATGTATGCTGGAGAAGGGGGTTCATAGTAATGTGTGTTGGGGGGAAGTGGCATGTATAAAATGGTGCTCTACCTGGAATAATGTGTGACTGGCTCTACCTGGCGCAATGTATAAAAAGGTGCTCTACCTGGAATAATGTGTGACTGGCTCTACCTGGTGCAATGTATAAAAAGGTGCTCTACCTGGAATAATGTGTGACTGGCTCTACCTGGCGCAATGTATAAAAAGGTGCTCTACCTGGAATAATGTGTGACTGGCTCTACCTGGCGCAATGTATAAAATGGTGCTCTACCTGGAATAATGTGTGACTGGCTCTACCTGGTGCAATGTATAAAAAGGTGCTCTACCTGGAATAATGTGTGACTGGCTCTACCTGGCGCAATGTATAAAAAGGTGCTCTACCTGGAATAATGTGTGACTGGCTCTACCTGGCGCAATGTATAAAAAGGTGCTCTACCTGGAATAATGTGTGACTGGCTCTACCTGGCGCAATGTATAAAAAGGTGCTCTACCTGGAGTAATGTGTGACTGGCTCTACCTGGCGCAACGTGTAAAAAGGTGCTCTACCTGGAATAATATGTGACTGGCTCTACCTGGCGCAATGTGCAAAAGGGTGCTCTACCTGGAATAATGTGTGACTGGCTCTACCTGGCGCAATGTATAAAAAGGTGCTCTACCTGGAATAATGTGTGACTGTCTCTACCTGGCACAATGTATAAAATGGTGCTCTACCTGGAATAATGTGTGACTGTCTCTACCTGGCACAATGTATAAAATGGTGCTCTACCTGGAATAATGTGTGACTGGCTCTACCTGGCGCAATGTATAAAAAGGTGCTCTACCTGGAATAATGTGTGACTGGCTTTACCTGGCGCAATGTATAAAAAGGTGCTCTACCTGGAATAATGTGTGACTGGCTCTACCTGGCGCAATGTATAAAAAGGTGCTCTACCTGGAATAATGTGTGACTGGCTCTACCTGGCGCAATGTATAAAAAGGTGCTCTACCTGGAATAATGTGTGACTGGCTCTACCTGGCGCAATGTATAAAAAGGTGCTCTACCTGGAATAATGTGTGACTGGCTCTACCTGGCGCAATGTATAAAAAGGTGCTCTACCTGGAATAATGTGTGACTGTCTCTACCTGGTGCAATGTATAAAAAGGTGCTCTACCTGGAATAATGTGTGACTGTCTCTACCTGGTGCAATGTATAAAAAGGTGCTCTACCTGGAATAATGTGTGACTGTCTCTACCTGGCGCAATGTATAAAAAGGTGCTCTACCTGGAATAATGTGTGACTGGCTCTACCTGGCGCAACGTGTAAAAAGGTGCTCTACCTGGAATAATATGTGACTGGCTCTACCTGGCGCAATGTGCAAAAGGGTGCTCTACCTGGAATAATGTGTGACTGTCTCTACCTGGCGCAATGTATAAAATGGTGCTCTACCTGGAATAATGTGTGACTGTCTCTACCTGGCACAATGTATAAAATGGTGTTCTACCTGGAATAATGTGTGACTGGCTCTACCTGGCGCAATGTATAAAAAGGTGCTCTACCTGGAATAATGTGTGACTGGCTCTACCTGGCACAATGTATAAAATGGTGCTCTACCTGGAATAATGTGTGACTGGCTCTACCTGGCGCAATGTATAAAAAGGTACTCTACCTGGAATAATGTGTGACTGGCTCTACCTGGCGCAACGTGTAAAAAGGTGCTCTACCTGGAATAATATGTGACTGGCTCTACCTGGCGCAATGTGCAAAAGGGTGCTCTTCCTGGAATAATGTGTGACTGGCTCTACCTGGAATAATGAGTGACTGTCTCTACCTGGCGCAATTTGTAAAAAGGTGCTCTACCTGGAATAATGTGTGACTGGCTCTACCTGGCACAATGTGTGAAGGGTGCTCTACCTGGATTAAGGTGTGACTGGCTCTACCTGGTGCAATGTGTAAAAGGGGACTCTACCTGGCGTAATGTATATAAGGGGCTCTACCTGGTGTGTATAAGTTATACTACTGTGTGGCGTATTTTTTTATAATGGAGACACGAACTGTCCATGTTATAGATCTTGGGGGTGGGGGGGCACCAAAATGTCTACTTACAACTCTGAGGATGAGATCGGTATTTGTAGAAAGGCGCAAAATTGATAGTTTGCAGGAGGGCGCCGAACACCCTAGCACCGGCCCTGCCTGCAGCTTACCAGAAATGAGGGATCTTGTGCAAGTCTGCCCATATTTTTAAAGCGGCAATCATTTACAAGACAACAACAGCCTTGTTTTGCCTTGTAAATGATTGCTGCTTTAAAAATATGGGCCGACACACAAAGTGCCGCACCTCCGGCAACTGGCAGGCTATTACATTTAGCCCCATGATACAGACTAGGGTGTGCAGGTAGGATAAGCAGGAGTACAGCAGAATTCTCTTGGAAATGGCAAAAACAACAGAATTTTCTTGGAAATGGCCATGAAGGTTTACACGGGAGCCTAGTACAGTAGTAAAAGCAAAGGGCACCTGGTAATGCAGTTTTGCATAGCCCCCTGAAAAGAGGGCATGGCCTCGTGTCAGGGGGAGTGGTTTCATGAGAAATGCGGGGACCCTAAAGCATAGGCGGATCCAGGGGTGGGCACTCGGGCCCGTGCCCCCTGTCGTTTATGACTTCTTCTTTTTTCAAAAGGAGAACTGCAGCAGTACTACTGCTATTTCCGTCAGTCATATTTGATAAAAGAGCCGGCAGGCACTAGGACCCGCCGCTGCTCTGACAGCAAGTCCGTGTGGTAACCAATGGGGATGCTGGAGCTGCAGCTCCAGCCTTACCCTGCTCACACTGCAACCTACCTTCCCCACTGCCAGCCGGCCAGAGTCCAGCCCAGGCGCGGGGTTCAAATGCCAGCATCGAGTAAGACTGTCACTTATGATGACGCAGAAGGCTTCATTAGCCCTCACTGCACCGCACAGTTTCCCAGCGCTTCCTCCTCCACTTCCTTTACCACCATGCTAGGTGCAGTCACACTCAGCTCAGCTTTGAGAAGGCGGCCCGTGTGATTGTGACAGGGCTGTCCTGCAGATGTCTTATGCTGCTTGTTGGAGATCCAGCTGGCTGCTTCTGCTAATTAAAGATGGGCAGTTCGTGTCCTGCAGACTGAGTCTCAGTGCAGTGCCCAAAACAAGGTATGCTGCACCTGCCACCACCAACTAAACACTATAATAATTATATTGTGCTGGGGTGCCTTCCAGGCTCCCATAACTAATGGAACAAGTGACCAAAATTTCAAGGCCCAATCAGCTGTATTAATAGACATGGACTGTACATGCTACTGTAAGACTGGTCACTGTCTCACAACAAGCAAATAGAGCATAAGTTGTTCATCGTTGTGTATTTGGATGATCTGTAACTACCAGGCACATAGCAAGTGTCAAGCAGCTGTTAGAACCTCAATTCAAATTAAAAGACCTACAGTAGGGCCTTAACATCACCTGCTAGCCTTGAGGATCCTACAAAACTTGGATACAGGAATTGTCAGTATTAATCAGCATACATTGAAGCTACTGTATGCTTACAAATTATAAATTGTCAGATGCAAAGACTACAGTCGACAAAGGCACTAAAGTAACTACAGCCATGTCACCAACATGTAAAAGGATACTTGCACACGCGTGGTCTGCTGGCACGCATGTGCAAGTGTAGAGTGCAGTGCATTGTGGAGCTTGGTAACCTATGGGTGCTGCCTTTGCAAGTGGAAACGACTACATACATTGAGAGGATGTGTATTATTTGCGAGTACCTCCTGGGTGTTTTCGGGAGATATCGTGCCGTTAATAATTAATAAATAGAACCCTTTCTCTGAGAATACTGCCCAGTTTAGACTTATTTATGTAATTATGAAAGACATCAGGACTATTAAATATTTCTTTTGGGATATTTAATATTTAAATAACTGGCTGAAGTGAAACTGGGTTGTACACGTGTCAACCCACTAAAATTATAGGGGGCTGCTGATGACTGGAACATCCTGTACCTGTAAAATTCAAGTTCCAAGGGAAAACATTTCTGTGCCGCCTCTCACGAAACCCTATATGCATATCTACTACCCCTTTTATTTTACTTCAATAATCTTGTCCTGCAAAACCAATTACAATGTTTACATGTGGTATTAAAGGTAGGTTTATCAAAGTGCCTTGACTGTACCCTTCAAGGAACGTACCAGAAGATGCTATGTGTCTATGTTCTCTTCGTGCTAAGGACCTGGACGTGACAAAACGAGAGGGAAGGAGAGAACTTCCGCCCTTACAGCTCCTATGTGTCTGCTTCGTTCTCCGTTTGTTTGGGGGTTTGTATTTTTTCTATTCAGTATTAGACGCTTGCCACGCATCGGGCTCGGTGTCTCGCTCCGCTTCGCTCGCCACACTTTACTATTCCAAGTAGATTGTGACATGGACCCAGGGGATTATGGGAAAGGTCCTTAGCACGAAGAGAAACTAGACGCTACCGATGCTATACTTTCCACTCCCTATCCTTACTAAATAAGCATGTGACATGACAAACAGTATTTCAGTGGCCGGATACACAGTGGCAGGAGGGGGTGGTGGCCGGGCACACACAGCAGGAGGGGAGGGGGAGGGGGGCCGGACACTCAGCGTGAGCTGGGGGGGTGGCCGGACACACTGCGGAGGGGGGGTGGGTGGCCGGATACACAGCGGCAGGAGGGGGTGGTGGCCGGGCACACACAGCAGGAGGGGAGGGGGAGGGTGGCCGGACACACAGCAGGGAGGGGGGAGGGGAGCGGACACATAGCAGTGGGGGGTGGCCAGACACAGCGGGAGGAGGGGGGGAATAGAAACTGGACACACAGGGGGAGGAGGGGGGGTGGACGGACACACAGCGTGAGCGGGGGGGGGGGTGGACGGACATACAGCGTGAGAGCGGGGGAGTGGCCGGACACGCAGCGTGAGCGGGGGGGGGGGGGTGGACGGACATACAGCGTGAGCGGGGGAGTGGCCGGACACACAGCGTGAGCGGGGGGGGGGGGGCGGACACACTGCGGCAGGAGGGGGTGGTGGCCAGGCACACACAGCGGAGGGGAGGGGGAAGGTGGCCGGACACACAGCAGGGAGGGGGGCGGACACTCAGCAGTCGGGGGTTGCCAGACACTGCGGGAGGAGGGGGGGAATAGAAACCGGACACACAGGGGGAGGAGGGGGGGTGGCCGGACACACAGCGTGAGCAGGGGGGGGTGGCCGGACACACAGTGTGAGCAAGGGGGGGGTGACCGGACACACAGCGTGAGCAGGGCATGCTGGGATATGTAGTATCACAACAGCTGGAGGGCCGCAGTTTGGACATGCCTAGCTTAAGAGGTTACTCACTGTATGCTGTCATATTTCTCTGCCTGTCTGTCCCACATCCCTAATCACTAGCTTCAATCAATAAATCAACTGCCCTGTTTGAACAACTTTGAAGCAATGTACTTATTTCCTCGTTTGCCTTTTTACATGACACATTTAATGACAGTTACAGTATAATACAATGTTAAGAGCGAATCATTGTTATAAAATTGTATTTGCTCTAAGACTACCGATCAGAGATAAATCACGGTGACTGCTTACTGTCAGGAAAGGCTAGATTGCTTAAATCATATGTCAGTATAAAACATTTATCACTTTCACATATACAGGAGGGCCATATGTGACGTTTGGAAATTAAGTATTTTCATTGTTAACATCTCTCCCAGCCATCTTATTTCGAGAGGACAGACCTGCCTTGACGTCTGTGTCCCACCGTCACAATTGGCCAGGCAGCTGGGGAAGTAAGTCATATGCACAACTGCTCTGCTATATATACAGTATACTGTGAATGGGCACCGGCAGCAGTGCAGCAGACTCTGTCATTGTGACAGAGTCTACTGCATATACATAGGTCCCTGGGAACCTGGACCCCGCACCATGTTCCCCGGGGTATCCGTTTGGATGGTCGACAGTCATTAGGTCGACCACTATCGGTCAACATTGACATGGTCGATATGGGTACATGGTCGACACATGAAAATGGTCGATACATGACAGGTCGACACATGAAAAGTTCAACATGGCTTTTTGAAAAAATAGATTTAAAAAATGTTCATACTTACCATCCACGTGGGCTACGATTGGGAATAACAACCTGTGCCGAGCGCAGCGGTAGTGAAGCGAGGAACCATGCCCACAGCACGCGAGGGGACGCAGTACACTAATTGGAATTCCTGGTCATGCTTCGGAAAAAGATGACACCAAAAACAGTTAAAAAACCCATGTAGACCTTTTCATATGTCGACTTGTCATGTGTCTACCATTTGACCAAGTCGACCATGTCAATGTCGACCAACAGTGCTCGACCTAATGACTGTTGACCTTAACATGGTCGACCATTCATACTGGAACCGTTCCCGGGGGCATCTCTATTGCGCATGTGCGTATCACAGGAAAAGAGCCGCAGCAGCCATTTTCCTGTGATATTTGCCACTCTGCAGCCAGCGCCAAACCTGATTGAGAGGTGAGTATAATAAATTAGATGCAGGGTGTGTGCTGTGCGGTCCCATGTGCACTGTACACCTCGCACACATTACAGATACGCCAGCAGAGCCGGCCATAGGCATAGGCAAACTAGGCAATTGCCTAGGGCATTTGATATGCCTAGGGGTATCAGCAGTTTCTACTGATTAAAATGATATGCGGCATGCCTATATTCTGTATGTAGCATTTCATATGCAGATACAGCCACAGTCTCACACAGTATATAGGCGTGCTGCATATCATTTTAATCAGCAGAAGCTGCTCCTGCATCCTAGCCACATAGCAATGCAAATAAGATGCATTTTCATAAAGAAAGTGCCCGACGTTAGCATTGAGGCAAGATTTATGAGGACACATCTGTATCCAAGCAGAGGCAGAGGTCACAGTGTTAGTGGCAGTGTGATTGCTGTGTGCATGTGAGTGGGTTGGTTGTGCAGTAGTGTTCGGAATATGTGTAAGGAGCATTATGTGTGTCATGTAAAAATGCATTAATAATGTGCAACATATGTATAAGGGGCACTATGTGTGTCATTATGTGTTTAAGGGCATTAATAATGTGCGGCATATGTGTAACAGGGTACTACTGTATGTGTGTCATTATGTGTATAGGGGCACTAATAATGTGCAGCAAATGTGTAGGGGGCACTATGTGTGTCATTATGTGTATAAGGGCATTAATAATGTGCAGCATATGTGTAAGGAACATTATGTGTAAAAGGGCATTAATAAAGGTTGTCATAATGTGTAAGGCGCATTATGTTTATAAGGACATTAATAATGTGTCTCATATGTGTAAGGGGCATTACTGTGTGGCATTATGTGTATAAGGTGCTCTACTATGTGGCGTTGCGTATAGAAAGGGCACTACTGTGTCATCTATTGTGAATAAAGAGCAATAGGGTGTGGTGTAATGTGAATAAGGAGCAATTCAGTGGGATGTAATGTGAATAAGGGGCTCTACTGTGAGGAGTAATGTTTATAAGGTAAAGTGATACTACTGAGGGATGTAATATGAATTATGGACACTATCACATGATTAAATGTGAATAAAGTTGCAGTACTGTGTGGCGTAATTGGAATTGGGGTTACTATTGTGTGGCCATGCCCCTTGCCAGCAAAAACACACCCCTTTTTGTGCTGTGCGCAAAATGTGCAAACTGTTCCTATTTAAAATATAGGGGGTACAAACACCAAAATAAGGACTGCTATGGATGACGGGTGATGGTGCTGGGAAAGAGGTGCAAGGTCAGAGGCGGAACCAGCGGTGGTGCTAGGGGGCACCAGCCAAAATCTTGCCTAGGGCATCATATTGGTTAGGGCCGGCTCTGTACGCCAGTGGGCGTGTACACAAGCGAAAGTGTGATTGGAGGAGATTGGAAGATGTAGACTGGTGCCACAGACATTCTCCCTCTGTGATTTGGCCATGACCACTGTCTTGACCCTCTCACGTCACATGTTGGAAGGTCATTTGTTCTGGTTTGTTCTTGTTTTTTTCAGGGGAGGGGGTGTTTAGGCGCATACACACTTGCCGAGAAAATGAAAGTTGTCGCTCATTTTCACCCTTCCTGAGTGACGTCGTTCACTTTCTCGGCAAGTGTGTATGCCGGCGACGTCGGGCGATGTGCGGCCCTGTGGGTCATTAACGGCCCTCGCTGTCAGCCGTGCATGCTGCCAGAGGTGTAACTAGGGTTTTTGTAGCCCAGGGCAAGATGAATAATGCCCCCCCCCCCCCCCTTTATTTCTAGTAAACGTTTTGCTGACACATGACACACACAATCTCTCCCTTCCCAACAAACTCTGTACTGATGCTAATGCTCTTCACCATCTCTTGGCTCTTTCATACAGTTACACATGCCTACAAATAATTGGAAACCACCTTAAATGTGATTGTTCTTAATAATGGTTGCAATGGGGAAATAGAAGTGATTGCATGGTAATACTCCTGCCACCAGTTGAGATTAAGGGGCAGATTTATTAAGCTTGGTAAAGTGATAAAATGGAAGGTGATAATGGACCAGCCAGTCAGCTCCTAACTGTCATTTTTCAAACCCAGCCTGTGACATGGCAGTAATGATCTGATTGGCTGGTCCTTTATCACCTTCCACTTTATCACTTCACTGAGCTTAATAAATCTGCCCCTAAGTCACTTAGTAAAAAAAATAGCTATCATTATTATCAATTATTTTTGAGGTACTTAAATTGAAAAGGGAAATTGTTGGTGATAATGGGTATACGTGGTATAAACACGTAGATTCTCCAATAATTAGACTATGTTACATGCTTCTCTGGTCTGATATGACCGCAATACAGTCTAATCCCTCCTCACAAATGTCATATTTCTTATAAAATATAAATTTTGATGTCATAATATGGGCAGGTACATTTTATATAGGTAGAATTAAGACACTTCTACATATCTTACACAATTTCAAGTTTAGACAGGAAGAAACTTTCTTATACATCAACTGCCATAAAATGTAGATTATGTTTAGGACTAGGCTCAGCTGCACAATTGTGACATCACAGTCACTGCTGACATCACAGTCACTGCTGACATCACGCAGCTACTTCTACAGCTGCTGAAGCCCCTGAGAACCAGTCTTCAGACGCTCTAGACTGAAGACACATCTTGCGTTATATTCTCTAAAGGGCCCTGTTTCTGTCGGATGACAAAACATGGGAACGAATAGGAGAAAAAAAATACGAGAAAAAGCATGGAGAACCAGAGACAAGAGACAGAAAAGAAAGAGGTGCAGAGGAAAAAAGAACCGCAGAGGAAAGCAGGCAGGCCGGACCAACTCAGCAGCCAGAAAGGTGAGGAGATTTGTTGCACGATTACAGAGAGGATGGAACATGTTGGCAGCATTTCTGGAAAAGAAACAGGATCAATTCATAAAAGCATGTAACCGATGTCCCAGATTTTGGCGTGACAGGAGAAACGCTGACATTACTGAAGATCCAGGGGAAGGGTGCAGCCATATGGCAGGCCCGGTTTCCCTTTCAGCGAAAAAGATCACTAGGAAGGGATCACGAAGAAACTGGGACAGAATTGCAGCATTTCTAAAAAATAAAAAAAATCAATTCATAACAGCATTTAGAAGAGGCCGACCAGGCGCTACGCCCACCAGCCAACAAAACACCGACACTGCCCCCTTAACAGTGGACAAATTCACTTTCCACTCAATACTTGGAGAGGGAGGCTACGGGAAAGTGCTGCTGGCAACAGACGCTCTTCGCAGGGAAAGAGTGGCAATTAAGATCTTAAAGAAGACAGCCCTAACAGAGAACGAGGGCAGCTTGGTCGAGTTTCGGGTCCTTCAGCTGGCACATCAGAGCAATTTCCTTACTCATGGATATGCGACCTTCCAAACACATCGTTATCTATACTGTGTAATGGAACTGGCTAGTGGAGGAGATCTGTGCGATTATTTTGAGACATCAGAGATGGACCTTCCCACAATAACATTTATAGCGGCGGAATTGGTTTGTGGATTACAGTTTATGCATTCTAAAGGAATAATTCACAGAGACATCAAACTGGAAAATGTTCTGCTGACTGCAGACGGCCATGTGAAGATCACAGACTTTGGTCTAGCCCTAATGAATGTGTATGGAGTAATTGATAATGCAGGCATTTGCGGGACACCTGGCTATTTTGCTCCAGAAATGATAACCCGCCAGCCATACAGTGCAGCTGTGGACTGGTTCGCATTAGGGGTTTTATTATATATGCTCGCTACAGGATCGGAGCCTTTCCCTGGAGAATCCGTGTCAGAGATAGCAGCAATGATCATTGCAGAGGAACCATCATACGAAGGCCTTACTGGAGTAACAAAGGACTTTTTATCCAACCTCCTGTGTAAGGACCAGTTCCTCCGGCTTGGGGTAAATGGCGACGTGCGAAAACACCCCTTCTTCTCTTCTATTAACTGGGAAGAGGTAGAGAGTGGAAAAACAGCATCCCCACTCACAGTGCTCAAGAACGCCATGGATCTAGATAAACAGAACATTCCTGTGCCCCACAGTGAAATTTTCAGACAACCAATTCCTGCCATGGACCAGGGGCTATTTGACAACATTCAATTTGTATGCCCTGTATGGAGAGAAACGTACCATAATGTGCCAATGCAATCAGATATTATACCCTAGACATGCACTAGCGGGAAATAGAAACATCTGCAATCCTTAAAACATCTTGTTCCTGTTGCATCAGCTGCCTGTTCCAACCTCCAGTGCATCCCTCACTATACACTGTCTGCCGCCTGCCCTGACCTCGGCTATGTCTCTGGAAATGCACCTGACCCACCCCGGCTACGTCCCAGGAGATCTGCCTACTGCAATATAGTGGTAGGCTGGACATATAAGCTAGGGTAGGGCCTTGCAGAAAATTGGGGTCCCTTGACGTTGGGCTGCAAGCTTAAATGTTTTGATCAAAATATGACAAAATACCCTCTGCTTTATTTTATACATGCACACAGATTTGCAGTATATTATTGTTAGCACCGACAGCAAAACTTTTTTTGTATACAGATGTGTCCTGCTATCCTTGGGACAGCGCAGCATAGCGGGCGCATGTGATCACATGCTTCCACTATGCTATAGACTTGAATAGGAGCCGGCAGGCGCATGCGCCCGACTCCTGTATTTACTTCAATGGGACCCGGCTGCAATGCGAACGCTTGCGGCATACGGCAATGCATTTGCATCATTATCCAGCTACAGAGTGTTGCTATAGTCAGCAGCGCCACAACAGGACACATCTGTACATAATATATGGCATTAATACTGCCATGCAGCTGGTACCATGCACACAATTGGTGTAACCAAGCACAGGCCTAGTCTGCTATCATGGCAGCTTTCAGTCACGGCTATAAAAGGCCTAGTTGGGTGCGGCTCACTAGCCAGCCCTGTATAGATGCTCCCCTCTGTATCTGGGAGGGGAATACATGTAACTGCAATGTAATAGTGTGCTGGGCATATACGCTAGTGTAGAACAGAAACTTGCAGGAAATTGGGCTCCCTTGATGATGGGCTGCAAGCTGAAATATTTTGATCAAAATATGACCAAATCCCCAATGTTTTATTTACTACATACACACAGAGGTGCAGTATATTATTATTAGTGCAGAGAGCAAAAGTCTTAGTTTTATATACACATTAATACTGCCACATAGCTGGTACCATGTACAAGATGCAGACCAGCTCTGGCAAAATACCTCAGGTAAGTCACCTGTATAAATATGTACCAATGTGACACATTAATGGCAATAATATATAAATGTAATAGCAGCTGAATGAGCCTCCTTTGGAGAAAGCTGCCATCCTACTCCAGACGTCCACTTACACATTTACACCCACTGACTTTCCCAGCTATATCATGCCCCCCTAGCACCCTGTACATACTCGTGCTGCTGACAGCAGTGGTACGGGCATCTATCAGGGTGGGGGGTTCTCTGCGTAGTAAGCAAAAACAGCCAATCTTAAGAGACTACGCACCCCCAGAAACCCCTCAAAAAGACTGTGCGTGCCTTATGTTACTGCTACAGCAATCCTTGCTAAAACAAATTATTTTTTAATTTCTGCACACACACTAATGTTTGCCCGTGCCTTTGTTCACATGGATATCTGCTATTGCTCAGCGGAACTAATTTTACAAGGACATTAGTGCAATGTAATATTGTGATTATATGTACACATTGGGCACGGTTCAGTTCGATGACAGTTGAATAGCGGCGGGAATTAGCTCCCGGGGCTATTCAATACAGCGCAATGTCCATTCTCCCGGACTAAACAGGGTGTTTTGTCAGGAGAATCAGCATTCTCCGACTTAAGTACCGTATGCGACGCTGTTTCCGGGGGTGCGAGAAGAATCATGTCATTGGGCATCATAGGGCGCTTTATTAAATAGCCCCGGGAGCTAATTCCTGGCACTATTCAACTATCATCAAATTGAATCATGCCCATTGATCACAAAATGTATTTGTAAACAATATATGCAGGGGATGCCGTGGCCTGTATTCTGACCGCTGGCATCCCGGCCGCCGGAATATTCTACCCAACCCGTGTGGGGTCTGCACATTCCAGATGGAAGGAGGGGGACAATGTCATAGTGGGCAAGTGTACCGCATATAAGTGGCAGTACATATCTGAAAGTGTACCGCATATAAGTGGCAGTACATATCTGAAAGTGTACCGCATATAAGTGGCAGCACATATCTGAAAGTGTACCGCATATAAGTGGCAGTACATATCTGAAAGTGTACCGCATATAAGTGGCAGTACATATCTGAAAGTGTACCGCGTATAAGTGGCAGTACATATCTGAAAGTGTACCGCATATAAGTGGCAATACATATCTGAAAGTATACCTCATATAAGTGGCAGTACATATCAGAATCAGAATCAGCTTTATTGGCCAGGTGTACTCACGTACACTAGGAATTCTTTGTGGTACAATGCATCGCCAAGCAGCAACATGAAGGGGGAATACATAGCATACGAAGGGGGAAGAACATAGCATACATTACACACATTACACGTATGAGTTGATACTGCACATTGCAACTGTACAATAGACTCAACATATTAGACATATTATACACGTAGGACTAAACACAAAGGCAGCTTGGCAGAGCAGCACCGAGGCAGCCATCCGCGGCGCCAACTATCTGAAAGTGTACCGCATATAAGTGGCAGTACATATCTGAAGGTGTACCTCATATAAGTGGCAGTACATATCTGAAAGTGTACCGCATATAAGTGGCAGTACGTATCTGAATAGCAGGAGGGTAGAAACTCGCCTCTGTGGCTAAACATGCAGAGTTACCTATTTTATGGTGTGTAGATGCAACATTTACAGATAAAAGATAGCATATGTTCCAATAATATGCCCCAACAGGCTGGTATAAGCAGACGTCATGTAATAACATATGAGAACCTCCGTTTATGGAACCTGTGTTGTATGATGTCATAGCTAACACTGGCACACAATCCTGTGCTTAGATATAATGTTACACTGACAGAAATTGATACCCGAGTAATCTAGTGCTACATTTGTATCATATCACGCTGTTCCTAAGATTACATTTATATCTTATGCTGCTTTCAGATCGCAAATGCCGGATCCCACCCGGTAAGAGAAACGTGTCCTTACCGGGTGGGATCCGGCATTTGCGCTCCTTTGCTGGCTTTCCGACCCGGCAATATACCGAGTCGGTTGCCATAGCAGCGGGGGTCGCAGCGGCAGCAGAGGCGAGGGTGGAGGTGGCGCTGGGAGATAAGCTCATCTCCTGCGCTGCCTCTCCCTATGCTGTGAATGGGAGCCGTGTCGCATCAAAAGGGCTCCCATTCACACTGCGCCTGACCCGGTATTCAACCCGGTAATAACCCTTCTTTTTAACCGGGTTGAATTACCGGGTCAGGCGACCCGCTAATTCGGCAAAAGTGCTTTCACATCGCACACTGACCCATTTTGACACGGCAACATGCAGTGTTGATCCCGGGTTATTTGCGATGTGAAAGGGGTATAACTCTCTATAATCAGTGTTCTCATACAAGTTCTTAGAAATAAATAAGAAATGTTTACTTGACACTGGATGTTTAATAAGACAGATATAATAAATGTATCAATTATTATAGTTGTGTTACATTATACTGCTCTTAAATCTATACCTGTACCCAACTGACATTCTTTTTATAACCAGTACTACAACAACTAAATGGGGTTTCAATATTAAGTTACCTGCTACTGTAACTTATATGGGCATGCAAAGTTGGTCTGCATATGTTATATATTACTATTAGGAGACACGTGAAATCATAAACCTATTGTGGCCCACAGATGACTGGTTGCAGGGCCGGTTGTTGGGCGCTGTGCGTCCCGGGCGACAATTTGGGGGCGTGGCTACGTACAGGGGGCGTGGTCATTTAGGCCCCCTGTACAGAGTGAAATGATGTGCGGTGCGCGATGACGTCCTCTGAGGACCTTTGCTGTGCGGTGCGCGATGACGTCATCGCGCACCACACAGTAAAGGACCTCTCTATGAAGGGAAACTAGACGCATACGTGTCTAGTTTCTCTTCACAGCGGGGGGCAGCGGGCAGCGGGGGGGGGGGGGGGGGGTAGGGCACAGCAGCAGCGGATCTTGCCCTGGTGCGGCGCCCTGGGCAAAATTCCTGCTTGCCCGTGGCAAGATCCGCTACTGACTGGTTGGTATATTTGATCTAACATTATATTTTAGTGAGAATCCAATATTGGTGCAACAGGCCATTAGTGACCTGAATCACAATACCTATAACCTGTGCTATCACCAGTTCTGATATATACTCACTATAGGGTGATTACTGCTAGTGGCAGAGATGGTTTCATTTCATTTTGATCACACATAAGCGAAATCAATCTGATATAACATGGCACAGAATGCCTCTGTTAGTAGGTGGATAATACCTTAAGGTGGGTACACACTAGTAGATATATCTGCAGATCAACTTGATCTGCAGAAATATCTATGGACGGATCAGGCAGTGTTCTGTGCATACGCACTGCCCGATCCGTCGGGGACTGACGTCATGAACTGGGCGGGCGTGCACACACGGCCGCCCAGTTCAGCTGTCAATCACCGCCGGCCGCCGCAGCATGTGTACAGCCGGTTGGCTGCCCGTGATGTGCTGCCGAGGTGCACAACTGCCGATACGGCTGACGGGCGACCGACAGTGCGCGCGGAGGGGTGACTGGGGGAGTGAAGATTCTTCACTCCCCTGTCACCCGGCCCCATAGCCCTGCATGCTAATATGGACGAGATTGTCCATATTGGCTTGCAGCTATAAGCGACCCAGCAGCAACGATGAACGATCGCGGGGCCGCGCATCGTTCATCGTTAGTGCCTACACACTGAAAATTATGAATGAGTTCTCGTATCTATAATGGGAGCAGTGTGTGTGGTGCACACGGTCCCCTGGGTCCAGAGGGGGCCCCCACCACACACACTGCACCCATTTCTCCTATACTTACCTTTCCGGTGTCTATCGGTTACTGTGTGTGGGCCAGTGGCGTGCGGTGAGGTCAGTGGCTGGTGAGGCACTACAGCCATAATGTCTGCCGGATCCTGCCGATGACCCCTAACACCGCCGAGACAATACCCGCTACTGCCTCTGAGCGGACTTGCCCACCATCAACTGACCCAGCCCTCCTCTACTAATTTGCATCTCAGTCCGATGCCGCCAATGCCCGCTGCCTGCCTGCTCATCATACTTGTGATATATTGTACATTTTTATAGAAAACAAAATTAGTGTTTGGGACTGGGAAGGGAGTGGGAGGAGGACATGAATGCAATTTTGTTGTCCAGGGCTTCCATTAACTTAATGGAGAAGGGTCTGAATGGGTTAAACAATGTAAAAAAAAAATGCGTGAGGTCCCCCCTCCTAAGTATAACCAGCCTCGGGCTCTTTGAGCCAGTCCTGGTTGTTTAAATACTGGGGGGAAATTGGACAGGGGTTCTCCGTATTTAGACAACCAGCAGCGGGCTTAGTCCGGTCCTGGTTCCAAAAATACAGGGGACAAAAGATGTAGGGGTCCCCCGTATTTTTAAAACCAGCACCGGGCTCCACTAGCCAGGGCCATAATGCCACAGCCGGGGGACACATTTATGTAGGTCCCTGCGGCCGTGGCATTACCCCCCCAACTAGTCAACCCTGGCCGGGGTTCCCTGGAGGAGTGGGGACCCCTTAAATCAAGGGGTCCCCCCCTCCAGGCACCCATGGGCCAGGGGTGAATCCCAAGGCTGTCCCCAGCACCCCTGGGTGGTGGGTGCCGGGCTAATAGCCATACAGATGTAAAAAATAAAATATTGTTTTTTTGTTGTGGAACTACAAGGCCCAGCAAGCCTCCCCCGCTTGCTGGTACTTGGAGAACCTCAGGTACCAGCATGTGGGGATATAACGGGCCCGCTGGTACCTGCAGTTCTACAACAACAAAAATACCCAAATAAAAACACAGCACACACACTGTGAAAGCAAAAATGTATTAAAACACACACACTCACACATACTTACCTACATCCCACGCCGGTCACGTCCACTTGACCAGTAGAATCAAATAGGGCCGGTACCTGTAAAAATGAACATTAAACTTACAAACGAAGTAATCCACAGGAGTGGGGGGGGGGGGGGGGGGGGAGAGAGAGAGAGAGAGAGAGAAATGAATGAATATTATGCACTCGCTGATGCAGGAAGACATTAGCACAGACAGGGGAGAGTGCTGCTGCTGGCTGGGAGGATGTAGCAGGCGCCCCCAGAAGTTGTGCCCCCAGTAGCAGTGCCTGAGTAGTTGTGCACGCTGTCGCTGTGCCCCCTGTCGCTGTGCCCCGAGTAGTTGTGACCCCTCTAGCTGTGCCCCCATTAGCAGTGCCTGAGTAGCTGTGCTCCAAGTAGTTGTGCCCCCAGTCGCTGTGCCCCTTGTGGTTGTGCCCCCAGTAGTTGTGACCTCAGTCGCTGTGCCCCGAGTAGCAGTGCCCGCAATTGCTGTGCCCCTAGTAGCAGTGCCCCCAGTCGCTGTATCCCCAGTCACTGTGCCCCCTGTAGCTGTGCCCCTTGTAGCAGTGCCCCCTGTACTTGTGACCCTTGTAGTTGTGTTCCCAGTCACTGTGCCCCCTGTAGTTGTGTCCCCTATAGTTGTGCCCCCAGTAGCTTTGCCCCTGACAATTCTAAATTCCTTGTCGTATAAACAACCCTTATGAAGCTAAGAACACTGTACGCTGTTTATTTAAGAAATACCGTAATGATACGCTATTTGCGTAACGATCGCTCAGCCGTAGGCGAGACGCTCAAGCGTCACGTTCGCTCACGGCCCAGTGATCACAGGACACGTTATTGGTTATGTCTAGGGGAAAGATTCGCTGTAACGTAGCGTACGCTAGAGACCACGAGGAGGTCACCAGCGATGCAGACGCTCACAACACTATACCTTTATGTTAAACCTTATACCGATGAAATACACTGAATACCTTAATGTGAGTACAGGGTGTAAGTGCAACCTTGTGGAACCTGACTATCTACAAAGCTGCATGAGCGTCACCGACGCTCAAATGAACACTTATCACTATAGGAAATACACAGATACTGGTTTAGGTTTCCAAGGCCTATTAACTGTATTATGTCTAATATACTTGTAAAAGGGGATAACAGTACATATGATACACTACAATATAACAGAGACTTCCTAACCACAGAACTAAACAATAAATACAAAAAGACAATACTTCACTGACCTAAATGCAATACGATACAATACTATAATACTATAAGGTATTTAAGAGAAAAAGAGGAGAGAGAGAGATAGAGAGAGAGAGAGAGATTGGCTCGCAGAAAGACAATGATTATGGAGAGAACTTACGCACAAAGGGTATGATCGCCAGCGCCTCGATATCCAGCTCCCGATTATCAGCAGATAACCGTTGATGAGAGAGTGAGAGCTGGATGTGGTCGGCCTGCCTATTTATGCTCCACACACAATGCAATCTCCTGGTCCTACAATCCCATTGTCCATTGGCCGAAGGAATTCGGCCCTGTACTGTAACCAAAGGTCATAGGTTGATTCATACAGGTGGGCTGTGCTGATTTCCAACAGCTCAGGTGGGTGGGGAACTGGGTTTCCCGCCGCATACCTGAGTATGTGCAAATCATAGAAATGGACATAAACTTCTTATGTCCATAACTATTCGCACGAGCGATTAATACGCTCCAAACCAACACCGGAATATTGCTAATTAAATACTCTTTCGATGGGTATCAAACACTGCTGTATGACTCCTGTTAGACCCTTCGTGCAATACAAAGAGGGATTCCTCAGCTCTGGGACATTATACTTTAACCAAACTTACAGAAACTATCAAAGGGATCATGATCTATAAACTACATTAATTGTGAACATTTGTAACTAATGAGTCGCACGCTACGATCACATAAACTCTACCGTAAATGCGCATACTGCGCGTGCGAGTGCACGCTATTGCGGGTATGCGCTTCCACGGGAGAGCGTACGCATGCGCAGCACGGACCAGTGTGCGGTGCAAATATGGCAGTGTGCACTAAGACATTTTTCTGACTTTGACACCCCCAATAGCTATGCCCCTTGTAGCAGTACCCCTTGTGGCGTTGCCCCCTGTGGCTGTGCCCCAAAGCCCAAACACAGACACATAAAAAAAATAAAAAAAAACAGAGTACTTACCGCTCCTGCAGCGCTGCCTCCGTCTCCGTCCGCCGGCTCCTCTCTACTATGGGATAGACGTCATGAGTCATGACGTCTCTCCCACTGTAGCGCCGCTCAGACACCAGAGGTCAATTATGACCTCTAGTGTCAGTCAGTGGCGCTGGTTGCAGCGGGCGCCCACACAGCCCACGGCGCCTGCTGCAGCCGGGAAGGGGGCTCGCTAGTGATTGGACAGCGGATCCAGCACTGGATCCGCTGGGCCAATCACATCTGGGGGAATGACAGGGGCGTGCATTCATTAGGGCTGAATGCACGCCCCTGTCATTGCGGCACTAGTAAAGGTGCCGCTTCCCCATGCATTTTCAATGGGCTTTCACAGCCCATTGCTGCGCCCGCCCCCTGCCCAACCCCCGCTGCCCGGTCTATAATGGTAGCAGCGGGAGGCACCTCTCCCACTGCCTCCCAGCCTCACATGCAGCCACAGTAACAGGGGGGAATGGTTAAAATAATAGAAGAAGATATTTATAACAGACTCTGTATTATAAATATCTTCTTTTTATTATTTTAATCATTATGACAGGGGAGGCACTGCCTCCCCTGATTGCACGTCCCTGGTGTGGGTCCCCTCTTCTCCTGTAGCCGTCACCGCTGCTGCTAGCGGACATTTTTCAGAGTCCTGTGTATGCGCTGTAGACTCTGGCACTGTGCCAAAGTCTCAGCGCTGACAGCAGTGGATATTTCCTAGTGTCCCTGGATATCAAGGACGCCTACCTCCATATCCCAATTTGACCTCCTCATCAGACCTATCTGAGGTTCGCCCTTCTGAACGATCACTACCAGTTCCAGGAGTAACCCTTTGGCCTATCTACAGCTCCGAGGGTATTCATGAAGGTGATGGTGGAAATGATGTTCCAGCTCAGGGTCCAGGGGCTCAACGTAGTCCTGATAAAAGCGAGTTCCAGGGAGCTCCTACTGCTCCATATAGATCTCACTATATAGTGGATCTTCAATTTACAGAAGTCCCACCTGGAGCCATCACAGCGGCTCCTGTTTCTGGGAATGCTACTGAATACTGTAGCGCAGAAAGTGTTCCTCCCAGAGGACAAAGTGAGAACTCTCCAGGAAATGGTTCGCATGGTTCTCCGACCGACTCGAGTTTCCATTCATCTTTGCATAAGATTACTGGGAAAGATGGTAGCCTCGTTCGAGGCCATCCAGTATGGACGGTTCCATGCCAGACCCTTTGAACTGGACATCCGGAACAAGTGGTCCGGTTCCCATCTTCAGCTGCACCGGTTGAGTCAACTGTCACCTCAGGCCAGGATTTCACTCCTGTGGTGGCTGCAGTCTTCCAATCTCCAGGAAGGTTGACGCTTTGGAATTCAGGATTGGATTCTCCTCACGACGGATGCGAGTCTGAGAGGATGGGGGGCTGTCAACCAAGGGGTGAAATTCCAGGGCAGGTGGTCTGCCCAAGAGGCCCTACTTCCGATCAACATCCTGGAACTTGGGCTAACTAAAATGCCCTGATTCAGGCCTCCCTTCTGCTCCAGGATCAAGCAATCCAGGTATAGTCAGGCAACGCCACGGCTGTGGTGTACATCAATCGACAAGGATGGACAAAAAGCAGGGCCTGCATGTGAGAAGTACTGAGAATACTCCTCTGGATGGAAAGAAATGTACTAGCAGTGTCCGCAATCTCCATTCCGGGAGTGGACAATTGTGAAGCAGACTTCCTGAGTTGCCACGATCTCCACCCAGGGGTGTGGGGCCTACATCGCAAGTGTTTCAACAGATTATCGACCAGTGGGGTTTCCCCCAGATCATCATGATGGCGTGCTTCACATCCAACCTCCGTTTGTGCTGCCTACAGCTCGTCCCTGGGATGTGGTATTATGATTTCTACAGTCCTCCTGGTTTGAATCTCTGATGACGGTAGAAGACAAGTACCTCACGTAGAAGACGGTGATGTTACTGGCCCTGGCTTATACTAGACGTGTCTCAGAATTGGGGGCCTTATCATATAAAAGTCCGTATTTGGTCTTTTATGAGGACATAGCAGAGCTCTGGACTAGACAGCAGTTCCTGCCGAAGGTTGTTCCACATTTCATCTGAATCAACCTATTGTGATACCATCTGGTTCAGACGCTTCTGCTCTTCCGGAGGCATTGGATACTGTGCATGCCTTGAAGATCTACGTCAAACGTTCCCGCTCGGATCAGAAAGACTGATTCCTTGTTCATGCGCAGAGGAAGGGATGCCCTGCTTCAAAGCAGCCCATTGCTAGTTGGATTAGACTTACTATCCAACAGGCCTATGTGTTGGCAGCCTTACCAGTTCCTATGTCTCTAAAGGACCACTCTACTAGATCGGTGACACAAATACAAAGAAATTAAACAAGTGCGCAGTCAACAGCAGCTGGTGTGAGGAAGGTCAGATCCCCTGAGTGTATAATGCAGAAAGGAATATAAATAGACCAGCGCTGACTGTATCATAAATTAAAATTTAACAAAGGACGGTTTGTTTATACAAAGTATTTGCAATTTATTCCATAAAAATGCATACAATAAAACATATGAGGGTATATAGAACACTCGATTAAAAAGGTATCACCACCTGACTGTTAAAATTCTGGATGAGTCCACTGTTAAATTGATAATGAGACTCCAATAAAATCGGCTAGGACATCTTCCAATAAATTGAAATAAAGTCACTATGAAGCACCAGTCTGGTAATTATTGCTGCTTCATAGTGACTCTATTTCAATTTATTGGAAGATGTCCTAGTCGATTTGATTGGAGTCTCATTATCAATTTAGCGGGTGTGGTTCGTTTTATCGACAGTGTCTAGGTCGACAATGTTTAGGTCGACCACTATAGGTCGACAGTCACTAGGTCGACATGGATGGAAGGTCGACAGGGTTTCTAGGTCGACATGTGCTAGGTCGACAGGTCTAAAGGTCGACATGAGGTTTTGTGGGTTTTTTTGGTGTCGTTTTCTTCGTAAAGTGACCGGGATCCCAAATGAGTGCACCGCGTCCCCTCGCATGGCTCGCTTCGCTCGCCATGCTTCGGGCATGGTGCCTTCGCTCCGCTACCGCTTCGCTCGGCACACTTTACCGTTCCAATCGTAGTCCACGTGGATTGTTAGGTATGAAAAAATCCAAAAAAAAATGTAAAAAACTCATGTCGACCTTTAGACCCTGTCGACCTTCTATCCATGTCGACCTAGTGACTGTCGACCTATAGTGGTCGACCTAAACATTGTCGACCTAGACACTGTCGATCTTCAGACCGGATCCCCAATTTAGCAGTGGACTCATCCAGAATTTTAACAGTCAGGTGGTGATACCTTTTTAATCGAGTGTGCTATATACCCTCATATGTTTTATTGTATGTATTTTTATGGAATAAATTGCAAATTCTTTGTATAAACAAAACGTCCTTTATTAAATTTAAGTTTATGATACAGTCAGCGCTGGTCTACTAGATCGGTGGGCTCTTCCTGGGAAGCTGCCCGTGGAGTGGAGTCTCGGCCTTGCAACTATGCCGAGCCGCTACCTGGTCGGGAAAGAACATCTTTGTGAAGTTCTACAAGTTTGATACCCTGGCCAAAGAGGATACTGGAAGCTTTGGGACATCCCCATCGTAGTACTGTGTCCCCGATATCCCTTATGGATGCTAGAGAAAATAGGATTTTAAATACAGGTTGAGTATCCCGTATCCAAATATTCCGAAATACGGATTATTCCGAAATACGGACTTTTTTGAGTGAGACTGAGATAGTGAAACCTTTGTTTTTTGATGGCTCAATGTACACAAACTTTGTTTAATACTCAAAATTATTAAAAATATTGTATTAAATTACCTTCAGGCTCTGTGTATAAGGTGTATATGAAACATAAATGAATTGTGTGAATGTACACGCACTTTGCTTAATGCACAAAGTTATAAAAAATATTGGCTAAAATTACCTTCAGGCTGGGTGTATAAGGTGTATATGTGACATAAATGCATTCTGTGCTTAGACTTGGGTCCCATCACCATGATATCTCATTATGGTATGCAATTATTCCAAAATACGGAAAAATCCAATATCCAAAATTCCTCTGGTCCCAAGCATTTTGGATAAGGGATACTCAACCTGTACCTACCGGTAAATCCTTTTCTCGTAGTCCATAAGAGATATTGGGCGCCCGCCTCAGTGTGGTGACTTTCTGCAGGTTCTCTGTTAGGAGTTACCTGTTCAGCTGTTGCTGTTTATGTTGCCAGATGTTGCTGTCCCAGTTATGTTATGGTGTGCTGGTGTATAAATCTCACCACACTTCTTGTTGTTATGTTCCTCTCTCAAGTATGTCCTTTCTCCTTCAGGCACTGTTTTACCTATAACTGCCTGTGGGAGGAGGCATAGAGGGGAGGAGCCAGCACACCCAGTGGAAGAAATGTAAAGTGCACTGGCTCCTTTGGACCCCGTCTATACCCATCGTACTAATGTGTCCCCAATATCCCTTATGGACTACGAGAAAAGGATTTACCGGTAGGTATTTAAAATCCTATTTTTATACTCTATTTTACTGATGCCTTTTTAATGCGTTTTCCACCTAATTCATATGTGTCACACTTTCACCAATACAAACTACTGTAGCGGTTAAATTAATTAACGCTTGAGAAATAGGTTTCCCTGCTTTCTAAAATGCTAAATGCAGCATTACTGTTCTAGAACACAATGGTGGGTATGGCCCGTAGCAAACCATTCATCCTTCTTTTGTAATACAGTATTCTGGTGTCCGCTGAACGGGTGGTATTCAGTATGCCGGCTGCTGGGATCCCGGCGCTCAGTATACCAACAACTATTCTCCCTCTTGGGGGTCCACGACCCCCCAGGAGGGAGAATAATTAGCGTAGCGCGCGTGGTGTGCCATCCTGCCCGCAGCGTAGCGAGTGCAGCGAGCCCGCAAGGGGCTCATTTGCGCTTGCCCAGCTGTCGGTATGCCGGCGGTCACGATCCCATCTGCCAGCATACCATACTACACCCTCGCTGAACAGTACATTAGCAGCAGGTACTTGGGCACATAATGGCAAGGATATCTTGAATGAATTATGACAACTGAATTCCTATGCAATGTTACACAGTGGTTTGGAACATTGCCTGATGAGCGATTATCATAGATCATAAACCCACACATTAAATAACATTACAAGAGATTGTGAAAGATTGTGGTGGTAAAAATAATACGCGTTACATATTCCCAGGCCATGCTAAATCAGGTTAATGCTCTCTATAGCTAGGTGGAAAAGTGGTTAATTTGGCAATCTGGGTAAGCGATGATTCGGACTGTAATAATGTCTATTGCAGCTTGCTCTGTTTATCTTCTCAGGGGGGTTAGTAATACACTCCATGAACGGGTCTTTTGGGCACAATGCCTCACAGTACGACACACTGACCTCTCCAGCACCTGTCCTAAGAGCTAATCAATCAGTTTAGAATTTTTTTGGTGGAGACAGTTATGTCAGGAGCGGGAATGTTTTACAAATAACAGGTGTTGGTTTGTTAGTACAAAAACTGGAATACTTTAAATTACTCGCTGCAACCGTTTTGTGCCTGTCTGTGGGACGTATTGTTTATTGGTTAAAAGCACATCTGTGAATGCAAACTGTGAAGCGGGTGAGCCAAAAAATATCACCAGACTACAATGTACAGTATAAATATGTACAGTGCATCCAGAAAGTATTCACATCGCTTCACTTTTTCCACATTTTGTTATGTTACAGCCTTATTCCAAACTGGAATACATTCATTTTTCCCCTCAAAATTCTACACACAATACCCCATAATGACAACTTGAAAAAAGTTTTTTTGAGATTTTTGCAAATTTATTAAAAATAAAAAACTAAGAAATCACATGTACATAAGTATTCACAGCCCTTTGCTCAATACTTTGTTGATGCACCTTTGGCAGCAATTACAGCCTCAAGTCTTTTTGAATATGATGCCACAGGCTTGGCACACCTATCTTTGGGCAGCTTTGCCCATTCCTCTTTGCAGCACCTCTCAAGCTCCATCAAGTTGGATGAGAGGTGTCGGTGCACAGCTATTTTCAGAACTCTCTGGAGATGTTCAATCGGATTCAAGTCTGGGCACTGGCTGGACCACTCAAGAACATTCACAGAGTTGTCCTGAAGCCACATCCTTTGATATCTTGGCTGTGTGCTTAGGGTCGTTGTCCTGCTGAAAGATGAACCGTCGCCCCAGTCTGAAGCCATGCTCTGGAGCAGTTTTTCATCCAGGATGTCTCTGTACATTGTTGCATTCATCTTTCTCTCTATCCTGACTAGTCTCCCAGTTCCTGCCGCTGAAAAACATCCCCACAGCATCAGGGCTGTCTTAACAGCAGTGTAGGCCCCTGGGCACAGCAGTGCACTGGGCACCCTACCCATCCTTCAGCAGTAAGGGAGGTGGTTGCTATCAGCGGCAGCTTTGATGTCCCGCGAGTGGTAGGGGTGTTCTATCTTACACTCAGCATGTAGGTCCTTTAGCAGTAATATCTGCTAATTACTCCTTTACTGCACATTTGGGGCGAGGGGAAGAACACTAAACTGTAGAAGGGGCATTGGGCTGAATGAAGTGGCCCTGGTACATGACTTCCAGGGTTGTATGGGGTGTTTAATACGTAGGGGAGGGGTGGATAGAGGAGTGGGCTTAATATTCAGCATTTGCTGGTGGGAGAGCAGCTTGCTTGACTGCAGATATCTCCAGTTCCTGGAAATAGATTTCTTAGCTTTGGATAAAAAATAATAGGATAAAAAGCTAGAGAGTCCCACCTTCCAGGAAGTGCTGGTGACTTGAGGATCAGAGTTCAGGAGCCAGAGCAATCCACCAATGAAATTATAAAACTGAATACCAGGTGTGTGGAGCTGGAGCAGGGACCAGCTGCTTGAAGGCTGATATCTCTGGTTCTGGGCATGGTAGAGACAAGCTGTCAGTGTCCACGAAAAAGGGAGAGTCCCAGCTTTTGGAGTATACCCTCAGAAAAAACTGTAAGTCAGACAGAACCTGAGATATCTGGCTGGGAAAAGCAATTAACAGGCTTGGATGAGGACCACTGCTTAGAAATCAGATATCTTCAGTTCCCCAGGGCTGATTTTCAAAAATATGGCACCCCTGGAAAGAGGGAACCCTCAGCTATCAGCATAGTGCCCTTATACTCCTGGGGCCCTTGGGCAAGTACCCATTGAGCCCATATGAAAAGACGGCCCTGCACAGCATGATGCTGTCACCACCATGCTTCACTGTAGGGATGGTATTGGCCTGGTGATGAGCGGTGCCTGGTTTCCTCCAAACATGACGCCTGGCATTCACACCAAAGAGTTCAATCTTTGTCTCATCAGACCAGAGAATTTTGTTTCTCATGATATGAGAGTCCTTCAGGTGAATTTTGGCAAACTCCAGGCGGGCGGCCATGTGCTTTTTACTAAGGAGTGACTTCCATCTGGCCACTCTACCATGCAGGCCTGATTGGTGGATTGCGGCAGAGATGGTTGTCCTTCTGGAATGTTCTCCTCTCTCCACAAAGGAATGCTG
The DNA here is from genome assembly GCF_028390025.1 of Pseudophryne corroboree. Classification (NCBI taxonomy): domain Eukaryota; kingdom Metazoa; phylum Chordata; class Amphibia; order Anura; family Myobatrachidae; genus Pseudophryne; species Pseudophryne corroboree. Next base: position 41,096,899 of record NC_086455.1, read on the forward strand.
TAGCTCTGATAGAGTGACCATCGCGTTCTCGGTCACCTCTCAGACTAGGGCCCTTCTCCCCGATCGCTCAGTTTAGATGGCCGGCCAGCTCTAGGAAGAGTCCTGGTGGTTCCGAACTTCTTCCAGTTACGGATGATGGAGGCCACTGTGCTCATTGGGACCTTCAAATAAGCAGATATTTTTCTGTACCCTTCCCCAGATTTGTGCCTCAAGACAATCCTGTCTCGGAGGTCTACAGACAATTCCTTTAACTTAATGCTTGTTTGTGCTCAGACATGCCCTGTCAAGAGTGGGACCTTATATAGACAGGTGTGTGCCTTTTCCAAATCATGTCCTATCAACTGAATTTACCACAGGTGGACTCCAATTAATCTGTAGGAACATCTCAAGGATGATCAGTGGAAACAGGATGCACCTAGGCCTTTTCACCTTTTTCACAATAAAATAAAACAGCCATGTAAAGCAAGAAAATAGTAAATAAGCACCCATCATTTATAAAAGCACCCCCTCCCCCCCATATACCCAGGAATGCGAGAATGAGTCAGACACACTCCTGCAGATGGAATTACTGAGTACTGACCCAGCCAACATCAAAGTCACCCACCCATCACTCTCCCAGCATGGCTCCCCCAAAAGAGACACAAACCTTTTGGCTGCTGCAGAGTCCGTGGAGCCTCACATCCGTAGAGCCTAACCAGCTCTCCCCAAGGGAACTTCCTGAGAGGAGCTCCCTCTACTGTTCATTCAGGCAGCCTCCAGCTCTCAGAAAATATGTGGAAACAGCTGCCGCGTTATACACACACCCTGCGGAGCTCCTCCATCTCTATAAAAAACAAACAGATGTATCGGTAAGTTGTGCGATGGATCGGTGGGCAGGGGGGGTTTCCAGGTACTCGGAAACCCCCCCTGCGTGCGTGTATACCCACACCATATGTGTGCCAACCATTGCCATGTCGACCTTTTAAACCTGTCGACCTTTTGTACTGTCTAGTTTTTAAATGTTTACCTTTTATACCTTTCAACCTATTGACTGTCAACCATAGGTTACTGACCTATTGTCTGTTGACCATATGTTGCCGACCTATTCACCGCCGATCTGTCATCCACCACCCTCTCATTATGCCTAAACCAGATGCATTTTCTGCATAGAATAAAGTGACTCCAAGGACACATTCTCTCTCCGTCTGTGAGAGACACGACAAAACTTATTACCTTTTCGAAATTATTTTTAGATGATGGATTTCATTGTGATTAATAGTATATCAAGTGTGGAAACATCCGGCTAGAGCTAAGGAATAAAGCCAATTAGGATCAGGCATAGAGAGATAATTTACAATGCAGCTGTTTCATCAATTAGGAACCTAAAACAGGCTGTTTCTAGACCAACTTTACATCAAGGACATGACACTGATATACTCCATCCCAAGGACCTTAAGCCCATTAAACCACAGGGAGAAAACATTTCCATGCTCTGACTCCAGTGCGAACAGTTATATTGTTGTTTGCTTAATGAAACTCTTCCTAATGCATGTCATTTAATACTGCAAACATGAGAAAATGCCATATTATGCTACAGGGCTGCCTAATATATTGCTTTGTGAAATATTTCATTACAAGATATCTTATTATCTTTGGAATTTTGTAAGGTCATTTACATTAGGGGGAAACGTTTGTACAGTTGGCGGTGATAGGAGCCTCAAACAACATTTATTCAATCTTACAATAAGCTTATATGGAGGAACACAAAAAAAAAAAAAAAATATATATATATATATATATATATATACACACATATACAGAGAACCCTGCACTCTCCTTAGTAGTTTCATTCACTTTAATGCTTTAATATACAACTGAATAAACAATGGGGTTTTAGTTCATGAATTGTACAATGCATTTAAGCTTGCAGCCCACTTCACGTGACCCCATTTCCCTGCAAGCACACTTGAAGTGGGCTCCATTGTTTATCCAGATGTTCATTAAAGCATTAATGTGAATAAAACTACTAAGGAGAGTGCAGGTTATCTGTGTATGTATATTTGAGAAGGTGTTCCACTGCACCCCAACTTGGAGGTGGGGAGTACCAGAGCCGTCTTAACAGCAGTGTAGGCCCCTGGGCACAGCAATGCACTGGACCCCCTACCCACCCATCAGTGATAGGGGTGGGAGGTGCTATCAGCGGCAGGTTTGATGTCCTGCGGGAGGGTGTTCTGTCTTTCGCTCAGCATGTAGGACTTGGAGCAGTAATTTCTGCTAATTACTCCTTTACTGCATAAATGGGGCAGAAAGGAGAACACTAAACTGTAGAAGGGGACATTGTGCTGAATGAAGGGGCCCCGGTACATGACTTCCAGGGTGGTATGGGGTGTGTAATACACAGGAGAGGGATGGATAGTGGAGTGGGCTTAATATTCATAATTTTCCGGTGGGAGGGCAACTTGCTTTACTGCAGATATCTCCAGTTCCTGTAAATATATTTCTTAGCTTTAATGGGATAAAAAAAAAAACTAGAGAGTCCCACCTTTCAGGAGGTACTGGGGACACATGTCAGGATGTTCTGGGGACACCTTTCAGGAGGTTCTGGGGACTTGGGGATCAGAGTTCAGGAGCCAAAGCAATCCACCGGCAAAAATATAAAACTGCATATTAGGCATGTGGAGCTGGAGCAGGGACCAGCTGCTTGAAGGCTGATATCTCTGGTTCTGGGCATAGTAGAGACAGACTGCCTGTGTCCACTGAAAGGGGAGAGTCTCAGCTGTAGGATTATACCCTCAGAAAAACTGTAAATCAGACAGAACCCGAGATATCTGGCTGGGAAGAGCAATTAAGAGGCTTGGCTGGGGACCATTGCTTTTAAGTCAGATATCTCCGGTTCCTCAGGGCCGATTTTCAAATATCTGGTACCCCTGGAAAGAGGGGACCCTCAGCTATCAGCCTAGGGCCCTTTTACTCCTGGGGCCCTTGGGCAGGAGCCCATTGAGCCCATACGAAAAGACGGCCCTGGGGAGTACGTGAGTACCGTGGATTTCTGTATGTGTATATATACAACAGTCTTCATTAGCAATTTCACACTAATACCCCTTAAACACCAAAACACCCTGGTCCAACCTGGGTTATTGAACATGGTTTCAAGCCATGTCACAGCAGCTTGAAACCCTGTTCACACGGCAGGCTGGACCTGGGTTACTGCCAGGGCTTCCCATTGCCGGCGCTTGGAGATATAATCATGTCCAAGCATCAGTGAACCGACTCTCTCGTGACCACCGCAGGCTGCCCAGGTTGGAGCCATGTTCGACTCTGGTAGCTTCCAGGGATGGATTCCCAGGTAGCACAACCAACATCTGCATCCCGTCTGCTGGAATCCCGTCAGCGTGTACCTCCCTTTGCAGGCTCGCTGAGCTTGCCACGCTTCGGGCCCTCTCAGTTGGTGGCATGGACCTACCAACTGCGTGGGAATTACAGGTGCATATCGGTCTCCAGCCAGTAGGTAGAATGCCGGCTGTTGGGATTCTGGCATCAGTCTCCTGAACGCCGGGAACTCAGTGCAGGTCCGGTATTTATAAAGATGAAAGAAGCAACACTCATCTTTTGTTAAAAACATAACACCATCTCTAGATTAACCCACAGGATTCCTGGTATCTAGGTGTACAGTGAAGGACTGCTTCCTGATGAAGTCTATCTGGCCGTGGTATAATGGCATTACCCCACTCCTTCTGATGCATTTTTAATTGCCTCTCTCAAAGTTGGAAAAAGACTATTCAAAACGTGTCAGCATATTACAACACTGATTGCGGTGCGGCTTAATGGCTGCATCCAGATGTGTGTGGAGATATACTATTTTATATGTTTCTTGTTGTAACTTCATATTAAATTGGTCTTAAATATAATACCATACAGTGATTTACTATTGGGTACTTTATTATCTTCATGATATAGAAGATCCAGAAACATTGGCATATGAATGTTTAGCCAAAGATAGAAGACAGAGTAACACTGTGAAATGTCTGCATAAAGTACATACTAGTAAGAGTATCTAGTTAATATCAATGACAATGGTGGAAAGATACAAACTTATTGATAACACACAAGGGTGTGTTGATACAATAGCGATAATATTACACTATTTTGCTTGTTTTATTTTTTCCACATGCATTGTACAATATTTGGAGGAAATCTGAGGGGACATTACAAGCACAGAGCTTGAATTTAAATGCATTTATTTTTCTGTATATGACCCCACTCAACCCGAAACCACCACAGCCTCCACCATCCTCCTAAACCATTGCTCAAGAAACAAGCAACATACTGTATGATGCAGCACAACACATCCACCACAACTCAAAACTAAACAGCCCCATGACACTGCTTATTCCGAGAAATACTGTAACTTTACCCTTTCCAAAGAAGTTCATAGCTTCCTTGCAGAAAATGATTCTAACATATGTCTGGAAAAACGATTCTATGCCATCATTTCCAGACGTATGGTCCTCTCTAAAGAGTATGGAAGTTTACTACTCTCTGACATGGCTCATTATCAAGTAGCATGTATTCTCTCTCAATTGAAACATTGGTTCAAGCCCTCCATATCAAAACAGTGGGTTAACCTGAAGAGGTTCCTGATGCCTTAATTCCACCATCAAGGTTTAATATGGACTCCATGAAATCTCAGACCATCTTTTGAGTGGCACAGATATATCTGACACCCTTTTTGTTTGGGACAGCATGATATTGTCTTATTCTGACTGTGTAGTGTCTTCTAGAAATGTATAATTTAAACATACATATTTTCCCTATAATACCTCCTATCTTTTGATCAACTTCAGATCGGTAAGGACCTCCTCCCATCTGACTGCTATAGATACCCTCCAAATCGTACACTAGGTGAGAGATATAAACAAAGATTGCAACACCATCCGCCTACCGCCAACACAAATCATGAACACCAGCGGGGTGCAATTACCTTCTCACATATACATGTTCTAGCAAAGTTGACTGATAAGTCAGCTTTTCAAAGGCAATGGGAGGTTTACCTCCATCGTTCTTTTTTTCCTAAACAATGGGAATGCATCCATCACACCCTGAGGCACCACAAGGTTTTAGGTTGGGGGGCCAAGACATGGCACCCCTGAATCACTGAATGCCACCCTCTCAGAGGCAGCTAGAGTTACCCACCACACCACCTACCTGATAGAGATATATTTATATAGATATCTCTAACTCCAGTATCAGTACCAGTAGGTACATCTCCATCCCCTACACACGCTGTAGGGTATGGAGATGGGTGCAGGGGGGACCTTGGAGGCTGGTGGAGAAGGGCTGTCTGGAGGTAGAAGTTGGAGCAGTCAGAAAGTGAATTATCTTTTTCTTGACACTGTGACCCAGTACATAAACTGGCGCCTCTCAAATCCCCCCCCCCCCCCACACACCCTATGCCGACACCTATGATCTCACCTCATGTCTTATTTTTAAATGCAAGAAAACTGATAAAAATGCATGTCACATTCATTACTAGACTCTACGTTACCCCTGCTAAATTGCATAAGATGTGTTCAAGGTTTTGTAGGCGGCAGTGCAATTCGTTTTACATTTTCAATATATTTTGGGATTACCCTATGATACATCCATTTTGGGGGGCAGATTCCAAACTATTCTCTACTGTTGTGAACGTCCAGGTACCCCCTGAATATGCAATGACCCTCTTACACTGGTACTCTCTGTATATTCCTAAGTCTAACCATTATGAAGGCCATATCCTCCTGCTGCTGAGCCATCCTAGCTCAGAACTGGAAGTAGTCCTCTCTCCCTCCTATAACTAAGGTAAACTCTCAGATCCAGTATAACTGTAAAAAAGAAACAGTGGAGGCCCTATACCTACCCCCTACCTGATAGTCTCTCTCCTCCTCCCTCTAACCTTAATGAACCCACTATGGCAGCCACTTCATGATCTGTGCTTGCTTTCATGTTTTTTGTGGATATGAGACAGACCTACACTTCTTAATGCTGTTTATCAGTTTGTTTGTATTTAACTTAAATGTGTTTTTTTGTTGTACAGTGTCTCTGCATCTCTGCTTATGTCCTCCCTACTATCCCCTTTTCTTCTTTCTGTAACCCTATTCCTATGTTTTGAAAAATGTTCAATAAAAATTTAATGAGGAAAAAAAAACTTGCCAGGCTACGCCAAAAACTCTATTGCATTATATCAGACCAAATTACCTTTACCCGACTCCAGGACTCCTCCAACCATTGCAAGTCATCTTTGATGGCCAGGATTTAGTTGACTGACTTGCAAGAGCCAAAATTATTCCTCCTAAATTTAACACTTGGGGAACACCAAAATGAGCTGCCTTATCCATAAGGACATTATGCAACCAGGCCCAAACAAACCTCAACCACCTACCCAATGAACCTAAAGTGCCTCGGGAAAAAAAGAGGTATCACAAGCCAGGGGACGTATGGCTGCCTAAAACACAAATGAGTTCCCCAATACACAACTAAAGAATCCAAACTGGGATCTGGAATGAGCTAGACAGAAACAACACAATGAAAAACCATGAAACATAACTAAACTAACAACCGAATGCATACCACATGAAACCAATACCAGTGGTCTAGCCAGTAAGGGATATGAGTGACCCCCACAGAGAAACCCAAATAATCCCACTTTTACTTTATTCTTATGTTTTGCTGGTTAAAGAGGCAATATTACTTTTATTTCCCAAAGATATGTAATATGTGACAAGAGGGAAGAACCTGTGGTCAATCCATGCAGGAAGTGCTCCCAACGAGGCAGTCCATACAAATTTACTTTTTGTAAACTGAAGACTTTCATCAAACTAAGGCCTCCAGCAAGCCTGCAGGTGACATTGCTGCAACAGTGCAGCAGGAAGAACCTGGGGTCAAACACTTTTTGTAAACTGTAGGCTCTGGTAAACCTACAGATGACATTCCTGCACCAGGTTGGAAAGAACGGGTACCAAAATCCTTCGGATCTGAACCCAAATATTACCATGCATCATGAGGAAACAGCCCCAAAATGGAACCTTGTCAGCTGTGCCGAGTCTTAGTGCACCAAAACATGCACTGCAGAAGGGTACATCTCAGCATAGAGTAGTGAGTCTTAGAGGGCCTTTCACTATTCTGTACATGCCAACTGATACATCTTGGAACACTGTATCTTGCAAAGCAGGGTCAATGGACCCACTAGAACATCTGAAACCGCAAAGTGGTGCCCTCCACAAACTTTGAAGGAGACACCAGTTCTCCAATACAGAAAACCCTGAAGTGAACCTTAACGAAAGTAAGACTAAATAAAGTCACCTCATAACAATCACTAGAGTCTAATGCCACACAGACAATAACAGCCACTAGGAGAGAAACAAATGGGCACAGTGCCTATGCTCAATGGGGGTTCAATCCTTGCACAACCCTTGAGGGGCTTACTTATAAGATAGCTAAAATATAATAGAACTTAGCAAAAGGCAAAATGCCAACTAATACCCGAACCACAGATGCGTGAGTTCAACTCAGTCACCATATAAAAGCAAGCGTCAAGCTATGCCTGCTCTTATCTCTTTGCATGGAAGGAGTATTGCTCTTGCATGGCAGTCCAGTAAGAACATAAGATGACTGGAGCCAAAGACTTCTCTTCAAGTGCTTCTTGTCAAGTTGCCAAAAAGAGGAAGTGCATAAGTCCACTATTAAGGCAGTATATGGTGCCAAATCTTGGCCACTTAAAACAGAAAAGGTCATTGGCAATACTGTTCTCTAACCCAGTGGGCGAAAAGGTGCTATTTAAATGCAAGCAACTCTGTAATATCCATGCCAATAGCCTAACTGTCGGCAAAGAAGAGACCTTCTGATTATTAATAGCTTGAACCACCCCAATTTTGTTGCACTATGAAATAATATTTTTGTTCCTCGGACTCTCCCACCACAATTCTAGAGCGATAATGATTGGGAATAATTCAAGCAAGAATAAAGCTTGAGACTACTGTAGCTTCGAACCACCTGCAGGCCAAGGGGAGGGATATCGGATGGTGTAATGGTTAGCATTACTGCCTCACAACACTGAGGTCATGGGTTCGTTTTTCACCATGCCCCTAACTTGTATATATTTTCCACGTACTTGCGTGGGTTTCCTCTGGGTACTCCGGTTTCCTCCCACAATCCAAAAATATACTGGTAGGTTAATTGAATCCCAACAAAATTAACCCTAACGTGAATGTGTGTGTGTACATGTGGTAGGAAATATAGATTGTAGCTCCACTGGGACAGGGACTTATGTAACTGGCCAAATATTCTATATTAAAGCGCTGCAGAATATGTGTGCGCTATATAAATAACTGGTAATAATAATAATAATAATAATATCAGTACCATTTAAAATAAGAACCAAAACCTCCGGCCCCAGCTGCATCCATAAGGCGCTCATAACTTTATTGTGATTACATAAACCTTTTCTTTAAGCTAGCTTATCACTAAATTAACAACACCACACCTGAAATAAAGACACGGACACAGTAGCTGGAGTTAAAGGTCAGACGATGTTTATTAATCGCTGACCAACTCTTTAAACTATAATTGTGATCGAATTAGAATTGATTTTTGAATATAGATTTAAATTTAGTTTGGAGGATGGCAAACAGAAAGTCGCTGCCAAACACCAGCACCAGTCACCTAGATGAAAACCACCAAACCAAGGAGGGGCGTACCCAGACCCCGCCTCCTTCCCGCATAACCCGCATTGTGCTGGCCTTACCCCTCTTTCTCTGGCAAACGTTCGGTTCCCGCAGGGGAACGTCTAAATGTCCAACCGCAAGAAAAGGACACACCTGCCGTCCTTCTAAAGAGGGAGCCCCACAATGACCACTTATGCCTGTGTGACAGCTGGTTGGTAGCGACTTCTCGCCAATCTGGCTTTCAATAGCCAACTGCAAAATCAAACAAACCGTAGCTGAAATCTGGGAGGGCGGGCGGGCATAAAATGATGGCAAGAGGAAGTCTAGGAAAATGGCCACCACCTATATACTATCCTAAGACCCTCCTATTAATCTTGATGCACAACCTTCTAATCCAATAGGAAAAAACCAACCGGGAAAACTGATCTGCCTAGCAACTGCTTAGTCATTTCAACAACCAATCACAACAAGTTGATCTCTTATATGGCCTCAGGCTTATGCAGCCTTCAGCTTATCTAAGGCGCTCATAACTTTATTGTGATTACATAAACCTTTTCTTTAAGCTAGCTTATCACTAAATTAACAACACCACACCTGAAATAAAGACACGGACACAGTAGCTGGAGTTAAAGGTCAGACGATGTTTATTAATCGCTGACCAACTCTTTAAACTATAATTGTGATCGAATTAGAATTGATTTTTGAATATAGATTTAAATTTAGTTTGGAGGATGGCAAACAGAAAGTCGCTGCGAAACACCAGCACCAGTCACCTAGATGAAAACCACCAAACCAAGGAGGGGCGTACACATACCCCGCCTCCTTCCCGCATAACCCGCATTGTGCTGGCCTTACCCCTCTTTCTCTGGCAAACGTTCGGTTCCCGCAGGGGAACGTCTAAATGTCCAACCGCAAGAAAAGGACACACCTGCCGTCCTTCTAAAGAGGGAGCCCCACAATGACCACTTATGCCTGTGTGACAGCTGGTTGGTAGCGACTTCCCGCCACCAAGGTTTACCAAACCGCCACCGCCATCCGCAACCAGCAACAGTAACCAACTAAGAACAACTAAATAGCTCTACCGAAAAAGACAAAAAATATCCTCCAGGAAAAACTGCACTCCTTCCGGAGAAAGATGAACCCCATCCTCCTTGTAAAACTGCTTGTTCCTTAGCACCAGTAGAGGATGCCTGATCGCCACTCCACCTATGGCCCTAACAAAAAGAGACACCGCCGAATTAACCTTCTTGCGTGCTTTCTCCAGCGCCGAGAAACGCACCGCACCACGCCAATGGAAACGAGGCACCATTTCCGACCAAACAATGCAGACTCCTGGCCAGTGACAACGGACCGCCACCAAATCCGCCTTAACGGACAAAACCAAATCTATGCCCTTAACTCGACCTAGATCATTCCCACCCAAATGAATGACAATACAACTAGGGCGACCCCAGCGGCGCTCCCGGGAAAAAAGGACCCGCAACAAATCACCCCATAACATGCCTCGAACACCTAACCATCTCACTTGCCTGGATCCAAAAACCTCAGCTGCCCTAAGTGCCATGGGATGCTTTGTCGCCCAAAAAATATAGGAATGACCAACCAGCCATATTTGGTCCCCAAAATTGATGATAGCTGCAAAAGAAAATATCCTAACATCAGATTATGAACATAATACATACAAAAAACACAACGGAACAAAAAGAAACCCAAGTGAAGGAGAAAAATCAAAAAACCTCCCGTGGACCTTGAGAGAACAGCCAATTGAAATTAGGCCCCCTCGGAGGAAAAATTTTAAAAATTCACTTCACACCCTCGATTCCTGAACGGTAAGCGTTCAAAAACCGACGAGTAAACACGTTTTTGGGTTAGCGCAACAGGCGCACTTATAACTTATCCAAACGGACATATGACCTATAGGAGGCCGACTTCCAACGGCCCAACTCCCGAATAGCCGCAGGGGATGAACCTGTAGCCGCTGCATGAGTAGCCGCCCCAATCCGAAAGGAATGGGTACCGAAGTCCGCCCCCTGCAAGCCCAATGCCGCCAAACATTTTTTGAACACAGCAGCAAATTGAAATTTCGTCAGAGGGTCAACCTGCGCGTGCACCAGCAGCTGGTCGCCCCCTGGAGGCCTCAACCGTACATACTCCTGCGTCAACCGCAGCGGGCAAACACCCGGTTCTTCCTGAGCCTCCAAGGACAACCAGCGACCCCGACCTGCTTGATCTGTCTTGGACCGCACAATCCTACAGAGTAACAGGCCCTCCTGCAAGCGCACATTTTCGTAAAGCAAACCCGACTCCCGAGACGTCTTGCTGCATGCCACCAATTCGCTCACCCGAAAAGCCCCGAAAAAGGCCAGGGCATACGCACAACCAAACAACGCGACCTCGAATTCCGAGGACGCAATTTGAGGCAGCACCCGCAGTAAATCCGTTAGAAGCTGCAACGTTACGGGCCTACGTGAATCCGCAGGCGCCGGGCGCAACCTGGCCCAACCTTTCAGCGCTCTGGAAAGGACAAACGACCCCGTGGGGTCCGTCATCCCGTGGAGCCGCGAGTGAAAGGAAATGCCCGCAAGGGCAGATGCCATGGCCGCTTTTGACCTACCGTTTCGGTAATGTTCCCAAACAAAGGTCATCAGGGCGTCGGCCGAAGACTCACCTGCTACCCCGTACCTACTCTGAAAGACCGACCAATCCCGCCAGGCTGCATCATACGCACGGAGAGTGGAGGGAGCCAGAGCACACCTGGCTAAAGCCGCTAACCCGACTCGACCATCTGCCAGACAGAAGGTGGGCACTGTGACCCCTCCGCAGCCGCTCCCGGCGCCAACGTCCTGAATTTGTCAAATTGGAACCGAGACAATGCATCCGCAATTCCATTGTCAACTCCAGGCACGTGGCGAGCCCTGAAATTAATATTGCGCTGCAAGCAAACTAACACTAGATGCCGTAGCAGCCTCAGAGCCTGCGGCGAGGAGGAACGCTGATTATTAATAGCATGCACCACCCCCAAGTTGTCGCAACGAAACAAGATGTCCCTATTTGCAAACTGGCCGGCCCATAATTCAAGCGCCACTATGATCGGAAACAATTCCAGCAAAAGGAGGTTCTTGGTAAACCCCCGCGTTACCCACGAGGCCGGCCAAACCGCAGCGCACCATGCGCCAGCAAAAAACGCGCCAAAACCTTGACTGCCTGAGGCATCCGTGAACAACTGCAGCTGCTTACTGGAACAACAAGGCGCGGGCCACAAAACTTCCCTGTTGAAGGACACCAGGAAAGAGACCCAAATCCGCAAATCATCTCTGATCTCGCGGGAAAGGTACACTGTGTGATTCTGCCGGACCGTCCCCGCCGTGGCCCGCTCAAGTTTGCGACAGAAAATCCTACCCATGGGGATAATCCGGCACGCAAAATTGAGAGAACCCAGCAAGGACTGCACCTGCTTAAGCCGAACTCTGCGTTTGCCTAGACAATCAGTAATTAAACCCAAAAGCTTACGCACTTTATCCTCGGGCAGGCGACAGCAACCCCCTACAGTGTCAATTTCTATACCTAAATAGCTAAGACAAGTGCAAGGGCCCTCGCATTTGTCTTGCGCGACAGGCACCCCTAAAGCGCTGAATAATGACCTGGCCACCGTCAGAATGTCCCCACAGACCGAACTGTCCCCGGGCCCCACAAAGAGAAAGTCGTCCAGGTAGTGAGCCACCCCCGGTTGGCCGGAGGCGGTCTGGACGCACCAGTGCAAAAATGTGCTAAAACACTCAAAGTAGGCGCAGGAGACAGAACAACCCATGGGGAGACACCGATCCACGTAAAAGTCGCCCCCTAGTTTGAAACCAAGAAACCGCAGGGAATCTGGGTGCAGCGGGAGTAGGCGAAAGGCCGACTCCACGTCCAATTTTGCCAACAGACCCCCCGGACCACAATCCCGCACCAAGCGCAGCGCGTCATCAAAAGACTGATAACGCACCCTGCACTTGGCCTCCGGAATAGCGTCGTTGACCGACAAACCCGGAGGGTGCGACAAGTGCTGTATCAAGCGAAACTTGCCCGCGGCCTTCTTGGGCACCACCCCTACTGGGGAAATGCACAAGGAGGGCAGTGGGGGAAAGGCGTAGGGCCCGGCCATGCGCCCCAGGCCAATCTCCCCGTCCACTTTCCGCCGGACCTCCTGCGGGAATTCGCGAGCCGATCTCAAATTCTGGCGCGCCACCACATGCACCGAATCCGAAATGGGCAAACGAAAACCGTGCCGAAAGCCCTCCAAGAGAAACGCCGCCGCCGCCTCGTTGGGGTACAAGCTAAGCCAGCGCTGCAACTCGGGAACTAGAATCGGGGAGAAGGCCTTACTTGCCAACTCCCCCGGCCTCGGCGGAAGCGGCGGGCTTACCGCCTGCCGCCGAGGTGCAATCCTTGGCCGGGTGACTTGCCCCGCACAACTTACATGAGTGGCGAAAACGACAACTCGCTCCTTTGACGCACTTGCCGTCGTTGTAGGCAAAGCACTTGCCTTTCCCTATCAAGCGGGAACCCGCAGCCCCGGCCGCCCCGGGCTTCTTGGCCGTGACGTCCGGGGTGGGCTTGACCTGTTGTGTGACCTCCAACCACACCTCGACATCCTTAAAACCCGCGGGCAGGATGGGGTTGCCATCCTGATTGCGACGGAACTTCTCGTCGTAATCCCGCCAAGCGGAACCCTTGGATTTTAAGTACATATCGTGTACCAAAAACAAATATTTAACTAAGTTGGCATACTCCGAGGGCCGCGATTCCGTGTAGCAAGCCGTGAAAACCAAAAAGCCACGCAACCACTGGTGAAAATTGCGAAACGCATTTTCCCCAATACCACCCGGCTTCTTGGCTGCGTCAAAACCTTGTCGCATTTCCTCCGTAAGGGTGAATATGTCTACGTACTTCCCCTTCCGGATTTTTTCTCGCATGCGCTTGCGAACCCCCCGTGTAACTGCAGTGTTGGCGCAATGTACCATCTCCCCATAACGGGGGGGGTCAGGAGGGACCACCGGCGCAGGCGCGCCCACCTTATGCGCCTCCTTCGCCATTCGCCGCGCGATGAGCCTAGCTAATTTACGCGGGCGCCGCGGAGAACCAGACGAAACGCTGCTAGAAGATGAGGAACTAAAGGTTGACATGTGCAAAGGAAGGGTTAGCTCACCTGTGTTAGAAGGACCCGGAACCGCGTCGTCCGCTGCACCCGCCTCCGCTGATGGCCGCATCTCCACCGTCGATGTTGCGGTCGTCCGCGACTCTCGCCTCCCGCCGGGCGTAGCCCCTGAACTAGTCGGAACCTGTAAGGGAGAAACAGAGGGGACAACCGGCACAGAGGAGACCAAAACATCATTCACAACGGGTTGAACCTGCGGAGGAGGAGGCCCCGCCTCGCCGCTCCGCGGCGGATGGCCGGCGGGAAGCTGCAGGGGGGGACCACCAACCGAGGCGTACCCGACTGATTGCGGGAAGGCAGCCCCGCCTCCGGCACCGAAACCCATGTGGTAAGACGGCCGCCACGCAGTATGCGGCGGGTAGCCGCTCGCCCCCGCCCATCCGGATGACACCGGAATGAACTGAGGGGGTGCCGGGAGGGGAGGCCAACCCTGTGCTACCTGACTCCCCCTGATCAGTGACTGCCCCGGTTGCGAGCCCGCAAAGGCAGGAAGGGGCGCCGTGACTCGGGGGCCGCTGACCGACCATGTGGTCTGCACGCCGGCGCCCGCGCCGGCTACGTGCAGGGAAAATTGTGGACCGGACGTAACTGTGAAACCCATGGAGGGCATGCTGGCAGCTAAGGGGAACGCCGGCGCCAGAGGCCACGGAAAACCCCCGGGGAAGGACTGGCTCCCCGCGAAGCCTTGCTGCGCTGCGTACGAAAGAGCCGGGCCGGGTGCCAGGTAAGACGCTGCGATGGACGCCTGTGCCGACCCTAACTGAAATGCCCCGGGCAGGGCGGAGGGGGGGTTTGAAAACCGACGAACGGGGACGCCGCCACGGGCGGCGGAGCGACTGCCGACCAGGGGCCTCTAAAGCAGGCCCCCGATGCCGGGGTCACCTCCGGGAAACCCCGCCATGTAACCGAGGCAGGGGCGGGCGCAGCGGCAGACACTGCCACGTCCCCCGCCCCAGACATGCCCGGAGTCACCAACCCCCCATTGCCACTCAAGTACTGGGGTGCGGTAGGCCCCTCGCCAGGGAGGGGTGTATGCGTGTCCTGCGCTGTTCCGGGGACAGCGGGCGCCTCTCCCCGCTGTCCCGGACTCATATCCCCCGCCTGTACGTTGGCCCCCCCCTCACCAACCGCCGCACCGCCGCGGCCTCCCGGCGCCACGTGTGCGCCCGAGCCGCCGCCGAGAGCAGTCCGCGGGGAAGGTGGGGGAGGCCCGGCGCTGATCAGCGCGCCGTGAGAGGGAGCCGCTGAAGGGGGCTGGGCTGCTGTGGGCGCCGGTGACCGCGGCCCGGCCGGGCCGCGCGGCCCGGCCGGGCCGCGCGGCCCGGCGTCACGTGCCGAGCGGCCGCTGGCCGCCTGCCTCTGGCTGGCTGGGCAGCGGGCCGTCACTGCCCGCCCCCGCCGCCTGTCCGCAGCCGACGAAAGTAACCTCCGGGGCCCAGCACTAGGGGAACGGGAGCGGGGGGTGCCACCAGCCTCCACGAGGCGGCGGGGAGGAGGAGCAGAACGCCGTGGACGCGGCATAACAGGAGGGGAGGGGAGACACTGCAGCAGTACCCAGCACCTCCACACCAAAATACAGCAAAGGGGGAAGCAAAAAAGGGGGATAAGGACTAAAAGGAATAAACAATATAAGTATCAATATACTTAACCTTCCTGGGCCATAAAATGATGGCAAGAGGAAGTCTAGGAAAATGGCCACCACCTATATACTATCCTAAGACCCTCCTATTAATCTTGATGCACAACCTTCTAATCCAATAGGAAAAAACCAACCGGGAAAACTGATCTGCCTAGCAACTGCTTAGTCATTTCAACAACCAATCACAACAAGTTGATCTCTTATATGGCCTCAGGCTTATGCAGCCTTCAGCTTATCTAAACAGCTGTAGTTGCAAGCTAGATAATGGAATGGACCTCTAAATGCACACCCCATTAAATTCAAACAAGAAGGAATCCAAGATCCTCAAATCCTGCAGCAATTCTACAAAAAGTTGGATATAATGGTGAGGCCTTGCCAGTTTAGCCATAGACCTTTGCCAGTTTTCTGCAAAAAATGTAGCCCATGCAAAATTAAACAATCTCATAAGGAGTGAATCTGCCTCAGGGTGACCCTATGAGTCGCACCATGAATGGAAACCAGGGCCCTCATTCCGAGTTGTTCGCTCGCAAGGCGATTTTAGCAGAGTTACACACGCTAAGCCGCCGCCTACTGGGAGTGAATCTTAGCTTCTTAAAATTGCGAACGATGTATTCGCAATATTGCGATTACAAACTACTTAGCAGTTTCAGAGTAGCTTCAGACTTACTCGGCATCTGCGATCAGTTCACTGCTTGTCGTACCTGGTTTGACGTCATAAACACACCCAGCGTTCGCCCAGACACTCCTCCGTTTCTCCAGCCACTCCTGCGTTTTTTCCGGAAACGGTAGCGTTTTTATCCACACGCCCATAAAACGCCGTGTTTCCGCCCAGTAACACCCATTTCCTGTCAATCACACTACGATCGCCGGAGCGAAGAAAAAGCCGTGAGTAAAAAAATTATCTTCATAGCAAAATTACTTGGCGCAGTCGCAGTGCGAACATTGCGCATGCGTACTAAGCAGAAAAACGCTGCGATGCGAAGAAAATTACAGAGCGAACGACTCGGAATGAGGGCCCAAGTCTTTTAGCTTGTGAACTTTTTATGTTGGCAGATGTCAACAACCCTCCACAGAAATAATCTCAATAACGAGGTAAATCAACCTGGTAGAAAGGCCCTCAGTCTCTTCCTGAGAAACTGGAACACCAAAATAGCAATTCAAAATGGCAAAACAGGGCCTGGATTGAAAACATCAATTCTGAGCAGCTCTGAGAATCACACAGTCCCACCTCAAGGAATTCATCCAAATAATATGGGTCAAACTCTGCTATACCAGCAATGATGCATGAGTGGAGAATGTTGGCAGAGTGTTCTGGTCTATATCGTGCAGCGACGTCAGTCCACACACTTTGTAGCTTAAACAGTAATGCAGGTTTATTTAGTGTACACAGGTGACTCAGATGTAACACTGATAGCGGTAATCAGGAGCCCATATATCACACAAGGTAACAGCATTAGGTAGTGGTACTTATCAGGAGATGCCTGTGGTGGTGAAGCATGGAGGACTGCATGGCCGTGCAGTCTGACTCCCACTGTAGAGAAGATGATGCATGCACTGGAACACTGTGAGTCTCTGTAGCTGAGATCTATTCCCTGTCTTAGCTCTGCACGCTTGCACACACCAGGACTCTGTCTCTGTGTGTCATACTTTCCTCACTCTCTCCCTGAGATTGAAACAGGAACTACATCATATAACTCCGCCTCTGAGTGACTCCTGGCACTGGAGGTCTAACACTAGGGGATGCACCCATAGACTGGTACACAGAAGGAGACAGGCACAGAGCGCACCATGGCCCTCATTCCGAGTTGATCGCTTGTTGCCGTTTTTCGCAGCGTAGCAATCAGGCTAAAAATCGGCTGTTCTGCGCATGCGTATGGTATGCAGCGCGCACGCGCAAAGTACTTTCACACAAAACTATGCATTTTTACACAAGGTCGAGCGACGCTTTTCAGTCGCAGTGCTGATCGGTGTGTGATTGACAGGAAGTGGGTGTTTCTGGGCGGAAACAGAGCGTTTTCGGGGAGTGTGCTGAAAAATGCAGGCGTCACGGATAAAAACGCAGGCGTGCCTGGGGAAACGGGGGGGGGGGGGGGGGGGCTGGCCAAACGCAGGGCGTGTTTGTGACGTCAAAGCAGGAACTAAACTGACTGAGGTGATCGCAAGAAAGGAGTAGGTTTCGAGCTGCTCAGAAACTGCATGAAAAGATTTTCGTGCAGTTCTGCTAACCTATCGTTCGCACTTCTGCTAAGCTAAGATACACTCCCAGAGGGCGGCGGCTTAGAGTGTGCCTGCTGCTAAAAGCAGCTAGCGAGCGATCAACTCGGAATGAGGGCCCATATCCTAACAGAGAAAAGAACTGAAGTGCTGAAACAATGCGCAAGGCAAAGAATATTTCATGAGAAGTCATGTCCACATAAAACTTATATTCAAGATGGAAACCCATATGTACATACATAAGGAGGAAGGCCAATTGAATATCATTTTTATTTAACAGAGCCTCCCATCCCATCACATTCACCAATGCCTTGTCAAAGGCCTGGTATGTGACCCAACAAACCTCCCCAGGCATAGCTGTGATTAAGACATTGAGTTTGGGGTAAGATAAATGTATATTAATCTAAATATTAACAACTGCTTCTTGGGAACGACTCACTCAGGTTAAAGAACCAAGTTGGCTATAGGAGGGGTAGGAAATGGCCCACTAATACTGCCCATAAATACTTCCATCCGCACCTGTACTAGAGCGACATTCCTAGCAGACTGAAGATTTCTAGGGACCCCTTGCTAACTTATCCAACTACTGGCAGAAAAAAAGAATGAGAACACGCAGAAAATAAAAACGGTACTTTCTCCCTATTGGGATAAAATGCACGCTAACAGGCCATGACATGCAAATTTCCTGGCGTTCCCACCTTACTTAGGGACAGTCCCAAAGGATTCCACTGCTGTGGGGCTGCAATGGGGTATCTACAGTCCAATATGGTGTGCGTGTTGCATGTATATGCATGGCTGTTATAGAGCAATGCAGTGTCAGACTGGTGCATGTAGGGCCCACCGGGGAAATGCAGTAGTAGGGGGCCATATTAGGGGTGTAGCCAGTCTGCAGAGGGGGCGTGGCCTGCCACATCATTGGTTTGACTAACCATTAGAGAGTGCAACGTCTGGGCCCCTTCATAAATATATACAGTAATTCAGCTGCTGCATGCATGATAATGTACCAGATTAATAACAGATTAATAACAGCAATGCACTGTAGAAAATACACCATCGTCCAGTATAAGGTGACATATGTATGATGTATAATACAAGTGCACAGTCTGGAACCTGATCCTTAGAGCAGGAGGTGGGGCCCCAGGCATTGGGGCCCACCGGTGTTTTCCCCTGTACCCCTGTGGGCCAGTCCAAACCTGGAGCAATGTACTACTTTAGCCTGAGCAACATAAGGATGCTTGTTTTTGTCCCTAAACTTCATAATAAATTATAATACACCTAGATATCTTGGCTGTATGAGCTTGGGAACAAGGTGACAGCTTACTTTTAATAGATGAAGATTATGTAGGGAATGATGAACCCTAAGCCCCTATAGGATAACAGACCATCCTGATATTGGCCCTCATTCCGAGTTGATCGCTCGCTAGCTACTTTTAGCAGCCGTGCAAACGCATAGTCGCTGCCCACGGGGGAGTGTATTTTCGCTTTGCAGGAGTGCGAACGCCTGTGCAGCAGAGCGTCTGCAAACACATTTTGTGCAGAACAAGACCTGCCCTGTAGTTACTTATCCTGTGCGATGATTGCTGCGATGAATGACACGGTAATGATGTCAGATACCCGCCCAGCAAACGTCCGGCCACGCCTGCATTTTTCCAAACACTCCCAGAAAACGGTCAGTTGACACCCAGAAACTCCCACTTCTTGTCAATCTCCTTGCATCTGCCAGTGTGACTGAAGGGGTCGCTAGAACTTGTGCAAAACCACGATGTTCTTTGTACCCGTACGCCGCACGTGCACATTGCGGCACATATGTATGCGCAGATTTGCAGGTTTTTTTAAATGATCGCTACGCAGCGAACAGCAGCAGCTAGCGATCAACTCGGAATGAGGGCCATAGTTAGATATACACTCCAAGTTTCTACACATACTGAGGGGCTCCAAGATGGGACGGGTGGGCAAAAAGATCCTGGGGCCAGGCCTACCTGGAGTCACGCCTGGACACAAACACCCTCCCAAGGGGATTTGCAATTTCCCCTGCAGCATCAGCAGTGGGTACCACATGGTCCCAAGGGGTTATGGCCACAACCCCAGCACCATAACAATGTACCCCATAATACCATGGCCCAACTCTTTTTTTAATGGCAGACCTGCATATTTATGCCCAGATTTACAATTTTGGTATTTTGCTGTCTTCTCCTCCATTGCTGTAGACCCTTCATGGCGATAACTTTACCAGAGTGTAGTGTTGTATGCTGGCGGCCGGGCTCCCGGCGACCAGCATACCGGCGCCGGAATCCCGACCGCCGGCATACCGACAGCGTGGCGAGCGCAAATGAGCCCCTTGCGGGCACAGCTATTTATTCTCCCTCCAGGGGGGTTGTGGACCCCCCAAGAGGGAGATAAAGTGTCGGTATGCCGGCTGTCAGGATTCCGGCGCCGGTATACTGTGCGTCGGGATCCCGACAGCCGGCAAACTGAAGACCACCCCTTTTACTACATTCTATATACTTCTATGTTAGAAAACATTTATTTTTTAAAGCCATTAAAATGATCATTAACATTTCATGATGGCAGGCGTTCATAATTAAAGTAGAAGATGATGAAACAAGGGGTATAAAATTCTGCAGCCCTAGGCATAAGTCTATGTTACATGGCCACAATTATATCTAATAATGTATGTAGAGGTGACTCTATGAATGGGAATGTATCTGTAGGCAATGGTGTATATCCTGTTTTAACTTGCTTATATGTTTCAATAGGCACCTATGCTCAAGTTCCTTCTACAGCTCATGGAAAGTCTGTGAATGTGTACCCACAAGTTCATTTTGGTTTTTGAATCACAAAAACATATTCTGTATTATCAGCTGTTTATTGTACATTATAAACAAAATCATCTACCTAACAGAACATTCATTAAATATGCGCATTTATTATAAACTACTTAACATTGCAACGGTAATTGCATTTAGAATGATGATCATCTCACACAGAAGAATACGTCATTAAGTGTAATCTCTTGTCTGGATCAAAACAAAAACACCTTGGAGATATATTTTTAGACGCTATCAGTGAAGGTAGCTAGGCGGTTCTGCTGCTTTTAGATCATCATGGGAATAGTTATTTAAGTTGTTTATTAACATGGCCTGTCACTTGTCAGCTATTCATTCCAGCAAAAGAGGAAGACTCATTTCGGCCTGAAGAAGAGCTGAAGACAGTCTCAAGTTTTTGCCCCTTCCCAAAAAGGTCAACAACTGGTGTCTAATATTAGGTACACATGAACCTTCCACTTCTGCCGGCAGATTTTTGCCTAACCTGTAGAATTCTTTCTCTACAGCAGAGGTGTATCTACCCATTGGCCAGGATGGCACTCGCCAGGGGCGCCGCCTGGCAGTGACACCCTCGACCAATGAGTGGAATCACTTAGTAGTGGCATCGCCTGGGCTGAAGGATCTCACAGTAGGCAGGAACATGCGCCGGTGTTCGGCACCGCAATGCACTAGTGAAGAACATGAAAGTGAACTACAGTTCCCAGGAGCCTTTGCTGTCGGGAGCTCCTGGCAGCAAGGGTTGCTGGGAGCTGTAGTTTATTTTCACTTTCTTCACAAAGTGTGGTGCGGTGCCAAAGTGTGGTGTTCCTGCCTACTGTGCAATCCTCCAGCCCAGGTGATGCCCAGCTCATCACATTAGGTACTGCAACATATTAATTGATATGTGCTTGGAGGTCTATATGCAGGGAGGGGAAAGGACTATATGCATGGAAGGTGAAGACTATGTGCAGGGAGGGGAGAGGATTATATGCAGGGAGAGGGGAGACTATGTACTGGGAGGGGAAAGGACTATGGGCCTCATTCCGAGTTGTTCGCTCGCTAGCTGCTTTTAGCAGCATTGCACACGCTAGGCCGCCGCCCTCTGGGAGTGTATCTTCGCTTAGCAGAATTGCGAACGAAAGATTAGCAGAATTGCGAATAGAAAATTCTTAGCAGTTTCTGAGTAGCTCAAGACTTACTCCTACACTGCGATCAGCTCAGCCCGTTTCGTTCCTGGTTTGACGTCACAAACATGCCCTGCGTTCGGACAGCCACTCCCCCGTTTCTCCAGACACTCCTGCGTTTTATCCTGGCATGCCTGCGTTTTTCCGCACACTTCCAGAAAACGGTCAGTTTCCGCCCAGAAACCTCCACTTCCTGTCAATCACACTACGATCACTTCAACGATGAAAAATCTTCGTTCGGGCGTGAGTAAATCTACTAAGTTTTGTGCAAAAATACATAGCGCATGCGCGCTGCGTACCATTCGCATGCGCATTTTTGCCTTAATCGCTCCGTTGCGAAAATCGGCAACGAGCGAACAACTCGGAATGACCCCCTATATGCATTGAGGGGGAGACTATGTTCCGGGAGGGGAGAGGACTATATGCAGGGGGAAAGACCCTGTGCTGGGAGGGGAGACGACTATATGCAGGGAGGGGGGAGACTCTGTGCTGGAAGAGGACTAAATGCAGGGAGGGGGGAGATCCTGTGCTGGGAGGGGAGATGACTATATGCAGGGGAGGAGACTCTGTGCTGGGAGTAGAGATGAGCGGGTTCGGTTCCTCGGAATCCGAACCCCCCCGAACTTCAGCCTTTTTACACGGGTCCGAGGCAGACTCGGATCTTCCCGCCTTGCTCGGTTAACCCGAGCGCGCCTGAACGTCATCATCCCGCTGTCGGATTCTCGCGAGGCTCGGATTCTATCACGAGACTCGGATTCTATATAAGGAGCCGCGCGTCGCCGCCATTTTCACACGTGCATTGAGATTGATAGGGAGAGGACGTGGCTGGCGTCCTCTCCGTGTAGAATAGATTAGAGAGACACTTGATTTACTACTTGGGGAGCATTAGGAGTACTCAGTACAGTGCAGAGTTTTGCTGATAGTGACCAGTGACCACCAGTTTTATTTATAATCCGTTCTCTGCCTGAAAAAAAACGATACACAGTCACATACCATATCTGTGCTCAGCCTCAGTGTGCTGCATGATAATATCATCTGTGTATATCTGACTGTGCTGAGTGCTCACTGCTCACACAGCTGAATTGTGGGGGAGACTGGGGTGCAGTTATAGCAGGAGTACAGTGCACACTTTTGCTGCCAGTGTGACTGACCAGTGACCACCAGTATATTGTCTGCCTGAAAAAGTTAAACAAACACTCCTGTGGTGTTTTTTTATTTTATTCTATAAACGCATTCTGCTGACAGTGTCCAGCAGGTCCGTCATTCATTATATTATATAAATATTTACCTGCAGTAGTGTTATATTTTTTTTGTTCATCTCTATCATCTTTATCATCTCTATATTAGCAGACGCAGTACGGTAGTCCACGGCTGTGGCTACCTCTGTGTCGTCAGTGCTCGTCCATAATTGTATACCTGCCTGTGGTGGGGTTTTTATTTCTATCTTCTTCATACTAGTAGTTTAGGAGTCTGCTGACAGTGTCCAGCAGGTCCGTCATTATATTATATATACCTGCAGTAGTGATATATATATATTTTTTATATCATTATCATCTCTATACTAGCAGACGCAGTACGGTAGTCCACGGCTGTAGCTACCTCTGTGTCGTCAGTCACTCGTCATCCATAAGTATACTAGTATCCATCCATCTCCATTGTTTACCTGAAGTGCCTTTTAGTTGTGCCTATTAAAATATGGAGAACAAAAATGTTGAGGTTCCAAAAATAGGGAAAGATGAAGATCCACTTCCACCTCGTGCTGAAGCTGCTGCCACTAGTCATGGCCGAGACGATGAAATTCCATCAACGTCGTCTGCCAAGGCCGATGCCCAATGTCATAGTACAGAGCATGTAAAATCCAAAACACAAAATATCAGTAAAAAAAGGACT
Source organism: Pseudophryne corroboree (assembly GCF_028390025.1). Taxonomy (NCBI): domain Eukaryota; kingdom Metazoa; phylum Chordata; class Amphibia; order Anura; family Myobatrachidae; genus Pseudophryne; species Pseudophryne corroboree. Next base: position 41,120,505 of record NC_086455.1, read on the forward strand.
CAAAAATCTAAAATAAAATCGTCGGAGGAGAAGCGTAAACTTGCCAATATGCCATTTACCACACGGAGTGGCAAGGAACGGCTGAGGCTCTGGCCTATGTTCATGGCTAGTGGTTCAGCTTCACATGAGGATGGAAGCACTCAGCCTCTCGCTAGAAAAATGAAAAGACTTAGGGGTATATGCAATTCACGGTGAATCGCGGCAAATTATCGCCGTTTTTTAATTCGACACAATTCGACAGGTGAATTCCGGCAGGTGGCTGCCGGAATTCACCATATTCAATGAAAAACGGATTCGACATTCCCGCGGGCGAAAAACGGCCGATTTGCCGGATTTTGCCGCGATTTAAAAAAACGGGAAAAAATGGCGTGGGGTCCCCCCTCCAAAGCATAACCAGCCTCGGGCTCTTCGAGCTGGTCCTGGTTCTAAAAATGCGGGGGAAAAATTGACAGGGGATCCCCCGTATTTTTTAAACCAGCACCGGGCTCTGCGCCTGGTGCTGGTGCAAAAATACGGGGGACAAAACGAGTAGGGGTCCCCCGTATTTTTCACACCAGCATCGGGCTCCACTAGCTGGACAGATAATGCCACAGCCGGGGGTCACTTTTATACAGTGCCCTGCGGCCGTGGCATTAAATATCCAACTAGTCACCCCTGGCCGGGGTACCCTGGGGAAGTGGGGACCCCTTCAATCAAGGGGTCCCCCCCCAGCCACCCAAGGGCCAGGGGTGAAGCCCGAGGCTGTCCCCCCCATCCAATGGGCTGCGGATGGGAGGCTGATAGCCTGGAGTACTTGGAGAACCACAAGTACCAGCATGCGGGAGAAAAACGGGCCCGCTGGTACCTGTAGTACTACTGGGAAAAAAATACCCAAATAAAAACAGGACACACACACCGTGAAAGTAAAACTTTATTTCATACGTCGACACACACATACTTACCTATGTTCACACGCCGACATCGGTCCTCTTCTCCATGTAGAATCCACGGATACCTGAAAAGAAAAGATCAATATACTCACCTCAGCCAGGGTCCAGAGATAAATCGTTTCTATCAAAAAATGAGGAATTTCTACGAAGATGGAACGATACCTTAGACATTTGCTCAACAAATTTGATGAAGGTAATCATTGCTGATAGGGAAGAGAATATAAGAAATATAGAGGAGGAAATTAAAGATATACGAAAAAAATTGAAGCCAATAGAAGAACTGACAGATTTTAAGAATTTAGAAAATCTTACCAATTTAAAATTGCAAAAAATTGAACAAGGAATAATAGAACAAAAAAAGAAGAAACTCACTAGAGATTATGAGGATTATCAAGGAGACATTAGGAATTGGAAAATAGAAAGGAGATCGCAGATAGGAATGGAAGGGAGAAGAAGACCATACTCAGATGAACAGAGACAATATGATACAACTTACAGAAGGGAAAGAAACTACTACAATCAACCACAAAACTATTCTGAACGACAGATGAAGAGATCTGAAGAAAACATACGGAGAACGAGGGAAGGAGAATCCGAATATAGAAGGAAAGAGTTACAGAAGGAAGATGCGGGATACCGCAGGAGATCTGTTAGAGAGGAAAGATCAACATGGAGAGATACCAACATAAGGGAAAGAGACAACCATCGATGGGAGAGAGAAAGAGGATAACAGTGGAAAGTTTTAGAAGAGAAGAAAAATAAGAGAACAGATAAGGAGAACTACCCTACAACCGAGACCTTGGTTAGGAGTTTCAATAATGGAAGGGAGGACCAACAAGAAGTCCTGAATCTCTTGGCTCGTGCTCTTATGGAACGTATTAATAATAGGGGAAAGAAAGAGACCGTATTGGAAGAGCGAGACCGGATAGAAGAAGAAGATGATACAGAGGCTTATTTAGATGCTTTTTTAGAGCTAGCACAACAAAGAAATGCTTCATCGTTAAGTCTGGGAGCAATTCCAAAGAAAACCCCAGACTCAGCCACAAAAAGAAGAAGGAGACGAAAAAGAAGCTCACCATCCATAAACGGGGGAAGCGAGGAGGAGCAAAGAACAGGGCTAAAGAAAAAACAGAAGAAAAACAACAACAACAAAAAAACTACACGCAGGGGATATTCAACATAAGTAGTTATGAATTGACCCCATTTGAAATAAAAGTCCTGGAGAAAGGGCTAAAGTTTGCTCCGACGAATACGCTCAATAAATTTGACACCATAGTGGACCTTCAAAAGTTCATTAGGACAATTACTCTAAAGAAGTTCTTTAAAAAGAAGGAAAATGAGAATGGAATAAAGGAAGATAGAGCATTAGAGCCGTATGAACACTCTAATTTGAAAGGGAAATCCACGTTCTATCCCTCACATTTAAAAGGTCATCTGTTGAGTACTTTCCAGAAGTTAGTGGAAGAAGATATTAAGAAGATTCCAGAGAAGGTGGGAAAGGCAGAGAAATGGAATTTGAGTGTGAAAGAGAAAAATGCCCTGAAAAATCTCAAACAGAATAAAAAAATTGTGATCAAACAAGCGGATAAAGGGGGGGGGGGGGATTATCATTATGGATAAAGAGAATTACGACAAGGAGTGCATGAGATTATTAGAGGACACAAGTACGTATTTAGAACTATCGAGAAACCCTATGGAAGAGTATAAGAAAGAATTGGAGAAGATACTCAAGGAAGCATTAGAGAAAGGGATACTCACGAAGAGTGAGTTCAAATATGTTTACCCAGAACATCCGAAGGTGGCAGTGTTCTATCATTTGCCCAAAATCCATAAGGACCCTAAGATCCCCCCTGGAAGACCAATAGTTGCGGGGATTCAATCACTAACTTCTCACTTGTCCTGCTATATTGATGTCTTTTTAAATAAGCTAGTGACGACACAAAGAAGCTACATTAAAGACACAATACACATTCTAGATACATTAAATAAAATAGAATGGAAAGAGGGCTTCTTATTGGCCACATGTGATATTAAATCGCTGTATACATCAATTAGACATAATCACGGTATGGCAAATGTTCAAAAAATTCTGACCGAAGAGTCAGACTTGCAGAAAGATCAAATCGAGTTTATTTTGAAAGGTATCAGCTTCACGCTAGAACATAATTTTTTCTGGTATGGAGGTAAATATTATAAACAAACCCAGGGAACAGCTATGGGTACAAACTTCGCCCCCTCATACGCTAATCTCTTTTTAGCGCAATGGGAGAAAGAATTTATATGGTCAAACAATGAATATCTCCCAAACCTTGTCCTATGGGCAAGGTTTATTGACGATGTGATTATCATCTGGAATGGGACCAGGAAAGATCTGGAAAGCTTCATTATGAAGTTGAATGTAAACAATTTCAATCTAGAGTTTACGAAGGAGATTAGCGATATAAGTATAAATTATCTAGACTTAACCATCTTCATTGAGGATAACCATATTGAAACAAGAACATATAGGAAGGAGGTAGATTGCAATAGTTTTTTAAATTTTAGGAGCAATCATCACCCCAAATGGCTATCAAATATTCCAAAAGGACAGATGAGAAGGATTCGAAGAAACTGTTCTAAGAAGACAGATTATGATATACAAGTAATGGACCTTATGAAACAATTTGGGGAAAAGAATTACATCCAGAGAGACCTGATAGATAATAAGAATGAAGTGGATAAAATGAAGAGGATGGATCTCCTGTGTTATAAAGATAAGAATGAGAAGAAAGGGGATGAAATAATGTTCTTAACGGGATTCTCGAGCCAGCGGAGATTTTTGGAAGAAAGTATATATAAACACTGGCACATTCTAACTACAGACGAGGACCTTCGAGAGATTATACCAGCAAAACCTAAAATAATATATAGAAGAGCACCCACCCTAAAGACCAGTTTGGTGAGAAGTTATTGTAAGAACGAGATGAAAGAAGAAACAACATGGCTAAAGGACATGAAACCAGGTTTCTATAAGTGCAATAACTGTGTAGTCTGTAAGAAAACAAGAAATATTTCAACAAAGCCAATCACTAAATATAAATCGAACAGTACAGGAAAGGAGTATAAAATAAAAGACAAAATCACGTGTAATTCAAAAGGGGTGATATATTTGTTAACATGTCCCTGTGGGCTTCAATATGTAGGCAAGACCTATCGTTGCCTTCAGACTAGAATTAATGAGCATTTGAACAATATTAGGACACAAAAAGAAAATCACAATATTCCGGTACATTTTGCTAAAGTACATAATAGTGATCCTGCGATGCTATCATTTTTTGGGATTAAACTGGTACAAAAGTCATGGAGAGGAGGAGACTGGGATAGTGAACTTTTGAAGGAAGAGGCAAGAATGATCTTTGAATTGGAGACTTTGGTCCCAAAGGGTCTAAATATAGATTGGGAACTCTATCCGTTTTTAAAGGAATAAATTAAATAAGATGTTTGAGAGAATTTTATATTGATTTTTAATTTTATTATTTTTTATTATATAAATATGTATCTAGGAATAATGATATTTTAGAGACACTGTGTGTTTTTTGTGTCTTTTTGTGTTTTGTCTTTTTGTGTTATAGTGATGTGTAAGATGCGTGTCCACTTAAAATATTGATACGTGGACGGGATACAGTGGACCTTATGTAATTGACAATAATAAGATCTGAATGAAAAGTGAAAAATGGTGTTTACACAATGCCTGTATCAGCGGATGAAAATGAGAGGACGATTGTAGCTTTGATCACTAGGGCAATAGAAATACCTCATGTCCGGCCAGGATGTTCCATTAAAATCACCATGGATACCGGTACACAAATGGAGACTCTGGGACGGAAGTTCCAGAAGTAACCTAGACGACGTATGTGAAGAGAGGAGTCACGAGGAACGGAAGTGACGTGACGCATCAGCTGGATGCGGCGGTGGTTGAACAGCGGGTTGCTAAGTGACCGGCAACGCAGATGGAGGAATCAACCACAAGGACCGGAAATGACGTGGTGCAGCTGAATGCTGTGAGTACTCGGTTACCATGGAAACGGAAACCGCACGGAGGCTTAAATAGCGGGGATGAAGTGTACTTGGCCATCCTGAGGAAGCCTGCTGAGACAGGCGAAACTAGTAGATTGCTGAGACACTGGATTTTTTGTCTGCCGGCAGACACCCGTCGTTTGTCTCTCTGCGGTTCTTGAAGTAAGTGACTTTCCATAGGTTATGCATGAAGGGAACTGTGCATTCTGGCTTCAGAAAATTGTGACCTGAATGGAAGCTGTATTAAGACTGCCTTTTTTGATACAAATAAGTTGTGGAAAATTACTACATTCCTGGGACTTAAGACTCACTTTTTAGTGAGTTCCATTTTGGAAAAATTAACGTTTTTTGGGACTTAAGACTCACCCATCAGTGAATAGTGAATAAATCGCTAAGGATAGCGTATCACTATCATATATGTTGTTTATGTTGTTTGTACTGTTGTTTTATTTTATTTCAGTATACCGGTATTAGGAACCACTGTATAATTTTTAGTATTCTAGAACGGAGTGAAAGACACTTTTTATGGAAATCCCCATAGTTTACCTTTAATAAAAGAAAATTGATTTTATTTCACTCTTTTGAATTGTGTGATTATTGATATTTTCATTTGTATAGACCATGGCTATGTGCTGGGAGGGGGGAGACCATGGCAATGTGCTGGGAGGGGGGAGACCATGGCTATGTGCTGGGAGGGGGGAGACCATGGCTTTGTGCTGGGAGCAAGATGGGGACTACTTTTATGTGCTGGGAGGGGGTGGGGACTATGGCTATGTGCTGGGAGGAGGAGGGGGACTACTTCTATGTGCTGGGAGCGGGATGGAGACTACGTCTATGTGCTGGGAGCGGGATGGGGACTACTTCTATGTGCTAGGATGGGGTGGGGACTACGGCTATGTGCTGGGGACAGGAGGTTATCTACCCATTGGCAAGGATGACACTCACCCGGTGCACTGGCTGAGGAGGGGGCACTGCCTGGTGTTGCCACCCTTGGCCAGGGAGTGGAATCATTTAGTAGTGGCAGTGCCTGGGCTGGTGGTTCACACAGCAGCCAAGAGCTGGCACCGGTGTTCAGCACCACAATGCACCACAGTGAAGAAACTCAAAATAAACAACTAGAATGCTATTCTTAATATATCACTACATCACCACTACTAGGTAGTGCGCAGAGATACCTTTTCACTGCCATTAATATTTGATTATACCCCCTGACTGCAGGAAACATGGCTGGACAGAGCCCCTCCTTGGCTAGGCACTGCTGATTTCTCCACAGTGTGACAAGGATTACTGTGTGGGCATGATGTGTAAGGGGCACTATGGTGTGACATAATGTGTATAAGGGGAACTACTGTGTAATGTAATTTGAATTGGGAGTACTATTGTGTGGTCATGCCCCTTTCCCACAAGATCATGCACCTTTTTTGCCTATGCACCTTCCCTATTTCAAATATGGGGGGGGGGGGCCCATAACCCTAGATACACCTCTGCTCTACAGCATGTCAAAAAACAACTTTTCATAGTCCTGAACTTCAGTAATTCTCTTCCTGTGTACCTATCTGTCCATCGCTTTAGCAATCCTGGTCTCAAACTCGTTGCATCCGCTTTGTAATAAATTTAAAATAAGTAAACAATTTTGTGCTAATTCGGCATATGGTTACATGTTAATATTTTGTGAATAATAAAGTTATGTCTGTATAAAATGAAGATTAAAAAAGGTGCAACAGGAACAGAAGGCCATGTCTGCAAATCTGTTTCCCCCCGTTTGTGCCTTGGTCGACTTTCCACAAAGCCAGGCCTGATTCTCAGGTAGGTGTATGGCATACTTGCCTACCTGACCCTCTCCATGAGGGAGAAAATGCTCTGTTCCTGGACTTTCCTGGTAATGTATGATTGCCATCACCTGTGGTGAAACACCTTTCTTATCAATTAACTAGCTCACCACAGGTGATGGCAATCATACATTACCAGGAAAGTCCAGGAACAGAGCATTTTCTCCCTCATGGAGAAGGTCAGGTAGGCAAGTATGCGTGTATGGTCACTGGAAATGATAAAGTCTAATGTGAAATGTGATCATATTTAGCATATAAATACAACATTCAGCTAGCCTAGACGTTACACTGTCACTGTTGCGGTACCTATTAATACACCAAAGTATGCTAATTAAAACCCTACAGTAACTCAATTATGGTCTCAAGTTTTACTGTGCAGACTCCATTGATGAGTTTCTTAAAATAGCACCATAGTCAGGAATAACAGCAGGCTTTTAGCAAGCAGACAGACCCAAGGTCAATTTAGTCTTATTGGCCAGAAGATAATTTTAGCTGGGAGGCAAATTCTAGTCCCTGAAAAAAAAAGGTTCTGCTCACAATCTCTCTAGGCAGCAAACATGTTAAAAGCCTAAACACTGTGTTACTATAACTGTCTATAACATAAGCCTTAGGAGACGGTGACACTGTTTTCTGTTGTCCTTTTAATTTATTTGTGTTTGTTCTTGGAAGGGGGTAAACTGCTTGTGAGTCTATGGTGCAATTCACATTGGACTTCCTGTTATTTACTCTGGATTAGAGCTTTTTGTTGATCTTTAAACCTTACTATTATTGTTATTATCCTTTATGTATTCTGTCACACTGCACAATAAGAGAAATGTATTCAGACACTTCATTCCCTGCTCCAGTGGAGCTTACAATCTAATTTCCTGCCACAATCACATAAATACACACCAGGGCCAGTTAAGTCACAAAGCAATTAACCTACCTGTTTGTCTTGGACTGTGGGAGGAAAATGGAAGATATCACCTTGATTTAAATGAAACCCACAGCCCCAGTGCTGTCCGGCAGCAATGCTATCCACTGTGCCAAAAAAGTGTTCAGAAATGTACCTGATTTGTTTATTGTCTGGGAGTTTTAAACAATACACAATAAACTGTTCTTTTCATTGTACAGCGCTGAGGACACTAATACCCCTTTCACACCGCACAAATAACCCGGTATCAACCCGGCATATTGCCGGGTCGACATGGGTCAGCGCGCGGTGTGAAAGGGGCAAAGCCGAAATCCCGGGTCGCCTGACCCGGCAATTCAACCCGGGAGTAAAGCAGTGTTATACCCGAGTTGAATACCGGGTCAATGGCAGCATAGACAGGCTCCCGGGTCGATGTGACCCGGGACCCGTTTACTACAGCAGGGAGAGGCGGCGCGGAGGTGATCTCATCCCCCAGCACCGCCTCCACCCCCGCCCCCGCTGCTGGCTCCGCCCCCGCTGCTATGGCAACCTGCCTGGCATATTGTCCGGTCGGGGGAAGCCAGCACCAGCGGCCAGTGCCGGATCCCACCCGGGAAGGACCCGTTTCCAATTCCCGAGTGGGATCCGGCATTGGCGGTGTGAAAGGGGTATTATACAGCTTTCAGATCGCAAACCCAGGTCGGACCCGGGTCCAAGCTGGCTCAGACCCTTTCACATTGCAGTTTTGACCTGGGTTATTCCCAGGTTATTCCCGGGTGAGTGCATTTCACACTGAACCCGGGTCACCCATGTTAGACACTGTCATGTGATTTAAAATGGAAGTTTCTGGCTCACATTGATGAGGTTTCAAAGGAAATAAAAGGAGGGACTGGGGCATACTTGCCTACCTGACCCTCTCCATGAGGGAGAAAATGCTCTGTTACTGGACTTTCCTGGTAATGTATGATTGCCATCACCTGTGGTGAGCTAGTTAATTGATAAGAAAGGCGTTTCACCACAGGTAATGGCAATCATACATTACCAGGAAAGTCCAGGAACAGAGCATTTTCTCCCTCATGGAGAGGGTCAGGTAAGCAAGTATGGACTGGGGACTGCTCTGAGCAGACACATGAACAGCCAATCAGCACCTTTTCTGAGACCCAGGTTGAATATCCCGGGTCAGAGGCTTTCACACTGCACAACGACCCGGGTCTAACCCGTGTTTAACCCTTCTTTTATAACCTGGGTTGAAATGCAGGGTTGCTCGACCCAGGTTATTCACTTTGGCGCATTTACACTGCACCTCGACCTGGGTCGACTTGGCAACAACCCGGCAATAACAAGGGTTAATTTTGAGATGTGAAAGCATACCTCCCAACATGACCTTCTCCAGGAGGGACAGAATGCTCTGCTTCTGGACTTCCCTCTTAATTTATGATTGTCTGCACCTATGTTGAACAGGTTAATGGATAAGAAAGGTGTTTCAGCACAGGTGATGGCAATCATAAATTAAGAGGAAAGTCCAGGAGCAGAGCATTCTGTCCCTCCTGGAGAGGGTCATGTTGGGAGGTATGGTGAAAGGGGTAATAGTGGTGCCCGTCCTATAAATAGTTTTTTGTGGAAATCATTACTTACCAAAGACCTTTATCCTTTTTTTTTTTCTTTTCTTTTTTAAATTTTAACGAAAGGGCCTGGCATTGCAATGTGATGTAAGAATAAAATACATATAGTATACCTCCCAACATGACCCAATCCAGGAGAGACAAAACGCTCTGTTCCTGGACTTCCCTCAGTATATGATTGCTGTCACCTGTGCTGAACTAGTTAATTGATAAGAAAGGCGTTTCACCACAGGTGATAACAATCATAAATTAAGATGGAAGTCAAGGAACAGAGCATAAATACTCACTGGAATAGGTAATGTTTGGGAGGTATGCATATAGACCAGTGGTTCACAAATGCAGTCCTTAAAGCACACTAACAGTCCAGGTTTTAGGGATATCGCTGCTTGTGCACAGATGGTATTATCATACTGAGGTACTAATTAAGCCACCTGTGCCTAAGCATGCAATTCCTTAAAACCTGTACTGCTGGGGTGCCATGAGGACCGCGTTAGGAAACCACTGCACTAGGGGTAAATTTAGACGGCAGACAAATGAAATAACCTACCTTGTAGACATTGCTGAATGATACACGGATAAAAGCACAATAGGCTCACAATGCATAAGACGAGTAAACTCTATCATAATTAAAATATAATCTCACATTACTGACATTTTAAAAACAAAATTGGGATAAAATGAGCCTTGGACATAATTTGACCAAACCACATACACAGTTTTCTCAAATATGGTCAAACCATGGGCCCTATTCAGACCTGACCGCTGCTGTGCTTATGGTTTTGTTTGTTTGTCTTACTAATCATTTATAATAAAAGCAGGTGCAGCTAGGCGGGGAGGCGCTACTAACCAGCTGCCACATGTGCCATAAGTGGTTGTTGTGGGACATTAACCCTTTTACAGGACGGTGGGTGTGTCCTACCCATGTAAGGGGACAGTGGATGCTTTTCTTTGTGGGGGAGTCCGTACTGTACATCGTAAAGGGTGATGAGTCCTCCACAGCACAGGTTATGCTAATATGGGGGGAACGTATTACTTTCCCCCATTTTTAATGGAGTTAATTGACTAGAGCTGGTTGTGGTAGCATCTTCTTTGTCACCAGTTATAAAATAAAATCTGGTCATCCAATTAATAAAGGTGTGACCTTAATCCGAAGCATTGGTGTCTGTGGGGGAGGTGTACTAAGAAAGAGTGGAAAAGTGAGCCAGTGGAGAAGTTGCCCATGGCAACCAATCAGCACTGAAGTAACATTTATAGATTGCTACTATAAAATTATACAGAACAGCTGATTGGTTGTCATGGGCAACTTCTCCACTGGCTCACTTCTCTAGTCTTTTCACTGCTTAGTACATCTCCCCCTTTGTCTTATTTTAGTTGATAAATTAGCTTGGGTTGGGTATGGGATTCCAACAGTCTGGATGCTGATGTTCAGAAAACCGGCAGTGACATCCCGACAGTCAGATTCCCATCACTTCTTTGTAAGTAACCGAAACCCCAACCCTACCCCTTCCCTTAACTCGTCCTTCCCCGTAACCTAACCCTAACCTCCCCCTCATACTTATGTTCAGCATTCTGATGGACAACTTTCCAGTGTTGGGATTCTGACCACTGGCATTGTAATTGTCGAGATGCCAATTACATCCCGTTATCTTAAGGTGGGTTATTATATTTCTTGCCAATAAATTAATAGATGCCTTATATGCAAATGCTAGTAAGAGCCCTTCTCCTGGTGTACAAGTGTGTGTCTGTAAGTGCAAGGACTGAGACACCCACTTTGTGTGTCTTAAGATGCAACAATCCCACTTTGTGCATCTTTAGACACAGCCATTGGTCGCACCCTGAAACTTGCCTCTGCTCCATGCTAGGTGCAGAATCTCCACCGGAGTATTGCCTCCGATGTGATCGATTAAGTGTGTGACTTTGCAAATAAATATGCAAGACGACCAACACACCCATAAGACATTATGTCTCTGTGTGTCTGGTTAGCCACCTCCCAGTCACCAACCAATACATTCCCAATACATTTTTGAGACCGTGCATCTCAATCGATACCGCTCCTCTGTGAATGTGCGTACACCAGTGCTGGATTACCAAATAGGCAGAGTAGGAACCAGCCTTATAGGGATCAAAATAATATTGATTTGATCTTGAAAGAAAATTATAAACAAGCTTTCTTAAATAATTTCTAAAAGTTAGAAAAAATTAATCAACTAAAAAAAACCCCGAAAACTTTACATTAAAGACTCTATAGAGAAAATACTGTATTAATGTAATGATGATGATGATGATGATGACGACGACGATGATTATTATTATCCTTTACATGGTACATAATCAAATGAGCAAACAAGAAAATAGCACTTACAGTTCAAGACAATATAGGACAGGTATGAAAAACCCGGGGTTGGGTGCCATCAAAGGGAGTATGGAGTATAAGATAGTGTAAGTAAAAAAGGAAAGGCACATGAGGAAAGAAGTACCTGCTTTTGCGAGCTTACAATCTAAAAGATGAAGGGCTGACAGACCGGGGTGACACAGAAGGGGTAGACAGTGAGCATAAACAAGAGGGTTAGAACTAGGAGAATTGGCTGGGTTTGGTGAAGAAGTGGATCTTAAGAGCCCGTTTAAAGTTTTGCAGAAAGGTGGAGAGTCGGATGGGGAGAGGTAGAGCATGCCAGAGATAGGGAGCAGCACGTGCAAAATCTTGTAGGTAGGAGTGGGAGGAGGTAATCAGTTGGCAGGAGAGGCGGCGTGCATTAGCAGAGCGAAGAGGACGGGTGGAAATGTAAAGAGAGATAAGGTCAGAGATGTAAGAGGGAGAAGAGAGGGTGAGGGCTTTGTAAGTGACTGAGAAGCTTGAATTGGATTCTGAATGGGAAGGGTAGTCAGTGAAGGTCCTGCAAGAGAGGGGAGGTGGATGTAGTACGTTTGGTAAGGAAGATGAGATGGGCAGCAGCATTGAGGATAGATTGGCGTGGAGAGAGGCATTTTTCAGAGAGGCCAGATAGGAGGAGATTGCAGTAGTCCTATCTGGAGATGACCAGTGAGTGGATAAAGGGCTTAGTAGTGTCCTGGGTGAGAAAGGGTCTGATCCTGGAGATGTTTTTGAGATGGAAACGGTAGGTTTGTGAGAGGTACTGAATGTGTGGTTTGAAGGAGAGGGAGGAGTCAAGGATTACTCCAAGACAGCGCACTTGGGGGCTAGAGGAGATAGTAGTGCCATCAATGGACAATTAAATTATGGGAGGTGAGGTTATGTGGGAGTGAGGGAAGATGATCAGCTCAGTCTTAGACATGTTCAGTTTAAGAATGCGCTGGGACATCCAGGTAGAGATAGCAGAGAGACAGTTGGAGATACAAGTGAGGAGAGCAGGGGAGAGGTCAGGGGAGGAAAGGTAGATTTGAGTATCAGCAGCGTAGTGATAATATTGTAAATCAAAAGAGCTAATGAGCTCACCTAATGAGGATGTGAGAGAGAAAAAGAGAGACCCAAGAACAGAACCTTGGAGGACACCTATTGGTAGAGGAAGTGGGGAGAAATGCAGTCATGAGAGGAGACAGAGATGGAATGGTCAGAATATACTTATTAACTTAAAGTACATTAACCATAGAAATCAGATACACATTAGAATTCCAGATCATAGACTGTTGGTTGGTAAAATGAAAAACATATTAGGAGATAATTTGCAAGGGGGACCCCAAGATTTCGATTGCCAGGGTTTAATCCGGCACTGGAGTACACACAGTGTAACACATGTACCGTAAATGTTTTAGGGGATTCAACACACAAGCAAAAAATCGCACAACTCAGGGAACATCTGCATTTTGACTCAGGGGGGTAAATTTACTAAAAGTCTATTTGGGTCGATTTTTGGTTGATCATTGGCCTATTTTTGCTCAATTTTGTATTTCAGGATCTAAGCAACACTTTTGTCATTGTTTAAAAAAATATGTCAAAAATCATCTGTTAGTAAATGTGGAATTAAGACCCTGAAATAAAAAATCAACCAAACATTGGCCCTAATTCAGACTTGATCACTCTTCTGCAAATTTGCAGATGGCTGCGATCAGACAGACGCTGCCCACAGAGAGTGAAAACCCGCCCCGTGCAAGTGTGCAAATGCATGTGTACGCCGTGCGAAAACTTCGCCAGACAGCGGACATCTGCAAATCCATTCGCAACTCACTCACCATCTAATGATTTTTCCAGTCTGTGCAGTCTGTGCGTAGCCCAGGACTTACTCCTACAGTGCGATACAAACAGGCTGATCGGGGCCAGATCTGACGTCACACACCCGCCCTGAAAACGCTTAGGAACGCCTGTGTTTTTCCTGACACTCCCAAAAAATGGCCAGTTACCACCTCCAAACGTCCTCTTCCTGTCAATCGCTTTGCGTACGCCTAGCGATCTACATTTTCACACCATCCTGTCGCTGTTTGGGCTCACGCCTGCGCATTGCGGTGCATACGCAATCATTCGATAATCAGCCGCTGTGCAATTTCGGACAACAGCGATCAGATCTGAATTAAGCCCATTGACCAAAAATTAATCAAAACCGACCCAAATCGACTTTTAGTAAACATACCCCAGGATCTGAGTGTGAAACAGTCCACTGTCTACAGCAGTGGTCTCCAACCTTAATTGGGGTGTGAGCTACTTTCGAAAAATAAAACCTCTGGAAGAGCTACCCCTTCCCCCCAATGCGCGCGCATGCCTGTGAAAGTGGGTGTGACCTCAGAAAAGTGGGTGTGGTCTCACAGAGTGGGTGTGGCCTCGCAACAGTAATGCCCCCCTGCTTCTAGCACTCCCTGTTTGGAGGGTCCGGATGGCGTGGGGTGTGGGCTCCGTGCGGCTGCTCAGGGGCAAAGATGGAGGAGGTACTGTAATGGCGCCGCAAGCTCTCCAGTGTATGGCCGCGCACAGCTGCATACAGCCACGCCCAGCCGCGCATAGCCGCATATGCACACCGCCCACTCCCCGAGTCCCAATTCATGTGTATATGCAGCGGCGAGCTACCCGTTGGCTACGGGTTGGCGACCGCTGGTCTACAGGATAATGTTATGTCAGGAGCAGATTTCCTGTATTGCTATAAATGCAATAGTTCATTGAAAAACAAGATTTTTCTATATTTTTAAAAGGACACATCTGTGGCTTTTTGTGCTGCACTATAATAAAACTATGCAACCACCAACAAAATTCTCCATGTAAAGGCCCATACACACGGTGAGATTCGGGCTATTCCCGATTCTCACTATGCAACAGGGGCTAGGTCGGCACATAGTCAGTATTGCAAGCACATAATGAGTGTGCTTGCGATACTGACTATGTGCGATTTTGGCTAAGTGTCAATTTTGACTATCTCTTCTATAGAGATAGTCAAAATTGACTTGCCTGCACAGTCTATCTATTCTTGCGATGCCGACCGCACGGGACCACGCATCGGCATCGAATCTGACTTTCACCTTGCGATCTGCACTAACTTTTCTTACGATTTTTACTATACAGTCAAAATCATAAGAAAAAATCTCACCGTGTGTACACACCATTAGTGTTGTCAGTATACACTGTGTACCTAAGAAATATACTGCTGTGTGCGCAGATTGGGTTCTAGCTTTTAATTATAGTGCAGAAAATGATAACAAACATCTGATTAGTTGCTATGGTATAAAACGTATTAACTTAAGTCACATGGCAGCACTTTATTATATAAGCATCACTGTGTCGCAGCTATGCAGACACAATATAATCTGCATCAAAAATCCAGTAACAATTCTACTAGGTTTTATTTAGCCATAACACTCATATGGAAAATATTTAGCATAATAAAAGATTACTCATGCCCCTTCCAGTGGGTTGTTTAGTTGTCCTGACAGAAAGTTGGCTGCTGTTATTGTACTAAGAAGAAACAAATAATGACAGACTTTCTTGATAAACTGAAAATAAATTAAAGACTCAGCATTACATAAGCTTTCAATTGAAGTAGTTAACAATGTATTTTTAGGGACTTAGGCCAGGTACCCATTGCATTGAATGTCTAAATGCTAGTAATAACATGAGGGAAAATTCATGTCAACTGTAAACTCATCTGACCTGCGTTTGTCACTAGCATGTGTTACTATTATTTGTTACTAGCATGTGTCCCTGGTATTTGTTACTAGCATGTGTCCCTGGTATTTGTTACTGGCATATGTCACTGGTATCTATTACTAGCATATGTTACTAATACTATTATTTGTTACTAGCATGTGTCCCTTGTATTTGTTCCTAGCAAGTATTACTATTATTTGTTACTAGCATGTGTTACTGGTATTTGTTACTAACACGTGTTACAATTATTTCTTACTAGCATGTATACCTGGTATTTGTTACTAGCATGTGTTACTATTGTTTGTTACTAGCATGTGTCCTTGTATTTTTTCCTAGCATGTATTACTGTTATTTGTTACAAGCATGTGTCCCTGGTATTTGTTACTAGCATGTGTCCCTGGTATTTGTTACTAGCATGTGTTACTATTATGTGTTACTAGCATGAGTCCCTGGTATTTGTTACTAGCATGTGTCCCTGATATTTGTTACTAGCATGTGTTACTATTATTTGTTACTAGCATGTGTCCCTGGTATTTGTTACTAGCATGTGTTACTATTATTTGTTACTGGCATTTGTCCCTGGCATGTATTATTATTATTATTATTATTATTATTATTATTATTATTATTATTTATTACTAGCATGTGTAACTGGTATTTGTTACTAGCATGTGTCCCTGGTATTTGTTACTAGCATGTGTTACTAATATTTGTTACTGCTATTTGTTACTAGCATGTGTTACTGGTATTTGTTACTAGCATGTGTTACTGGTATTTGTTTCTAGCATGTGTTACTATTATTTGTTACTGGTATTTGTTACTAGCATGTGTTACTGGTATTTGTTACTAGCATGTGTCCCTGGTATTTGTTACTAGCATGTGTTACTATTATTTGTTACTGGTATTTGTTACTAGCGTGTGTTACTATTGTTTATTACTATTGTGTGTTACTACTATTGTTTGTTACTAGTATATGTTGCTATTGTTTGTTACTAGCATGTGTTACTATTGTTGTTCCTAGAGTGTGTTACTCTTCTTTGTTCCTAGCATCCCAGGTTTCACTCTCCGAGGGGGTGACACCAAAATGTTGGCTCCTCCTTAATGACAGAGAGCCGGGTGCTGCACTGTGAAATTACCCTGCTGCCCCCGGCTCCCGTCGCTGATGTGGAGCCAACAGTACAGGGAGAGTCTCTAGGGGCAGGCCAACATCTTCGGGAATGCTGGGTATACCCCTGGAGTACTGAAAACTGGGGCATGCCATGATGCCACACCCCCTTCCCATGAGGCTTTGTCCCCTTTTTGGGTCCACCCCACTTGTGCGCAGGGGACTACACAGAGAATCGGTAAGCGGGCAGCTTTAATTAAATATGCTGGCCAGACAGACTCTAGCTGACCCGGCAGGGGCTGGCAGCAATTATGGTGGCTGTGTAATTTTTTTGTGAAAGCTATGTGTGTGTGTACAGTATGTATAGTGTCTGCTGTGTATCTGTATGCTACTCAGTGTCTACTGTATATGCATGTTGTGTACTGTGTATGTTAGTATATCGTGTATGTGTATGTATACTATTATATGAGTCTCCTATGTGTATGTATGCTGTATGTGTGTGTATGTATGTATGTATGTATGTATGTATGTATATAGGTATATATATGTGTGTGTGTATGTAAATATATATATATATTATGTGTGTGTATATATACAGTATATATATGTGTGTGTGTGTGTGTGTGTGTGTGTGTGTGTGTGTGTGTGTGTGTGTGTGTACTGAACCCCCCTCCCCATAAAAATCCTGCAACTGCCCCTGCGCCATCTCCTCGCTGTCCTGCAACTGCCGCCGCCAGCCACGCCAACATTACAGGCCCAGCCCAGGCAGCGTTCCTCTCAGGAGGAATCGGAGCCGCCACCGGAGCGGAGGACACAGCTGAGCAACCCTGAGACAGTTCAGCACTCAGCAGAGAGGGTAAGACACGCTATCTGTCTGTGTCACTGCGACACCTCTGTTTAATATATGTTAAATTTGTTTTTTTTTATTACTATGAATTATTTATATCCCTCAAAATATTTATTATTAATAATGTGTTATACTTTTATGATAACAGTGAGCACTACTGGGATATTATGTGTATCTGGCACTGCTGGGGGGATACTGTGTGCCATAATGTGAATTCTGGGTCATACTGTGTGACATAACATGAGTTTTGGATCATACTGTGTGGTGTAACGTTAATTTCAGCTCATACTGTATGTCATAAAGTTAATTTCGGCTCATACTGTGTGGCGTAATGTGAATTTCGACTCATACCGTGTGGCGTAATGTGAATTTTGTCTCATACTGTGTGGCATAATGTGAGTTTCGTCTCATACTGTGTGGCTTTATGTGAATTTTGGCTCATACCGTGTGGCGTTATGTGAATTTCGGCTCATACCATGTGGAGTAATGTGAATTTTGTCTCACACTGTGTGGCGTAATATGAATTTTGGCTCATACTATGTGGCGTAATGTGAATCTTTACTCATGCTGTGTGGCGTAATGTGAATATGGGGCACTACTGTCAGTGGCTGGTGAGCATAGGGACATTTGTGACAAATGCTGGTGTCCTGCAGTGGGGTCTGATGGCAAAAAAAGAGGCAAACGTGGCTCTGATGGCACAAGTGTGCATTATAAACTTGTTTGTGTTATATTAAAATGGTAATGTTCATCCTGGAATACATACCTCTTACAGGCGGCCGGGATCCTGGCTGTCATGATCCCGACAGCGGGATACCGGCCACCAGTATGCCGGCAGCGGAGCGAGCGCTAGAAAGACCCTTGCAGGCTCACCGGGATCGCCACGCTAGAAGGCCCCTTGCAGGCTCACTGCACCGACCACGCTGTGGGCACGGAGGCTCGCTGCACTCGCCGCAGGATCTATTCTCTCTCTGTGAGTGCCGTGGACACCCACAGAGGGAGAAAAGCCTGTGGCGCCGTTATTCCAACAGGCGGTCTCATGATTGCCTCCTGTTTGGCTCAATAAATCTCCTGTACTTTTCAGAGTGGCCCACTCAAAATTAGGGTGTAGTGCTGGGGGGTGCAAGGGGTGTGTGTGGGGTGGGGGGTGGAGAGGGGAATGCATATGCACCTAGGCACACCACTCTCTAGTTCCGGCACTCGGTCAGGGATATATTGGAGAAGTGTAAGCAGTGATAGGGTACAGCGGCAGCTAGCATTCAGGGTTATGTCGTAGTGGACCGTCAGTACTACCTGGGGGTGTATTATATCTACTTTATTATTAGGGAGAAATTAGATTAAACCATGTGATTTTACTGAGAGAATGTAAAATTGTTTTAGACATGTCCCTGGGTGATGCTAGACAGTAGACAAGCCCAAAAGGTGGTGCTAGATACGCCCAAATGGCGGTGCTAGACATGCCCCTCTGGGGGTGCACCCCCTAATAAAATTAGCTGCGCACGCCTATGAAACCATGTTGCACTGCAGGTGGGGCAGATGTAAAGGGCCTAATTCAGAGGTGGACACAGAAGCTGCCATAGTTGCGTTTTTTGGCAGTTGTCCATCTGTGACATTATGTGCATCTGTGCGTCCAACTGTGCAAGCAGAGGCAGTACTCTGGGAGGCAACGGAGTCATCTGCCGCCGGGCTCCTGCTCTGAAGGGGGGCACCTCTCCTCCCATTCTGTGACACCATTGAATTAAGTTAATTATTAGCTGCCGCTGTCTTTTCAGTGGCCGACTTCCTCACTGGTCCCTGCACCTTACAAATCACACCCTCTTTATTATACTGTAGATACACATTTTATAAGTGTCACACCCAGGATTAGAAACCACAACCTATTACACTGGAAGCAGACACCTTACTGATGAAGCTGTTTGCTCCTGTATAGGAAATATGAGAGTTTTAACTATATGAAGGGTATCCGGACTCCAGGTCGACAGCACAAAGGTCGACACACCTTAGGCCGCCGTCAATTGGTCGACACACCTTAGGTCGACATGGACAAAAGGTCGATATGGACAAAAGGTCGACAGGAACAAGGTCGACATGGAAAAAGGTCGACATGAGTTTTTCACAATTTTTTTCATTTTTTTGAACCTTTTTGATACTTAACGATCCACGTGGACTACGATTGGAATGGTAAAGTGTGCCGAGTGAAGCGGTAGCGGAGCGAAGGCACCATGCCCGAAGCATGGCGAGCGAAGCGAGCCATGCGAGGGGACGCGGTGCACTAATTGGGGTTCTCAGTCACTCTACGAAGAAAACGAAAAAACATAAACAACTCATGTCGACCTTTTTCCATGTCGACATTGTTCCTGTCACCTTTTGTCCATGTCGACCTTTTGTCCATGTCGACCTAAGGTGTGTCGACCTTTGTGCTGTCGACCCTCAGTCCCAGACCCATATGAAGATACTTCTCTGACAATTACACGTAACTTCATATAGTTAGAATTCTCATGTTTCCTATACAGGAGCAAATAACTCTATCAGTAAAGTGTCTGCTGTTAGTGTAACAGGTCATGGGTTCTAATCCTGGGTATGACTGCTAAGAAATGTGTGATTTAAAATAAATACAATTAAATGTATAAATACAGGATATACATTTTTTTTCACACACACACACACACACACACGCACGCACGCACGCACGCACGCACGCACGCACGCACGCACACACACACACACACACACTTATCTTACTATAGGAAATAGGGGGGGCACCAATATTTATCTTGCCTCCGGGCAACTGTGACGAACTTACGCCACTGTGTGCAAGGGCTGAGATGCCCACTGTCAGTGTCCATAGATGCTGAAATACTGATTGGTGCATGTTTAATCGCACCATTGAAACTTCCACCCGCCCCGTGGCAGGAGCAGTTTCTCCATCCAAGTGTGGTCTCCTATGTCAGCGGTTGCGCATCTGTGTATGCAATCACCTACAAAGACACAGCTGCACCAGATAATGATTCCCAGGTAACTGGACGCGGGGTATTTTCAGGTACCCTTTTATGGCAATTGTTGACTCGGGATGACCCGGCAATAAACCTGGTTATTTATTTGGTGGAAAAGGGGCATTACAGGGGTAGTGTGTATGGGGACAGTGAAATGATAGTGGGTATGAAGCATTATTAAATGTTTGGGTGATGTAAATTGACAAATAATACTATAAAATGGTGCAAGAACACTACTGTGGGGATTATTATGAATTATTATTATTATTATTATTATTATCCTTTATTTATATGGCGCCACAAGGGTTCCGCAGTGCCCAATTACAGAGTACATAAACAAATAATCAAACAGGAAAACAGCAATTTACAGTTGATGACAGTATAGGACAAGTACAGGGTAAATAAACATAGTTACATCAGCAGATGACACTGGAATAAGTATCAGGTGACAGAAGATTGCTGGATTTGGTGCAGTTGAAGATTATTAAAGTAAGAAAGGATAAGCACATGAGCAGAGGCGTATCTAGGGTAGGGCGAGTGGGGCACGTGCCCTGGGCGCCTTGGCAGGCCCAAGAGAGGGGGGCGCCGCCGGCGTCCAGGGCATCATGCCCCACTCGCCCCCGTCAACCCTAAATGTGAGGGGAGGAGAGCGCAGCGTCTCTCCCTCCCCTCACCGCCGCTGCCAGCAGCGCTGCTGTGTCCGGTCTCCGGCGTTAGCCAATCAGAGCTTGCGGACCGGCTCCTGATTGGCTACCGGTCCGCGAGCTCTGATTGGCTAGCGAACCGGCGCTAGACAGCCGCCGGAGACCTGGAGCAGTGAGGGGAAGGAGAGGTGCTGCGCTGCGCTCTCCTTCCCTCACATAGCAACAAGTGGCCAGTAAGTGACGGGGGGGTCGGCGGCACGGGGGGGTCCGGCGGCACAGTGGGGCATATATCTGGCACCAAGTGGGGCCTGGCACTGTGGGGCATGTATCTGGCACTGTGGGGCATGTAACTGGCACTGTGGGGCAATGTATCTGGCACTGTGGGGCAATGTAACTGGCACTGTGGGGCAATGTATCTGGCACTGTGGGGCAATGTAACTGGCACTGTGGGGCAATGTATCTGGCACTGTGGGGCATGTAACTGGCACTGTGGGGAATGTATCTGGCACTGTGGGGCATGTATCTGGCACTGTGGGGCAATGTATCTGGCACTGTGGAGCAATGTAACTGGCACTGTGGGGCAATGTATCCGGCACTGTGGGGCATGTATCCGGCACTGTGGGGCATTGTATCCGGCACTGTGGGGCAATGTCACTGGCACTGAGTGGGGCATGTATCTGGCACTGAGTGGGGCATGTATCTGGCACTGTGGGGCAATGTATTTGGCACTGTGGGGCATGTATCCGGCACTGTGGGGCATTGTATCCGGCACTGTGGGGCAATGTAACTGACACTGTGGGGCATGTATCTGGCACTGAGTGGGGCATGTATCTGGCACTGTGGGGCAATGTATCCGACACTGTGGGGCAATGTATCCGGCACTGTGGGGCAATGCATCCGGCACTGTGGGGCATGTATCCAGCACAGAGCCGGCCTCAGGCATAGGCAAACTAGGCAATTGCCTAGGGCATCTGGTATGCCTAGGGGCACAATCAGCTTCTGCTGATAAAAATGATATGCAGCATGCCTATATTCTGTGTGAGGCATTTCGTATGCAGATACAGCCACAGTCGCATACAGTATATAGGCATGCTGCATATCATTTTAATCAGCAGAAGCTGCTTGTGCATCCTAGCCACATAGCAATGCAAATAAGGTGCATTTTCATAAAAAATAGGCACCCGACGTTTGCAGAGCTGCCAGTTGACTCACGCCAGGAACTATATGTGTCATTATTTGTATAAGGGCATTAATAATGTGTAACATATGTGTAAGGGGCACTATGTGTGTCATTATGTGTATAAGGGCACTAATAATGTGCGGCATATGTGTAAGGGACATTATGTGTGTCATTATGTGTATAAGGGCATTAAAAATGTGCGGCATATGTGTAAGGGAAATTATGTGTATAAGGGCCTTAATAAGGGTTGGCATAATGTGTATAAGGACATTAATACTGTGTGTCATATGTGTAAGGGGCATTACTGTGTGGTATTATGTGTATAAATGCATTACCAATGTGTGGCATTATGTGTATAAGGTGCTCTACTGTGTGGGTTAACGTATAGAAAGGGGACTACTGTGTGGTCTAATGTGAATAAAGAGCAATGTGGTGTGATGTAATGTGAATAAGGAGCAATATGGTGTGGTGTAATGAGAATAAAGAGCAATATGGTGTGGTGTAATGTGAATAAAGAGCAATATGGTGTGGTGTAATGTGAATAAGGAGCAATATGGTGTGGTGTAATGAGAATAAAGAGCAATATGGTGTGGTGTAATGAGAATAAAGAGCAATATGGTGTGGTGTAATGTGAATAAAGAGCAATATGGTGTGGTGTAATGTGAATAAGGAGCAATATGGTGTGGTGTAATGAGAATAAAGAGCAATATGGTGTGGTGTAATGAGAATAAAGAGCAATAAGGTGTGGTGTAATGTGAATAAGGAGCAATTCAGTATGATGTTATGTGAATGAGGGGCACTACTGTGAGAAGTAACGTATATAAGGAAAAGTGGTACTACTGTGTGATGTAATGTAAATAAGGGACACTATCGTATGATAAATTGTGAATAAAGTTGCACTACTGTGAGGCATAATTTGAATTGGGGGTACTATTGTGTGGCCATGCCCCTTGCCAGCAAAAACACATACATTTTTTGGGCTGTGCGCTGAATGTGCACACTGTTCTTATTTAAATTACAGGAGGTAGGAAAACAAATAAAGAACTGCTATGGGTGGGGGGTGATGGTGCTGGGAAATGGGTGCAGGGTCAGAGGCGGAACTAGCGGTGGTGCTAGGGGGCACCAGCCAAGATCTTGCCTAGGGCATCATATTGGTTATGGCCGGCTCTGATCCAGCACTGTGGGGCAATGTAACTGGCACTGTGGGGCATGTATCCGGCACTGTGGGGCATTGTAACTGGCACTGTGGGCCATTTTCAGTGGCCACACCCCTTCTGGTGTGTGGCCATGCCCATTTTTTCGCCACATGCTTCTTTTTGTGTGTGTTTTTTTTTTTCTTTGGGGGGGCGCCATTTTCCATCTTGCCCTGGGCTCCGAAAACCCTAGTTACGCCTCTGCACATGAGGGAAGAGGGCCCTGCTCGTGAGAGCTTACATTCTAAAGGGGAGGGGTAGACAGACAGTGGTGACACAGATGCGGTACATACTAGAGAGCATAGAACAGAGGGTTAGGATGAGATTTGGCTGGGTTTGGTGAAGAAGTGGGTCTTGAGAGCCCGTTTGAAGTTTTGTAGAGAGGTGAAGAGTCTGAGGGGGAGAGGTAGGGAATTCCAGAGAAGTGGTGCAGCACGTGAAAAATCTTAAAGGTAGGAGTGGGAAGAGGTAATCCGTAATTGGGGCCAGGGTACTACTGTGGAGTAAACTAAACACACAGGGCATTACAATGGTGCATACAATTAACTAGCGCACTACTACAGGGCGTAAAATAAGCTATAACACTACTATGGGGTGTTATTTTTGTTGGGCATTATAATATGAGGTAATTATATTGATGATGATGATGATGATGATGATATGAGAGGAAGTAAAGATGAACAGGCTTGAGGATGTTAATACATTAAAATTATAGGCAGCAGTGAACACACCCTATGGTCAGTATTAGCCACGCCCACTCTGGTAGAGTGTCTGCTAGGTGACTGCCTACAAGCATTGGAGACCCTTCAAACCATTGGTACCACAAATTTCTAGTTACACCCCTGCCGTGGCCCCACCCACAGCAGCACAATGCTGAAAACAGTGCACAGAATTATAAGGCTAGACATACAGTATTACCAAACTATAAGGCTAAACATTGCCTACAGCTGGAAATACAAGGAGAGGGGGGATCACAGTATTTTATCTTATTTTTGTTAAGAATGGCATGTGTTAATCCCTGTATTACTCAGAGTGTACTATTAATGTTACATTTTTCAAATGCATATGACAGACAAGTGCAAGGTAATATCTTAACTCCCTAAGTAATGGAGCACTACTGTCATCCCCTGCACAAACAGCGTGGTTGTATGGTAACTTACACACAAAGGTGAAGCTCGGATTGATAGGCGCCTCATCCAGCGGCTTGGGTGAAGGAGTTAAATGTCAGCTTTCATGAGGTGAATGTTAAGCACTCTTATCAAGGGCCATTAACCTGAGACAAACAAAGTATCTTCTAGTCTTCACACATCATCAAACTACCCCCAAGTGTTTATGTTTTGCATTCTTTTCCAGCTTGATGATGTGTGAGAAAATATGATTAATTGTTGCTCAGAGCTGAACATTTCTGGATTTTGATGCCGCAGAAGAATTTGGTAGGCACTTAATGTGCAGCTAGTGGCATCTATAATGGCAGCAGGTTAAATAAGGACTAGCTGAGCAATTATTCCAGAAGTAAATGCATCCATTCCGTAATATTTAAATGCTTGTTTTTTTAAAATGTGATCATCTAATTTATCACAGTTAGCACACTCCCAGTCTTCACACACTGAAGGAACTGCCAATTTATTTACCTAAAAACAATTTAAGCCATTTTTTTATTAAAGAATACTAATGTTTGATATAAGACCCATAGAAGGTTTATATAGACATTATGGTTTATCATTTCAGATTAGTCATCCAATAACATCATGGAATTTAATTGAGAATTTTCATATTTTTTGGCAGTAGTTACTCTATCCACCATCGTTATGTATAGGTTATATTTTTCTGGTGCCCAAAATATGGGTGACTTTAAATATATTTTTTGAAATGGGGTATGTATTAGCAAGTTACCATGTTTTAAGATATACCCGCTTTGTTTTTAATCAAGAGCTACCTTTGATAAGGTCAACAAAGATGAAACGCGTTGGAAGTTAGAGATTGGTGTTCACAACTCGGTAAAGCCACAATTGGTATAAGCTTACGTATGTCTAAGGGGGAATTCAATTAGCCACAATGTTCTCTCATGGCTAATTGATCCCCCCTCCCCCTGCCTATTCAATTAATCCCTGATAAACCGGGGCAAACCATGGTTTATCAGGGATTTTGTTTCTCATGTCTCAGCAAGAGAAACAAATACCCGAAAACAGTCCTCTTTTTTATCCTGTAATTGAATTCCCCCCTATGACAATACAGAGTGGCATCATTCCATCTAACACAAGTAAATGTACTTGAACTATAATTTCATTAAGAAACGGTTGGATTGGGACCACTTAAGTGCTGTTCTTGTTTTTAATATTACACCTTGATTGTTTGTTTTTGCTAAGTATGTGTACTTGTTTGTATAGTATGGTTGCCTTAGCAACTGATCGTAGAAACCCTGGTGCTTCCACTTGACATGCGCGGCCAGAGGACATCACTAGAGGTCCGGAGTCGCGTGCCTTCTACATGGATGCCGGGGTCATCTAAGAGTATGTTTCTGCAGCTAAGGAGGATCAGGTAATTACTTGTTTATGCCCTGGTTGGGTGGTATGTATATATGTGCATTGTCATCATGGCTCTTGTTTCCTGATGACGAGTACATTCCTAAAACGTTGAAAAGAAAGAATATACTTGTAGGATTATATAATCTCAGAGTGCCACCGCTATGTTACATATATATATATATATATATATATATATATATATAAATGTTACTATGTTGCATAAATAGATAGATAGATAGATAGATAGATAGACAGATAGACAGATAGATAGATAAATAGATAGATAGATAGATAGATAGATAGATAGATAGACAGATAGATAGATATACATACACACACATACACATTTATTGCCTTTGTCAAACAGGCAACCAATATCATCTCAGTTAATGCTCCATGCAATGCTGTAACCTTACCTACTCCCCCACAATTGTATTATTTATTACCAGGTGCTTATATAGCGCAGCATATTCAGTTGCGCTTTACTATTGGAACAACAGTACTAGACAACAAGTGTGTAAAAATAGACAGACATAGAGGTAGGAAGGCCCTGCTCGCAAGCTTACAATCTATAGGAACGGGAGTAGTCCCCCACACCCACCGAACAGTAGCCTGATCTCCCATATCGCACCCGCTTCCCAGTGCCGTAACTAGACTTCTTGGTGCCCTTTGCCAGGAAGAGAATTGGCGCCCCTTCCCCCCCCCCCCCCCCCCCCATCCCCCACATTTTTCCAATAGGGACATGCCTCGGGGGGAAGAGGCATGACAAAATTGACCCCAGAGAAAGCCCATGCTATGATGACCCTCCCCCCCCCCAATACACACACACACACACACACACACACACACACACACACACACATAGATATGTGTGTGCCATGCAGTGTGCAGTCACACATCCAATCCCTTGTTGCAGCTACACACTACATAGATCTGCCCAGACGCATAGCTGATCACCCCTTCACAAGGTAAAAGGTAAGCTTCAAATAGTTAAAACTCTCCAGCTTGGAATTCTCCAGCTTTACAGGTTTGAGTCCTGGGCACATCAGCATCCTGAAATGTAATAAAGGACAGTGTGACTGAATAACAAGGAGCTCTCAAGTCCATGAATGCTGTATAGGTATTAGCGACAAAAGGGGTGTGGGTAGGAGACAGGGCTGGTCAGGAGATGCCGGGCTTCAAAAAAAGGGGGGGAAGCTGCAAGTGAAAGTAATTAGATAATTTGTAACAGACATGTACTGCCAACAGCGCCCCCTACCTTGCAGCACTATGTGCGGAGCACACTCTGCACACACCTAGTTATGACCCTGCCGCTTCCTAGTGAAGTGGGCAGGATGAGTAGATTATAACCAGTATTTGCAGCTCCATGTAGAGGGGGAAAGGCTAAATGACATGGATTGAGTCATCTAGCCCCACCCGTATCTGTGCATAGGCAAACGCAGGGGGGGTTTCTGGTTGCCCAGAAACCCCCTCCTCTTGGCAAGTGGCTCAAATTATGGCAATACCAATGGTATATAATATGATTACTAGAGCTGCCGCCACATCATGCAGTTTAAGGGACAGAGAGGAACTGCAGCACATGCCCAGTGGTAGCAGCTTCTTCAACCAAGTTTGCTGCATGTGAGTCCTGAATCAGTGCACTGGACCAGAGTGTAGCTACCAGGAAGAAGAGGCAGGGGCCTTAGCATGTGGTGGGAGAATGTGTGCTTAGAAAGTGCAGTACTGGTTCTATTATATTTGTGTCTTTATTTTTTATAGTATGTTTAACCTTTTCCTGACCACTTATTTATATTATTTAAATATGTTTGATACAGCCTATACTATAGGGTTAAATATTAATACTGTATTCCATGTTCCATAGAGTGGGAGACTGTGGATTGCATTTGGAAACCCCCCTCTCGAAATCCTGCGTTTGCCGCTGCTGTGGGTCCCTAGTGACATGACAGCCCAGCCAAAGAGGTAGGGAGAGGAGAAATGAAAGGTCAGTTATACCCCTTTCACACCGCAGCTTGTACCCGGTAATTTGCCGTTTTTACTGGCTTCCTAAACGGTTCGAGCTGCGATGTGAAAGGGTCACCTTCAATTTACCGTTTACACAATACCGGTATTTTGAAACGGTAAAAAAGCAGGGTCCTACCCGTTTCAGACCCGTTTAATTGTGCAGTGTGAAAGGGTCTGAAACGGTATTTGCAAGCCCCAGAAGGTGATAGGCTGTCTCCATGCGTGATCTCACCAGGCAGAAGCAGGAAATAAACATTTAAAATGACAACCACTGTTTTGTATGGGTGAAACGGGTTCAGTGTGAAAGGTACCAAAACGGTAATGAAATGGTAATATACTGGTTACAACATGCGATGTGAAGGGGGTTTAACTGCTCAGACCCGTTTTAAGAACCGTTTAAAGAACCGTTTCAAAAGCAGGTTTTGCGATGTGAAAGCAGCATAAGTATGTTATCTCACCTGAGACACTAATTAATCAAACATATACACTGCAGCAGCTCTTTCCTGCTACTGACTATTCTCTGCAGTTGCCAGGAATTAGTGCATTTTCAACCGTCTTAAAATCTACTTTAGGACATACTGCAAACCTGCTCTTGTTATTAATCCTTTTGCTGCATGTGCAGCTAGCTTTAATTAAACAACTCTGCTCCTAATTTAACTCACAGGTATATGTATGTTTGCTGTTCACAGCCTTGTATTAGCTTTCTTTGATGCTGCTTTCACATCGCAAAACCTGCTTTTGAAACGGTTCTTTAAACGGTTCTTAAAACGGGTCTGAGCAGTTAAACCCCCTTCACATCGCATGTTGTAACCAGTATATTACCATTTCATTACCGTTTTGGTACCTTTCACACTGAACCCGTTTCACCCATACAAAACAGTGGTTGTCATTTTAAACGTTTATTTCCTGCTTCTGCCTGGTGACATCACACATGGAGACAGCCTATCACCTTCTGGGGCTTGCAAATACCGTTTCAGACCCTTTCACACTGCACAATTAAACGGGTCTGAAACGGGTAGGACCCTGCTTTTTTACCGTTTCAAAATACCGGTATTTTGTAAACGGTAAATTGAAGGTGACCCTTTCACATCGCAGTTCGAACCGTTTAGGAAGCCAGTAAAAACGGCAAATTACCGGGTACAAGCTGCGGTGTGAAAGGGGTATGAGTGTTTATATTATAAAATGTTCCTTTAAGTGTTGATGTTCTTATCTATAAGTTTTTTTTTAATAATAGTTTTTATTGATTTATGTATTTATATATGATTCAAGTATTTTTAATACATAAAATATATGACTGCTTATATAATTTATTCCATGTGTGGCTTTACTAATTGTAGTTTAGGATAAAATTGTTTCATATAATGAAATGGGTGAATTTAAAGTGATTGGAGACTGGAATTTAGAAATGATGGAGTTATTTATTTATGTATTTATTTATTTATTTATGTATTACCAGTTTAGGTATTGTGATTCAAGTCGCAAATGGCCTGTTGCACCAATTTTGGACTCTTACTAAAATATAATGTTAGATCAAATATACCAACCAGTCATCTGTGGGCCACAATAGGTTTATGATTTCACGTGTCTCCTAATAGTAATATATATAACATATGCAGACCAACTTTGCATGCCCATATAAGTTACAGTAGCTGGTAACTTAATATTGAAACCCCATTTAGTTGTTGTAGTACTGGTTATAAAAAGAATTTCAGTTGGGTACAGGTATAGATTTAAGAGCAGTATAATGTAACACAACTATAATAATTGATACATTTATTATATCTGTCTTATTAAACATCCAGTGTCAAGTAAACATTTCTTATTTATTTCTTAGAACTTGTATGAGAACACTGATTATAGAGAGTAAGATATAAATGTAATCTCAGGAACAGTGTGATATGATACAAATGCAGCACTAGATTACGCGGGTATCAATTTCCATTAGTGTAACATTATATCTAAGCACAGGATTGTGTGCCAGTGTTAGCTATGACATCATACAACACAGGTTCCATCAACTGAGGTTCTAATTTGTTATTACATGACGTCTGCTTATACCAGTTTGTTGGGGCATATTATTGGAACATATGAGGTCTTTTATCTGTAAATGTTGCATCTACACACCATAAAATAGGTAATCCTGCATGTTTAGCCACAGAGGCGAGTCTGTACCCTCCTGCTATTTAGATATGTACTGCCACTTATATGCGGTACACTTTCAGATATGTACTGCCACTTATATGCGGTACACTTTCAGATATGTACTGCCACTTATATGCGGTACACTTTCAGATACGTACTGCCACTTATATGCGGTACACTTTCAGATATGTACTGCCACTTATATGCGGTACACTTTCAGATATGTGCTGCCACTTATATGCGGTACACTTTCAGATACGTACTGCCACTTATATACGGTACACTTTCAGATATGTACTGCCACTTATATACGGTACACTTTCAGATATGTACTGCCACTTATATGCGGTACACTTTCAGATATGTGCTGCCACTTATATGCGGTACACTTTCAGATATGTACTGCCACTTATATACGGTACACTTTCAGATATGTACTGCCACTTATATGCGGTACACTTTCAGATATGTGCTGCCACTTATATGCGGTACACTTTCAGATATGTACTGCCACTTATATGCGGTACACTTTCAGATATGTACTGCCACTTATATGCGGTACACTTTCAGATATGTACTGCCACTTATATGCGGTACACTATCAGATATGTACTGCCACTTATATGCGGTACACTTTCAGATATGTACTGCCACTTATATGCGGTACACTTTCAGATATGTACTGCCACTTATATGCGGTACACTTGTCCACTATGACATTGTCCCCCTCCTTCCATCTGGAATGTGCATACCCCACACGGGTTGGGTAGAATATTCTGGCGGCCGGGATGCCAGCGGTCAGAATACAGGCCACGGCATCCCCTGCATATATTGTTTACAAATAAATTTTTTGATCAATGGGAACGATTCAATTTGATGACAGTTGAATAGCGCCAGGAATTAGCTCCCGGGGCTATTCAATAAAGCGCCCTGTGACGCCAAATGACATGATTTCTTCTCACCCCCCCCGGAAACAGCGTCGCACAGGGTACTTAAAGCGGAGAATGCTGATTCTCCCGACAAAATACCCTGTTTAGACCGGGAGAACAGACATTCTCTGACTTACCACTGCGCTGTATTGATTAGCCCCGGGAGCTAATTCCCGCCGCTATTCAACTGTCATCGAATTGAATTGTGCCCAATGTGTACATATAATCACAATATTACATTGCACTAATGTCCTTGTAATATTAGTTCCGCTGAGCAATAGCAGATATCCATGTGAACAAAGGCACGGGCAAACATTAGTGTGTGTGTGTATTAAAATATAATTTGTTTTAGCAAGGATTGCTGTAGCAGTAACATAAGGCATGCACAGTCTTTTTGAGGGGTTTCTGGGGGTGCGTAGTCTCTTAAGATTGGCTTTCTTTTCTTACTACGCATAGAACCACCCACCCTGATAGATGCCCGTACCACTGCTGTCAGCAGCACGAGTA
The DNA here is from genome assembly GCF_028390025.1 of Pseudophryne corroboree. Lineage (NCBI taxonomy): Eukaryota > Metazoa > Chordata > Amphibia > Anura > Myobatrachidae > Pseudophryne > Pseudophryne corroboree. Next base: position 41,151,981 of record NC_086455.1, read on the forward strand.
TGTACAGGGTGCTGGGGGGGCATGATATAGCTGGGGAAGTCAGTGGGTGTAAATGTGTAAATGGACGTCTGGAGTAGGATGGCAGCTTTCTCCAAAGGAGGCTCATTCAGCTGCTATTACATTTATATATTATTGCCATTATTGTGTCACATTGGTACATATATATACAGGTGACTTACCTGAGGTATTTTGCCAGAGCTGGTCTGCATCTTGTACATGGTACCAGCTGTGTGGCAGTATTAATGTGTATACAAAACTAAGACTTTTGCTGTCTGCACTAATAATAATATACTGCACATCTGTGTGTTTGTAGTAAATAAAACATTGGGGATTTGGTCATATTTTGATCAAAATATTTCAGCTTGCAGCCCATCATCAAGGGAGCCCAATTTCCTGCAAGTTTCTGTTCTACACTAGCGTATATGCCCACCACACCATTACATTGCAGTTACATGTACTCCCCTCCCAGATACAGAGGGGAGCATCTATACAGGGCTGGCTAGTGAGCCGCACCCAGCTAGGCCTTTTATAGCCGTGACTGAAAGCTGCCATGATAGCACTAGGCCTGTGCTTGGTTACACCAATTGTGTGCATAGTACCAGCTGCATGGCAGTATTAATGTCATATATGTACAGATGTGTCCTGTTGTGGCGCTGCTGACTATAGCAACACTCTGTAGCTGGATCGTGATGCAAACGCATTGCCGTATGCCGCAAGTGTTCGCATTGCAGCCGGGTCCCTTTGAAGTAAATGGGAGTCGGGCGCATGCGCGTGCCGGCTCCTATTCAAGTCTGTAGCATAGTGGAAGCATGTGATCACATGCACCCCGCTATGCTGCGCTGTCCCAAGGATAGCAGGACACATCTGTATACAAAAAAACGTTTTGCTGTCGGTGCTAACAATAATATACTGCAAATCTGTGTGCATGTATAAAATAAAACAGAGGGTATTTTGTCATATTTTGATCAAAACATTTAAGCTTGCAGCCCAACGTCAAGGGACCCCAATTTTCTGCAAGGCCCTACCCTAGCTTATATGTCCAGCCTACCACTATATTGCAGTAGGCAGATCTCCTGGGACGTAGCCGGGGTGGGTCAGGTGCATTTCCAGAGACATAGCCGAGGTCAGGGCAGGCGGCAGACAGTGTATAGTGAGGGATGCACTGGATGTTGGAACAGGCAGCTGATGCAACAGGAACAAGATGTTTTAAGGATTGCAGATGTTTCTATTTCCCGCTAGTGCATGTCTAGGGTATAATATCTGATTGCATTGGCACATTATGGTACGTTTCTCTCCATACAGGGCATACAAATTGAATGTTGTCAAATAGCCCCTGGTCCACGGCAGGAATTGGTTGTGTGAAAATTTCACTGTGGGGCACAGGAATATTCTGTTTATCTAGATCCATGGCGTTCTTGAGCACTGTGAGTGGGGATGCTGTTTTTCCACTCTCTACCTCTTCCCAGTTAATAGAAGAGAAGAAGGGGTGTTTTCGCACGTCGCCATTTACCCCAAGCCGGAGGAACTGGTCCTTACACAGGAGGTTGGATAAAAAGTCCTTTGTTACTCCAGTAAGGCCTTCGTATGATGGTTCCTCTGCAATGATCATTGCTGCTATCTCTGACACGGATTCTCCAGGGAAAGGCTCCGATCCTGTAGCGAGCATATATAATATAACCCCTAATGCGAACCAGTCCACAGCTGCACTGTATGGCTGGCGGGTTATCATTTCTGGAGCAAAATAGCCAGGTGTCCCGCAAATGCCTGCATTATCAATTACTCCATACACATTCATTAGGGCTAGACCAAAGTCTGTGATCTTCACATGGCCGTCTGCAGTCAGCAGAACATTTTCCAGTTTGATGTCTCTGTGAATTATTCCTTTAGAATGCATGAACTGTAATCCACAAACCAATTCCGCCGCTATAAATGTTATTGTGGGAAGGTCCATCTCTGATGTCTCAAAAAAATCGCACAGATCTCCTCCACTAGCCAGTTCCATTACACAGTATAGATAACGATGTGTTTGGAAGACTGCATATCCATGAGTAAGGAAATTGCTCTGATGTGCCAGCTGAAGGACGCGAAACTCGACCAAGCTGCCCTCGTTCTCTGTTAGGGCTGTCTTCTTTAAGATCTTAATTGCCACTCTTTCCCTGCGAAGAGCGTCTGTTGCCAGCAGCACTTTTCCGTAGCCTCCCTCTCCAAGTATTGAGTGGAAAGTGAATTTGTCCACTGTTAAGGGGGCAGTATCGGTGTTTTGTTGGCTGGTGGGCGTAGCGCCTGGTCGGCCTCTTCTAAATGCTGTTATGATTTGTTTTTTTTTGTTTTTTAGAAATGCTGCAATTCTGTCCCAGTTTCTTCGTGATCCCTTCCTAGTGATCTTTTTCGCTGAAAGGGAAACCGGGCCTGCCATATGGCTGCACCCTTCCCCTGGATCTTCAGTAATATCAGCGTTTCTCCTGTCACGCCAAAATCTGGGACATCGGTTACATGCTTTTATTAATTGATCCTGTTTCTTTTCCAGAAATGCTGCCAGCATGTTCCATCCTCTCTGTAATCGTGCAACAAATCTCCTCACCTTTCTGGCTGCTGAGTTGGTCCGGCCTGCCTGCTTTCCTCTGCGGTTCTTTTTTCCTCTGCACTTCTTTCTTTTCTGCCTCTTGTCTCTGGTTCTCCATGCTTTTTCTCGTATTTTTTTTCTCCTATTCGTTCCCATGTTTTGTCATCCGACAGGAACAGGGCCCTTTAGAGAATATAACGCAAGATGTGTCTTCAGTCTAGAGCGTCTGAAGACTGGAACTCAGGGGCTTCAGCAGCTGTAGAAGTAGCTGCGTGATGTCAGCAGTGACTATGATGTCAGCAGTGACTGTGATGTCACAATTGTGCAGCTGAGCCTAGTCCTAAACATCTTCTACATTTTATGGCAGTTGATGTATAAGAAGGTTTCTTCCTGTCCAAACTTTAAATTGTGTAAGATATATAGAAAGTGTCTTAATTCTACCTATATAAAATGTACCTGCCCATATTAAGACATCAAAATTTATATTTTATAAGAAATATGACATTTGTGAGGAGGGATTAGACTGTATTGCGGTCATTTCAGACCAGAGAAGCATGTAACACAGTCTAATTATTGGAGAATCTACGTGTTTATACCACGTATACCCATTATCCCCAACAATTTCCCTTTTCAATTTAAGCACCTCAAAAATAATTGATAATAATGATAGCTATTTTTTTTACTAAGTGACTTAGGGGCAGATTTATTAAGCTCAGTGACCTGATAAAGTGGAAGGTGATAAAGGACCAGCCAATCAGATCATTACTGCCATGTCACAGTGTGGGTTTGAAAAATGACAGTTAGGAGCTGACTGGCTGGTCCATTATCACCTTCCACTTTATCACATTACCAAGCTTAATAAATCTGCCCCTTAATCTCAACTGGTGGCAGGAGTATTACCATGTAATCACTTCTATATCCCCATTGCACCCATTATTAAGAACAATCACAGTTAAGGTGGTTTCCAATTATTTGTAGGCATGTGTAACTGTATGAAAGAGCCAAGAGATGGTGAAGAGCATTAGCATCAGCACAGAGTTTGTTGCGAAGGAAGAGATTGTGTGTGTCATGTGTCAGCAAAAAGTTTACTAGAAATAAGGGGGGGGGGGGGGGGGGGCATTATTGATCTTGCCCTGGGCTCCAAAAACCCTAGTTACGCCTCTGGCAGCATGCACGGCTGACAGCGGGGGCCATTAACGACCCACAGGGCCGCACATCGCTCGACGTCACCAGCATACACACTTGCCGAGAAAGTGAACGACGCCGCTCAGAAAGGGTGAAAATAAGCGACAACGTTCATTTTCTCGGCAAGTGTGTATGCATCTAAACACCCCCTCCCCCAAAAAAACAAGAACAAACCAGAACAAATGACCTTCCAACATGTGACGTGAGAGGGTCAAGACAGTGATCATGGCCAAATCACAGAGGGAGAATGTCTGTGGCACCAGTCTACATCTTCCAATCGCCTCCAATCACAGTTTGGCTTGTGTACACGCCCACTGGCGTATCTATAATGAGTGTGAGGTATACAGTGCACATGGGACCGCACAGCACACACCCAGCATCTAATTTATTATACTCACCTCTCAATCAGGCTGGCGCTGGCTGCAGAGTGGCAAATATCACAGGAAAATGGCTGCTGCGGCTATTTTCCTGTGATACGCACATGCGCAATAGAGATGCCCCCGGGAATGGTTCTGGTATGAATGGTCGACCATGTTAAGGTCGACAGTCATTAGGTCGGCCACTGTTGGTCGACATTGACATGGTCGACTTGGTCAAATGGTCGACACATGAAAAGGTCGACATTATTATTATTTTACTGTTTTTGGTGTCATCTTTTTCCGTAGCATGACCAGGAACCCCAATTAGTGTACTGTGTCCCCTCGCGTGCTGTGGGCAAGGTGCCTCGCTGCATTCGGCACAGGTTGCTATTCCCAATCGTAGCTCACGTGGCTGGTAAAGTATGAAAAATGTAAAAACTTATTTTTTTTTAAAAAAAGCCATGTCGACCTTTTCATGTGTCGACCATGTACCCATATCAACCATGTCAATTTCGACCGATAGTGGTCGACCTAATGACTGTCGACCATCCAAACGGATACCCCGGGGAACATGGTGCGGGCTCCAGGTTCCCAGGGACCTATGTATGTGCAGTAGACTCTGGCACAATGACAGAGTCTGCTGCACTGCTGCCGGTGACCATTCACAGTATACTCAGTGGCGGATCTTGCCACGGGCAAGCGGTACTTTTGCCCGGGGCGCCGCCTTCCGGAGGGTGCCGGTGCTATCCGGAGGGTGCCGCACCAGGGCAAGATCCGCCACTGTGCCCCCCGCAGTGCCCCCCCGCTTTGAAGGGAACCAGACGCGTAGCGTCTAGTTTCCCTTCATTGAGAGGACCTTAGTTGTGCAGTGCGCGATGACGTCATTGCGCACCGCACAGCAAAGGTCCTCTCTATGAAGGGAAACTAGATGCTACGGTCTAGTTTCCCTTCATGCAGAGGACCTTTGCTGTGCGGTGCGCGATGACGTCATCGCACACCGCACAGCATAGTGGCACAGACACTAGGGGTCATAATTGACCTCTAGTGTCTATGCTGTTCTATGGGAGAGACGTAATAACGTCTCTCCCATAGATCGAGGAGAGAAGAGGAGAAGAGCGGCGCCGCCGGTGGAGGAGGTCTGCAGCGGTCTGGATCAGGAACGGGGATGGTAAGTATACTTTTTCTTATTTTATTTTTTCTTTCAGCGTCGCTACAGGGGGCATAAATGGGGGCATAACTGACCATGCCCCCATTTGAAGCCACGCCCCAATACTTTGCCCGGGGCGCCACAAGGGCAAGAACCGGCCCTGAGTATACTGTATATATAGCAGAGCAGTTGTGCATATCACTTACTTCCCCACTGCCTGGCCGATTGTGACGGTGGGACACAGACGTCAAGTCAGGTCTGTCCTCCCGAAATAAGATGGCTGGGAGAGATGTTAAGAATGAAAATACTTAATTTCCAAACGTCACATATGGCCCTCCTGTATATGTGAAAGTGATAAATGTCTTATACTGACATATGATTTAAGCAATCTAGCCTTTCCTGACAGTAAGCAGTCACCGTGATTTATCTCTGATCGGCAGTCTTAGAGCAAATACAATTTTATAACAATGATTCGCTCTTAACATTGTATTATACTGTAACTGTCATTAAATGTGTCATGTAAAAAGGCAAACGAGGAAATAAGTACATTGCTTCAAACAGGGCAGTTGATTTATTGATTGAAGCTAGTGATTAGGGCTGTGGGACAGACAGGCAGAGAAATATGACAGCGATAGTGAGTAACCTCTTAAGCTATCGTTTTCTGATTAAACAGAGCTGTTATGAATCATGATACCTAAGGTTAGACAGAAGATGTGGGGTTTCCTCCGCTAGAATTTATCAAAGTATTATGCTTTTTTTTCCTATTAAAGATAGCCCATAAAGGTAACATGCAGGAGTGCCACTGAAATTCTGTTTGTCAGGGCCGTAACTACGTGTGTGCCAAGTGGGCTTGGCACACAGCGTAGTAGACCTGAGGGCGCACGGCCAGCGGCATGTAATGAGTCAAATTAACTCATTACATGCCGCCTCTGAAGTCTGCGCCGCCGCCGCACTTGGGAGGAGAGCAGCGCTGGGCAGCGGAGAAGGAGGAGGAGGGAGGGGGACTGGAGCCGAAGCAGCGCTATTTCATTGGTAGTAAGCGCCGTTGCAGCAGCCCCCACTTCTTCCGTATTGGCTGCCTGGCGTTGCTGTGGATGCTGGGATGGGGTTCCTCCATCCCAGCATCCACAGCAGCGCCAGGCAGCCAATACGGAAGTAGAGGGGGCTGCTGCAGCGGCGCTTCCTACCAATGAAATAGCGCTGCTGCGGCTCCAGTCCCCCTCCCTCCTCCTCCTTCTCACCTTGCCTGCACCGAGGGAGCTGCACGTGAAGCCTGACTGCCAGATGGTAAGTATCTCTCTTTCTTTCTCTCTCTCTCTCTTGGGGACACCGTCTGCCATAATGTGTAAAAAGGGGGCCTGGCTGCTGCAATGTGTAAAAAGGTGGACTGCCTGCCGCAATGTGTAAAAAGGGGGACTGGCTGCCGTAATGTGTAAAAAGGGGGACTGCCTGCCGCAATGTGTAAAAAGGGGGACTGGCTGCCATAATGTGTAAAAAGGGGGACTGGCTGCCGCAATGTGTAAAAAGGGGGACTGGCTGCCGTAATGTGTAAAAAGGGGGACTGGCTGCCGCAATGTGTAAAAAGGGGGACTGCCTGCCGCAATGTGTAAAAAGGGGGCCTGGCTGCCGCAATGTGTAAAAAGGGGGACTGGCTGCCATAATGTGTAAAAAGGGGGACACCGGCTGCCGCAATGTGTAAAAAGGGGGACTGGCTGCCATAATGTGTAAAAAGGGGGACTGCCTGCCGCAATGTGTAAAAAGGGGGACTGGCTGCCATAATGTGTAAAAAGGGGGCCTGGCTGCCGTAATGTGTAAAAAGGGGGCCTGGCTGCCGCAATGTGTAAAAAGGGGGACTGTCTGCTGTAATGTGTAAAAAGGGGGACTAGCTGCCGTAATGTGTAAAAAGGGGGCCTGGCTGCCGCAATGTGTAAAAAGGGGGACTGTCTGCTGTAATGTGTAAAAAGGGGACGCTGTCTGCTATGTGTAAAAAGAGGAATCTGTCCACCGTAAGGTGTAAAAGGGTCTCTACCTGGTGTAGTGGCGCTACTGTGCAGCGTAATTTGAATAATGGAGACTACTGTGCACCGTAGTATGAATTGCTATTATTTTGTGGCCACGCCCCTTCCCCAGGAAGCCACGCCCCTATATATTTTTCGCGCACCTGCGCCGCGCACTGCCCCTATCTTACATGGGGGGGGGGCGCCAATGTCATTTCTTGCACACAGCGCTAAAATGCCAAGTTACAGCATGCTGTTTGTCATGTCACATGCTTATTTAGTAAGGAAAGGGAGTGCAAAGTGTAGCATCTTCTGTGTGGACCTGGTACGTTCCTTGAAGGGTACAGTCAAGGCACTTTGATAAACCTACCTTTAATACCACATGTAAACATTGTAATTGATTTTGCAGGACAAGATTATTGAAGTAAAATAAAAGGGGTAGTAAATATGCATATAGGCAGAGCCGGCCATAGCTATAGGCAAACTAGGCAATTGCCTAGGGCATTTGATATGCCCATGGGCATCAGCAGCTTCTGCTGATTAAAATGATATGCGGCATGCCTATATTCTGTGTGTAGCATTTCATATGCAGATACAGCCACAGTCTCACACAGTATATTAGCATGCTGTATATCATTTTAATCAGCAGAAGCTGCTTGTGCATCCTAGCCACATAATGCAAATAAGATGCATTTTCATTAAAACATTTGCCCGACTTAGCACTGAGGCAAGATTTATGAGGACACATCTGTGTCCAAGCAGAGGCAGAGGTCACAGTGTTAGCAGCAGTGTTAGTGCTGTGTGCATGTGAGTGGGTTGGTTGTGCAGTAGTGTTCGGAATATGTGTAAGGAGCATTATGTGTGTCATGTAAAAATGCATTAATAATATGCAACATATGTATAAGGGGCACTATGTGTGTCATTATGTGTATAAGGGCATTAATAATGTGTGGCATACTGTATGTGTAACAGGGTACTACTGTATGTGTGTCATTATGTGTATAGGGGCACTAACAATGTGCAGCAAATGTGTAGGGGGCACTATATGTGTCATTATGTGTATTAGGGCATTAATAAAGATTGTCATAATGTGTAAGCACATTATGTTTAGAAGGACATTAATAATGTGTCTCATATGTGTTAGGGGCATTACTGTGTGGAATTATGTGTTTAAGGTGCTCTACTATGTGGTGTTGCGTATAGAAAGGGCACTACTGTGTCGTCTAATGTGAATAAAGAGCAATAGGGTGTAGTGTAATGTGAATAAGGAGCAATTCAGTGTGATGTAATGTGAATAAGGGGCTCTACTGTGAGGAGTAACGTTTATAAGGTAAAGTGATACTACTGTGGGATGTAATATGAATTATGGAAACTATCGCATGATCAAATGTGAATAAAGTGCAGTACTGTGTGGCGTATTTGGAATTGGGGTTACTATTGTGTGGCCATGCCCCTTGCCAGCAAAAACAACCCCCTTTTTGTGCTGTGCGCCAAATGTGCAAACTGTTCCTATTTAAAATATAGGGGGTACAAACACCAAAATAAGGACTGCTATGAGTGAGGGGTGATGGTTCTGGGAAAGAAGTGCAAGGTCAGAGGCAGAACCAGCAGTGGTGCTAGGGGGCACCAGCCAAAATCTTGCCTAGGGCATCATATTGGTTAGGGCCGGCTCTGCATATAGGGTTTCGTGAGAAGCGGCGCAGAAATGTTTTCCCTTTTCAAATAGGTCTCTCCGTCTTCGGAATCTTAATCACAAATCGAAACTTATGTTTAATGATGTTTCTCTCCACATCCACTAAAATTATTAATGAGAATCTTTTAGGCACAGTGCTTTCCATCCTATTATCACTTAACTGCTCTGGAATCAAATGAATATTCTTTAGGGTCACGAGGTTCTTGGTTTCATCTCCAACGACTCCGTTAAGAAAATTGAGACAGCATAAGGCAGAAGCGGCACTTTCATGCACTCTGATGTGCAGAGCCGGCCCTAACTAATATGATGCCCTAGGCAAGATTTTGGCTGGTGCCCCCTATCACCGCCGCTAGTTCTGCAAGAGATGCCTGGCATGAGTCAGCTGGCAGCTCTGCTAATGTCGGGCGCATTTTGTTTTTGCATTGCTATGTGGCTAGGATGCACAAGCATCTTCTGCTGATTAAAATGATATGCAGCATGCCTATATTCTGTGTGTGACTGCGGCTGTATCTGCATATACAAAATGCTACATTACAGTGATTTCCAGGAATACACGCAACGTAGCATTTTGTATGCAGATAGAGCCGCAGTCACACACAGAATATAGGTATGCCGCATATCATTTTAATCATCAGAAGCTGCTGGTGCCCCTAAGCATACAAAATGCCCTAGGCATTTACCTAGTTTGCCTATGCCTAAGGTCGGCTCTGCTGATGTGGAATGTATGCAGGTGTAGTAATAGGAAGCACTTGACCCCAGTAGTGCCCATAGGAAATAGATAAGTGTGTGTAACTTTTTGTCTTTGCTGTGTGTCTTGTACTCTTCCCACAAACGATCTGTTGATATGCAGATTGTACAGATATTTTAGAGGGGTGAGCAGAGTAATACCCCTTTCACACCAATATAATATTTCTGGGTTGATGTGCGGTGTGAAAGGGGTAAATCCCGAATTCCTTGGTCGCCTGACCCGGTATTTTAACATGGGAGTAAAGCTGGATTATTACTGGGTCAGGTGCGGTGTGAACAGGTTACCCGGGGCGATGCGATCCGGGACCCATTCACACTATGGAGGAAATCCACTCCATGGCGCCGCCACCGCTCCCACCCATGATGATGCCAGTGCCGCCTCCGGTCCCGCCTCCGAGGGCAACCCGACCAGGTATATTGCCAGGTTGGGTTGCCAGTCTAAAAGGGGTCTCATGGCGGGTTGCACCCGGGAAGGATCTGTGTACAATTCCCAGGTGCGACCCGCGGTTGTGGTGTAAAAGCGGTATTATAAATTCTTAAAACAGATCGCACAAATTGGCGACTTTACACATATTTGGTGGCAGTGCCCTAAAATTCGATCATTTTGGAATCAAGTCGAATCTCTCTTAAAAGAGAAAAATTCTCTCATTTCCAGTCTCTCTGAGCCCTTGGTCAGCATTATTAGGCCTCGCAAGTCCTGACCTCAGTTCATATGCTAATAAGCTTATGTCTCACATTCTCAATGCAGCTAGATGGCTAAATGTTGGACAAATCCTGCACCCCCACCGCTGCACATGGTAATATCTAAAAATTAGGTTCATATCCACAATGGAGAAGATAACCGCATCTTTGCATGACAGATCTACTAAATTTGATACAGTTTGGGAACCTTGGTTTACGTATGTCAAGACTTCCATTCCTAAGATTTGAGCGGGTAAAGTTGTGTGGCGTGGTCTGGGTCATTTTCGAGGTATATGTTTCTACAGGGCGTGTTGGGATCTTATTCAGCTTACATGACTGTGTTTCATCTTTGGGTCTAAAATATTTACCTCTTATACTTGCATTATGTGTTATAAGTGTCCTTCTTATACTGGCCAGTTGGTCTGGCTCTCCATGGTGGTCCTCCTTCTTTCATTTTCTTACCCATTCCTTTTTCTATTTCTTTCTTTCTCTCGCCTTTCAGTTATTTGTTTTTTATATTCTTCTGCTCCTATGTAACTCTTACTATTCATGTCATGTCTATTAAGGTTTAAACATAAAATTTTGTCGAATGGTTTGTATCCGGTCCAAATGCTCTGTTATACTGTATCTGGACCTTTGCTCCTTGTTTTTGCTTCTTTGGATGTAGCTATGTAACTGTATTTGTATCTATCTGCCCATTCGATTTTTGCCAATAAAAATTAATTCTTTAAAAAAAAAAGAAAAAAAGCAGATCACGCAGTGGCAGCAGCCATCCTTGCCCTAGTGTCCTGTAAGTTTCAGGTGATTCACAACTTTTGGGGAGCTCTCCTGGGCCTCCTGATGCAATTCATGGTAAAATTGTGTTATTACGCCATGTTTGGCCTTATAGTAGGGGGGGTTAATTGAGCTAGACTGGGGAGAAATTTGAAAATGTTTTACGAACGTGTTGATATTTACCTTCAGACTTCAGAAAAACTGTTTTTGTGGGTTGTTATTGAGATAGCCTTATGTCTGCCGGTCATGCTTAAACCTATGTGTATATGGTGTGGCGGGGCTATGTAAATTGTATATGTTATATAATGTCACCCGGATCTCCCGGTATACACTGAAATGTCTGTAATTCTTCCATCTTTGTTTAATAAAAATACTCTATTAAAAAAAATTAAAAAAATTGTGTTATCACAGCCTGGCCATTGCCGCACAATTTAGCAAATTCACCGTGGCATGCCGTACAAACCTCTCTGTGATGTCACCCACAGGATCATCTTGAGACAATATTAAAGAAGTCGGCAAGTGTGTATTCAGCCATCTAACCAATGCACTGAAGCTCTGTCATCGATGCAGAGTGCCTCATGCCTCACTAATAATAATACTACAGGTTACATAGTGGAAATTAGACCAAACGTGCACAGCTCTTTGTCTGTTTGCGCAGTTTATTGCCCCAGATCATTAGATGACAAAAAATCGTGTGAAATATTTTTATGTTGCTTTTACATAAAGAAATGTTTTGTTTTTTTTAAATACTTAGGACACAGTCTAACATGTAATGAAATTCATGCTACTCCATGACTACTGCAGGCAGCGACGGCTCCTACCATTTTTAGGTAAGGGAGGCTTGCCGCTATGCCAGGTGAGTACAGTCTGACTCCCAGGTCCTAGTGCCTGTGCAATAGAGATGAAAAGTGGCGGGAGCTGGTGAATGCACATAAGCGCATCAGCTGCAGTCCATAGAAGCTAGAGATGTGCGACGGGCACTTTTCGTGTTTTGGTTCTAATTCCATTTTCATGTTTTGGTTTTGGGTTGGTTTTGCCAAAACCACCCTTTCGTGTTTTGGTTTTGGATCTGGATGATTTTTTTTTAAAAACATAAAAACAGCTAAATCACAGAATTTGGGGGTAATTTTGCTCCTACGGTATTAACCTCAATAACATTCATTTCCACTCATTTCCAGTCTATTCTGAACACCTCACAATATTGTTTTTAGGCCTAAAAGTTGCACCGAGGTGGCTGTATGACTAAGCTAAGTGACACAAGTGGCCGACACAAACACCTGGCCCATCTAGGAGTGGCACTGCAGTGTCAGACAGGATGGCAGATATAAAAAAAAAAAAAGGCCCCAAACAGCACATGATGCAAAGAAGAAAAAGAATTGCAATGAGGTAGTTGTATGACTAAGTCAAGCGACACACACAATTGGCCCATCTAGGACGCACGTCTAACACCAACATAAGTGTCAAGTCCTCAGTTATGAGGGCTTCCATCGTCATGTGAAGCTGAATCACTAGTCATGAACATAGGCCAGTGCCTCGGCCGTTCCTTGCCACTCCGTGTCGTAAATGGCATATTGGCAAGTTTATGTTTCTCCTCAGACGATTTCAATTTCTTTTTTTGGTTCTTTTTACTGAACTTTGGCTTTTTGGATTTTACATGCCCCCTACTATCACATTGGGCATCAACCTTGGCAGACGACGTTGATGGCATTTCATCGTCTATGTCATGGCTAGTGGCAGCAGCTTCAGCACTAGGAGGAAGTGTTCTTGATCTTTCCCTATTTTATACTCAAAATTTTTATTCTCCATTATTTTTTGGGAGTTATATGAGACAATATGGAATGACTGGAATGACTGATGACACAGGACACTACCACTAGTCTGATGCAGTACAAGACGTTGTTGTTATAATTATTATACTGCAGCAGTGGACATATAGCAGCAGCGTATATCGTCACTGGAATTACTGATGACACAGGACACTACCACTGATCTGATTCAGCACAACACGTTGTTGTTAAAATTAATATACTGCAGCAGTGGACAGATAGCAGCAGCGTATATCGTCACTGGAATGACTGATGACACAGGACACTACCACTGGTCTGCACAACACAGCACCACTTTATACAGCTACACTGGATATATGGCAGCAGAGAACACCAACACTGTGACTGGCTGGACTGATGCAGCACCATACACTGAGTGACTACACTGGACTGGACTGAGCAGCACAACACTTGACACCCCACTTTCCCGCCCCCACACAGACACTGAACACACTGAGGACACGTCCTCTCTATACACTCTCCGAGACTGGAGTGAAAAGGGGCGCGACGCGCGGCTCCTTATATGGAATCCAAATCCCATGAGAATCCGACAGCGGGATGATGACGTTTTGCCGCGTTCGGGTTTCCGAGTCAGGCGGGAAAAACCCGAGCCGGGCTTGGGCTCGGAAGGCAAAGTTTGGTAGGGTTCGGTTCTCTGAGAACCAAACCCGCTCATCTCTACCAGTTTTGTATATAGTGCAGCATATTCCGTTGCGCTTTACAATTGGAACAAGTTATAGAATGGATCTGGGTAATAACAGACAGACATAGAGGTAGGAAGGCCCTTCTTGCAAGCTTACTATAGTTAGGCTTACCATACTATCCTTTTAAACCAGGACGGTCATGAATTATACAGGTTCTGTGGCTGATTAAAACCAAATGAGATGCATGCTTAAAGTCAGACAATCACAGAACCTGTGTAATTCATGAGTGTCCTGGCTTAAAAGGATAGTATGATAAGACTAACTATAGGGAAATAGGCACTGATACTCAAGGAATAATTCTGCCAGCTTGCAAGGGTAAAATGTGAGCAGGTTTGGTATAAAGACATGTGCATGTTCCTTCCTGGGCAATTTGCTTATTTTACAGTACAACAACAGGCATACCTCCAGCTCCGCAATGATCAATCTATTTGTATAGACGATATAGGTCCAGATTCATCAAGCCGTGAATAGTTATACCATACTTACCTACTCTCCCGGAAGCTGCGGGAGGCTCACGTTTTTTGGGGTAGCCCCCCGCACCCCCGGAAGAGTGGGCAGGTCTCCCGCATCCTGCTCGCACCCTAGTGATGCGAGCAGGATGAGAGATAACCTCCAGCATTCGCGGGTCCGTCGGGTGGAGAAGGGGTTAAAATGACGCAAATCGCGTCATTTTAGCCCCGCCCCCTTCCCGCGAACCCGCGAATCGCGGCATTTCCCGATGTGGGGGCGGGGCTTAGTGATGTCACAGTCCGGCCCCGCCCCCCGAAGACACCTGCTGCGTCTCCTCTCCGGGCTTCTCCCGGAAAGGAGAATTAAAATGTAGGTAAGTATGAGTTATACACTGCACAGTGATAAAGTACCAATCAACCATCTCCTAACTGCCATGTTACAGGCTGTGTTTGAAAAATTACAGTTAGGAGCCGATTGACTGGTACTCTATCACCGTATAATTTATCACTCACCAAGGCTTGATAAATATGGACCTCATTGTATGAAAAATGTTTCTTTATTAAATTCTAATGTCATGGGACATATATTATCTCAAATCACCAAAGTGCTCCCATTTTTCCTTTTATCAAGTTTCGATGATTCTTTATTCACTTACAATCCCCAGTGAAATAGATCTGAGTGTATCAATGTCTTCAGTATTATTTTCATGTGCTGTATGTTGCTCTCTCTGAAGGTTACGTCGATGATTTACGATGCATTTGTTTTTCTTTTCTTGCTGACCACAGTAACAAAATACTCATCTTCATCAGTAAATCATTTTTAGCTTTTACAGCAGAAAAGTAAGACTGAAGACAGGCCATGGCACGTTTTACTGTGTCTCTCAAACAGCTTTCTGCCAGGGTGCCTCCTGTCCGAATACCAGAGTTCTGTGCATTCTCCCCAGTTCACAAAGGGTTACATGTGCTGGTATGGTTGGGCTGAAGAGAAAACTTGGTGGTTTATGTACATGGCGAACATTTACGTTATGGTATATCCTTTCTGTGTGAACCAATGTTTTTGTTTATAATAGTAATGCTCAGTCAGTCATAAAGTATCCTAAAACTGCACATATTATTCCCGAACAAAAGGCATATTATACTACTACCGCTATATGGGCAATAGGTTTCATACAGCCTCTGATTATTTTTAAAAAACATCACTTGTGGCTATGTACTAATGGACTAATGCTGGAGAATTCAAAAACACCATTTTTGGAGGTTTGACCACAAAATGCACATTGATGAATCTCGTCCATTGGTGGTCATTCCGAGTTGTTCGCTCGTTGCCGTTTTTCGCAACGCAGCAATTAGGTGGAAAATGCGCATGCTCATGGTACGCAGAGCGCATGCGCTAAGTTATTTAACACAAAATGTAGTAGATTTGCTGGTGTCCGTGCGGCGCTTTTCAGTCGCACTGCTGATCGGTGAGTGATTGACAGGAAAGGGGCGTTTCTGGGTGGTAACTGAGTGTTTTCTGGGAGTGTGCTAAAAAACGCAGGCGTGCCAGGGAAAAAAGCAGGAGTGGCTGGAGAAACGGGGAAGTGGCTGGCCGAACGCAGGGCGTGTTTGTGACGTCAAGCCAGGAACTAAACTGACTGAACTGATCGCAATCTGTGAGTAGGTCTGGAGCTACTCAGAAACTGCAAGGAATTATTTAGTAGCAATTCTGCTAATCTTTCGTTCGCTATTCTGCTAAACTAAGATACACTCCCAGAGGGCGGCGGCCTAGCGTGTGCAATGCTGCTAAAAGCAGCTAGCGAGCGAACAACTCGGAATGAGGGCCATAGGGTCTTATTCAGGTTTGTTAGCAAACCGAAAAAGTTACAAATTGGGGAAATCCATGTTGCACCGCAGGTGGGACAGAAGTAACATATGCAGAGAGAGTTAGATTTGGGTGGGGTGTGTTCAAACTGAAATCTAAATTGCAGTGTTAAATGAAAGCAGACAGTATTTAGCCTGCACAGAAACAATATAACCCACCCAAATCTAACTCTCTCTGCACTTGTTACATCTGCCCCACCTGCACTGCACATGGGCCCTCATTCCGAGTTGTTCGCTCGGTAAATTTCATCGCATCGCAGCGATTTTCCGCTTAGTGCGCATGCGCAATGTTCGCATTGCGACTGCGCCAAGTAAATTTGCTATGCACTTAGTAATTTTACTCACGGCTTTTTCATCGTTCTGGCGATCGTAATGTGATTGACAGGAAATGGGTGTTACTGGGCGGAAACAGGCCGTTTTATGGGCGTGTGGGAAAAAACGCTACCGTTTCCGGAAAAAACGCAGGAGTGGCCGGAGAAACGGAGGAGTGTCTGGGCGAACGCTGGGTGTGTTTGTGACGTCAAACCAGGAACGACAAGCACTGAACTGATCGCAGATGCCGAGTAAGTCTGGAGCTACTCAGAAACTGCTACGAGGTGTGTAATCGCAATATTGTGATTACTTCGGTCGCAATTTTAAGATGCTAAGATTCACTCCCAGTAGGCGGCGGCTTAGCGTGAGCAACTCTGCTAAAATCGCCTTGCGAGCGATCAACTCGGAATGAGGGCCATGGTTTTGCAAAATTGCTAACTTTTTGGTTTGCCAAATAACTCCCATAGTTGGGAGAACATTATGAGCTGATAATAATTGCAGCACTGACGCGATTGTTAATATAAAGGCCCCTAAATATTGGAAATACCACCCAATATAGTGATGAATTTTCCATTAGCATACAAGTTTTGTGCCTAGGAGAGCCACTTTTTTTTGGGATGGGGGGGGGGGGGGGGGGGCACTTGGATGCTTATTTTAGTACTTTCAGTTCAAAAATTACCAGCAACTGCAAAATATTTCCACTTTGCTGTACCATACGCCATGTAGAGTGGAGTATAAACAGGTAGAACATGCAGAGGCTGCTCCTTTAAGCTGTCCTACTAATAAAGTATATATGCATAATCACAAATAAAACAAAATGTCATTTTATGTTATGGATTTTTTTTCATATTATATTAAATTGTCAATCATTAAATGAGTTCTATAACCAAACAATGAACATAATAAAATTGGGCAGAGGATGGGTGGCCATTACAGTTGTGCCTAGGGGCGCCCGGATCCCTAAATCTGCCTTCAAACTAATATTACTATTTTTCAAGACTTAAATAACAAGAATTACTATATAGTTATGGAGAGAAAACTGTGTAGGGTATTACGTACTCTGTAATAATGAGTTAGCGGGGCCTACTCTCGGAGGACAAATTCACAGAGAGACGTTAGAAAGGATGATCTTGCACTTGGAAACACCCATCGGTTTTACTTTAAGATATGCCTCTAATGGAAATGAAATAACTCCTCACAAGTCTCCGTCCACTTACATGGTTTATAATCAGAACTGCCATTTGGAATGTCTATTGCAGCTGGTCTGCTGTATCACTAAGTTATTTGAGGTAGGACACTGCTTGATCATTCAATGCACGCAGTAGCGGATCTTGCTAAGAACACACAGGATTTTTGCCTGGGGCGCCGCCATCCGAAGGGCGCCGCTGCCATCCGGAGGGTGCCGCCGCCGTGGCAAGATCCGCTACTGGTGGTGTCCCCCGATGCTGTGCGCAATGACGTCATCGCACACCGCACTGCATTGTGGGACCGGCACATAGACGGTAGGGGTCATAATTGACCTCTAGTGTCCAGGCTATGCTATGGGAGAGACGTCATGACGTCTCTCCCATAGATCCGAGGAGCGATGCCGTCGGCCGGAGCCGGAGGTCAGCAGCAGTCGGGAATCAGGAGCGGGGATGGTGAGAATTAATTTTTATTTTATTTTTGTAAGCGGCACAACTCTACTGGGGGCACAAATGGGGGCACAACTCTACTGGGGGCACAAACGGGGGCACAACTCTACTGGGGGCACAAACGGGGGCACAACTCTACTGGGGGCACAAACGGGGGCACAACTCTACTGGGGGCACAAACGGGGGCACAGCTCTAGTGTGGGCACAAACAGGGGCACAACTCTACTGGGGGCACAAACGGGGGCACAGCTCTACTGGGGGCAATACTACTGGGGGCACAAACGGGGGCACAACTCTACTGGGGCAATACTACTGGGGGCACAAACGGGGGCACAACTCTACTGGGGGCACAACTCTACTGGGGGCACAAACGGGGGCACAGCTCTACTGGGGGCAATACTACTGGGGGCACAAACGGGGGCACAACTCTACTGGGGGCACAAACGGGGGCACAGCTCTACTGGGGGCAATACTACTGGGGGCACAAATGGGGGCACAACTCTACTGGGGGCACAAACAGGGGCACAACTCTACTGGGCCAATACTACTAGGGGCACAAACGGGGGCACAACTCTACTGGGGGCACAAACGGGGGCACAACTCTACTGGGGGCAATGCTACTGGGGGCACAAACAGGGCACAACTCTACTGGGGGCACAAACGGGAGCACAACTCTACTGGGGCACAAATGGGGGCACAACTCTACAGGGGGCATAACTGACCATGCCCCTTTATGAAGCCACACCCCTATTTTGGCCGGGGCGCCACAAGGGCTAGAATCGGCCCTGAATGCACGCATTCACATCTCCAAGTTATTCTCTGAAATGAAGTAACATAGGGGTGCCTGTGATATTCACTATCAGACAACCATTCAACACACAAACCAATGGAAACTATTTCCCATGGAACAGCTATTTCCAAATAAAACAACGGGTGCAGGGAAAGCCCTTAGAGACGTTATTCAGTCTGAGAATGACTGGACCCATTGTTTTCTACAGGTGTAAGAAAAGTTTAATCAGGTGCTAAAATATTAAGTCATAATAGTAGTAAATATATTAAATAAAAATATATGAAGCAAATAACTCACAGCTGCTATTTATATACAGAGACTTGTCATTCCCTTTACAAATTTATAAAAATACCAAATATCCCCTGAGATCAACGGTTCCCAAACTTCTCTAACCACGGTGCCCCTGAGTCTCAGCATTTTATTCATGGCACCCGCAGACTAAAGGTTTCCTGTTGAGATAATCAGCAGATATGATTATATTAAGGCAGTTGAGCTTCATTATGTGGTGGAGTACATGGTTATGCTTCTGTCTGTAAAGAAGACCATAATAAGAGAAGAAGGTTTTGATACGAGTGGATTGTGGGAACAGATGGGAGAGAGAAAAAAAAGAGAACAAATGGAATGGGGGGAGATAGTTGGAGACAAACAATCAAAGAGATGGACAACACGAAAAATGACACAATGTTTATCAATAGATACAAAACATTGATAGCATATTTAAGGTGGAGCATATACTGTATATCAATAGAGCAAAGAACATGGTCAACTTTAACGTATGATTGATTCTAATCAGTATGTTGATATCAAATGGATGGGCTCCTCATATATCTTCTACCCCTTTTACACCGCACAAATAACCCGGTATCGACCCAGCATACTGCCGGGTTGACACGGGTCGGCGTGCAGTGTGAAAGGGGCATTGCCGAAATCACGGGTCACCTGACCCGGCAATTCAACCCGGGAATAAAGCAGTGTTATACCCGGGTTGAATACTGGGTCAGTGGCTGCGTAAACGGGCTCCCGGGTCAATGCGTCCCGGGACACGTTTACTACAGCAGGCAGAGGCGGCGCGGAGATGATCTCATCTTCCAGCGCCGCCTCCAACTCCGCCCCCACCGCCGGCTCGGCCCCCCGCTGCTATGGCAACCCGCCCGGCATATTGCCGGGTCGTGGAAGCCTGCAGCAGCTGCCAATGCCGGATCCCACCCGGGAAGGACCCGTTTCCAATTCCCGGGTGGGATCCGGCATTGGCGGTGTGAAAGGGGTATTAGATAGCGCCACACAGAATTGTCATGTAACTGGTCTACTACTGTGATCTCCTGTAGATCATGGGCCAAATGTAATAGAGTGAGAGTTTCAGATAGCGAGAGATTTGGTAAGGGTTTGCAGTTTTTTTTTTTAAAGTGGCAATCATTTACACAACAAGATCAACCTGGTTTTGCAGTGTAAATGATTGCCACTTTAGAAAAAAATTGCAAACCCTTACCAAATCTCTCGCTTTCTGAAACTCTCACTCGATTACATTTGGCCCCATGTCTCTAGTGAAGTGTCCTTTACACCCCTTATTAACAACCTCCTACACTGGCTGACAGGGCCGACAACAGATATCTTGGGGCCCGGTACAAAAGATATCTCTGGGGCCCCCAGAACCCTCCTTGACCCCTATTTTAATACAGAGGGTGGTATTAAACAAATAGTGTGTGTGTGTGTGTGTGTGTGTGTGTGTGTGTGTGTGTGTGTATATGTGTATATATATATATATATATATATATATATAGCCACCACAGTAATTCTTCTCTGATCTGACATTTATCCATGACAGGTGCCCAAACCAAACCCCCAAACTCCTGGAGAGCTGAGCGCACACGCTTACCGACACACAGCCGCCGGACCAGGCTCCGAGTCCCCACAACAAGCTGCCAGCCAGCCTGCCTGAGTGTGTCTGCGCGCCGGCCCTGCAGTCTCTGGCCACAGTCCCGCTCCTACTTTGCAGCTCCTCACAGCAGAGACAGGGCGGCGGAGAGGAGGGGAGAACGCAGCGACGTGCACTGCACTACGTCACTGCACACGGGTACTGGCTGCCGAAGTTCCGGACAGCTGACCTGGGGGCTTGGCGGGGGCAGTGGGGGGGTGCCACAGGGGGGGGGGGGCCGCTGAATGACGAAAAAGCTATTAGTAAAAGCTTTTAACTACACAGTGGGTGGGCCGCGGCCAGTGCGATGCCTTGATTTATACAATTATTTAAATCTATGCCATGCTGCTGCTGCCGTACTGCCGCAGCTTGACCCTGAGGCCCCTCACAACATCGGGGCCCGGGACAAGTGTCCCCTTTGACCCCCCCTGTCGCCGGGCCTGCTGGCTGACGGGTGTAGTATGTTATGCCGGCGCTTGGGATCCCAGCTCCCAGCATACCAGCTCCGGGATCCCGACTACCGGCATGCAGGCAGCGGGGTGACCGCAAAAGATCCTCTTGCGGGCTCGCTGCGCTCGCCACGCTGTGGGCACGGTGGCACGCGTACGCTGTTTATTCTCGTGGACACCCCAAGAGGAAGAATAGTTGTCAGTATGCCGAGTGTCGGGATTCCGGCGTCGGTATGGTGAGCACCGGGATCCCAACAGCCAGCATATCAAATGCCTCCCCTGGCTGACATCTTTAGTCATATAGAAGATTTTTGGGGGGTATTTTGTGCAAGTTCGACTACTATTGAGAACAGATAACGCATGCCATAGTGCCTCATTTCCCTAGATCACTAGATGCACAAACTCCATCCAACATAGTTCAACAGTCACATGTAGAGGCGTCACTGATTGCAGTGACACCCAGTGCGGGAGGGCACAATAAGTGGCATTGAAGCCGCGCTCTGTCAAAAAAAGGAGCGTGGCCCCATTGGAAAGGGTGCACAGCCCCACGGGCAGGTGGCGTGGCCTCGCAGCCCGGACCCCCATTTCATCACTCCGGGGGGTGCCAGAGATGCGGACTGCCCCCGAGGACCAGTCCAAGTGCGGTGCCGGGTCCTGCACAGCGACAGGAGCAGGGTGCTGCACGTAATGTCACAGTGCTGCACCCTGCTCTTGTCACTGAAAAAGACTCAGCACATTGGTGTCACCCCTTAGCTGGTGACATTCGGTTGCAGGCCACCCCTCCCCCCCATTGTGATGCCACTGGTCACATGCAATCCTTGACCAAAACTATCATATTTGGCAATTACATTAATATTATGGGGCAGTGCAGATGGAGTAATGATTAGCATTACTGCCTCACAGCACTGAGGTCATGGGTTCGATTACCACCATGGCTCTAACTGTGTGGAGTTTGTATATTCTCCCAGTGCTTGCGTGGGTTTTCTCTGGGTACTCCGGTTTCCTCCCACAAATCAAAAATATACTGGTAGGTCAATTGGATCCCAACAAAATTAACCCTATCATGAATGTGTGTGCGTGTACATGTGGTAGGGATTATAGATTGTAAGCTCCACTGGTGCAAGGACTGATGTAAATGGGCAAAATATTCTCTGTAAAGCGCTGCGGAATATGTGTGCACTATATAAATAACTGGTAACAAATTAATTATTTATCACCCATAAAACCATCCTGGTTTTTCCTTGTAAATGATTGCCCTTTTAAAAATACAGGCATTCTCGCACAAAGCCCCGCACCTCCGCCACCTCGCAGGCTATTACATTTAGCTCCTGTACATGAGCGGAAATCGCTAGTGCGTACAGGCTGATCCGTCTACATTTTCCGTGAATTGGAATATTCAGCAACACGCCATTTAGTAAAATATTTTAACGCACCTCCACATCCAGTCTATCATTATAATTTATGAGCATCGATGGTAAAAATGAACATTGGTCACTAGAGATCTATGACTAGTGCAAAGAATCTTATATGGCAAACTCCAAAGAGAATTATAATGTCCGTGAAATCTACAGTAGTGGAAATGCCATGTGTTTAGGATTTCCAATGCCGGTCTCAGTTACCACCAGTGGAAATTTAAGCATTTGGGCGTCCCATACATCTGGATTAATAGGGTTTTGCAGAACAAATACCCATTGTCATTTTGTAATAGGAAATTTGGTGGCTTTTAGGAATTTAGTCAAGGGCTTGCTGCTTATCTGCTGCACACACGGCCGACTTTACAGAATATGTTATTATATCCTGTATTATTCAGCGAAGAAGGGCTAAAAAATTCTGTGATCTAGTAGCAGCAGTTAATATTAAGTAAAATGTAATGTTCGTCTTGCAATTGGTATTTAATGGGCAATCTTCAGGAGAATGGGCATCTGGTGACCTTCAACATACATGACACATACTCACTCTAATGACTGAGAACAAGCATATACACCAGCAGTTACATTATTTAAAAACATTCGGTCCCAGACAACCATCCCTTCCCTAAAGATGTTAGCATCCCCTAACAGTTGGTTGTCCAGAAGGTTGGAATAAAAAAAAAGTCAGGCACGTCAGTCAAAACAGGAATAAGAGATGCAATGATCAGTGCAGATTTCCAAATGTTACACATTAGACAAGCATAATGGGAACGTAACTCTATATGATTTTCCTTTTTAAGTGCCACAGTTGGCAGGGCTCTTATCAGGGAAGGTTTCCATCAGCACAGCTGCTGCATAACCCCCTTCCCTACAGATACCAAAGGGGAGAAGATAGATCAGTACATCAATCGGCTCAGGAAAGACGGGATAACCAGAGGATTACACATATTTTATGAAAACAAAATGGCACATCTGTTTAAATTTTATGCTACTTTGGTGTGCTTTCTCATCTATGGAAAAGTCGTTACCTAGCTTATACAGATGCAAAAATATACAGATTTATATGTATATATAATGCTAATTATGTAGTGTTTTTCTCCAGACATGACTCATAGCGGTAAATTTACTATGGTGGAAGTTTTTTTTTTTTATAGAACTGGTGATGTTGCCTATAGCAACCTATCAGATTCTATTATCTTCTAAAAGCAGCTAGATAAATGTTAAATAGAATCTGATTGGTTGCTCTAAACAACATCACCAGTCCTAATAAAAACTCCCACCTTAGTAAATTTGATCCAATGGTATTTTACATTTGCATTTAAAACACAGAATACAAAGTAAACTTTAAGGAAATGAGAACTAAGCATTTAGGTTGTATTTGTTCATGAGTTAAAGGGACATTAGTGAAATGTTTTGGTGAACCGGAAAGTCTTGAGTCTGTATTGGAAGGATTCTAGAGTGGAGACCTCTTGAACCGTGCGGGGAAGAGAGTTCCATAGAGTTGGAGCCACAAAGGTAAAAGCTTGACTCCCAGGTGAATTCAGGGAGATTCTAGGTAATGCTAAAAGGCCTTTATCTCCAGAACGCAGTGACCGAATGGGGCAGTAAGGGATCAGAAGTTACTTCAAGTACCTTCGGCCCTGGTCATGTAGGACTTTGAAAGTCAGTAATACCCCTTTCACATCGCTAATCCGGGTCCCACCCAGGAATTGGTAACGGGTCCTTCCCGGGTGGGACCTGGCATTGGACCCTACACGCTGCCATCTCAACCCGGCAATATGCTGGGTTGGGTTCCTATCTGGGCGCGCGGACGGCAGAGTCATTGGGGTGGCACTGGAGATGAGCTCATCTCCGCTTCGCCTCTTCCTATGTAGTGAACGGGTCCCGGGTCACATCGACCCAGCAACCAATTCACACTGCCACTGACCCGGTATTCAACCCGGGAATAACCCTTCTTATAACCCGGGTTGAATTACCGGGTCAGGCGACACGGGATTTCTGAAAAGACCCTTTCACACCGCACAGTGACCCGTGTTGACCCGGCAATATACCCGGTCACTACTAGGTTATTTGTGCGATGTGAAGGGGGTATAAGCCAATATTGAGACAGATCCACCATCTTACCGCCAGCCAGAGAATGGGTGTTATGTGGCTGTAATGGGACTGGCTGGTTAATAGCATTTTTCTGGGAGACCAAGGTAGAGGCATTGCAGTAGTCTAGGCAGGTATGGGCCGGGTGACCGGCAGTCAGCATGCCGACGCCGGGATCCTGGCTGCCAGGATGCCGGCAGAGGCACCAGCGCAACAAAGCCCCTTGCAGGCTAGGTGGCTCACTGCGTCCGCCACAGATTCTATTCCCACTCTAAGGGTGTCGTGGACACCCACGAGTGGGAATAGCCCTGAGCCCCCTGCCGGCACCCTGGCTGCCGGAATCCCGGCGTCGGTATGCTGACCACCGGGATCCCGACCACCGGTCACCTAACTATATCCCGTCTAGGCATAATGATACAAATACATGTATGACTTTTAGGCAGATCTTCCAACTGCTGTATTCTGGCTATATTCCTCAAGATGAAAGAATGATACCTGATGTTTAAAGGGGGGTACACACGGAAAGATCCGTGCTTAAAATCTAAGCAATCTGACTAGATTGCTTAGATTTTAAGCACGGGTCTGTTGTGTGTATGCCCCACAGTGATAGCCGCGCATTGCTATCGCCGGTGCTAGATTGAGACTGCACGCAGGCTCAATCTAGCAGGTCGCTCACTTAAGCGCTGTGTGGAGTGAGCGCCCCCCCCCCCCATCGTCCCCCCACCTTGCTCAGCACATCGCGCTGTGTGCTGAGCGGGGGGAGAGATGTGTGCTGAGCGGTTTGTGTTAAGATCGCTCAGCGCACATCTCTGGGGAAATCTCTCCCGTCAGTACTGGCCTTAAGTGTCATGAAAGGAACTCTGAGAAAACAAGAACTGTGCAGGTCTTTCAGGTGCTGAATGGAAATGCTTTCAGGAAAAGAAATAAGATACATTTGAATTAGAGAGACATTTATGATAACAGGAATATACAGAAACTAATAGAGGCACTTCAAAGCTAAATAAGTTCTATTATCAAAGTGACTGGTCTAGATGATCGTCATACAGGCTGGTGACTGACTTCACTGTTTTGTAATGAGTTACAGCCTAGAATGCACTGTCCTCACCGTAATATCTTTTCATGTGTAAAATGCATCAAAACCGTATCAATAAGATGGAGAGTCCCACTAACACATGACAACGTTGATGAACGATAAGACCAAGACGCAATCCAGGCACTCCCACCCTTCAATGGCTTCAATATATTAATCTGTTTATCTGTTGGCGTGAGGAAATCTTTAGAAACTTGTGGTTTTTACATCTTTCATCCTCAGTTTTTTCCCCTCAGATCAAATGACGAGTTCTTGCAGAGATACATTAGTCAGTGACCCATCGCTCAGAAGTGTTTCACTCAAGCATGCTGATATGACTTCACTGTCTAAGAAGGAGAGATGCACTCTAATGCCTTCCTTGTACTTCCATTACAGTCTAAGCTATGCAGCCAGCGCTGGAATGCAACAGATAAAAGTCAACTGTATGAAAAATTAGAATGGGAGCCTTCCATTCAAGCTGCTACGCAAAATGTTCTCTTGTTTCCTTATAGTTTAATAAAAGGGAACCTTTCTATTTGTGACCACAAAGAGCAGGAAATTATATTAGTAACTAAATCGATATATGCCCATATGCAGTACGGATGGTGTAATGGTTAGCACTACTGCCTCACAGCACGGAGGTCATGGGTTCGATTCCCACCATGGCTCTAACTGTGTGGAGTTTGTATATTCTCCCCGTACTTGCGTGGGTTTCCTCCGGGTACTCCGGTTTCCTCCCACAATCCAAAAATATACTGGTAGGTTAATTGGCTGCCAACAAAATTAACCCTAGTGTGCAAATGTGATAGGGAATATAGAGTGTAAGCTCCACTGGGGCAGGGACTGATGCGAATGGGCAAATATTCTCTGTAAAGTGCTGCGGAATATGTGTGCGCTATATAAATAACTGGTAATAATAATAAATAAATAATAAAAACCCTTATATTGGTGATTAGTGATGTCATCACTTACAGAAAAAGAGTATTACGGTCTCTCTTGCCACATGTATCCTTTCATTGGTGAGCAGTGATGTCATCACTTATAAGAGTAGTGAGATCACTCTTGCTACATGTATGCTTATATTGGTGATCACTGATTAGTGATGTAATCACATAAGAGAAGAGTAGTGAGGTCATGCCTCCTGACACATATATCCTTATATTGGTGACCAGTGATGTAATCACATAAGAGAAGAGTAGTGAGGTCACGCCTCCTGACACATATATCCTTATATTGGTGACCAGTGATGTAATCACATAAGAGAAGAGTAGTGAGGTCACGCCTCCTGTCCTGATACATATATCCTTATATTGGTGATTAGTGATGTAATCACATAAGAGAAGAGTAGTGAGGTCACGCCTCCTGATACATATATCCTTATATTGGTGATTAGTGGTGTAATCACATAAGAGAAGAGTAGTGAGGTCACTCTTGATACATGTATTCTTATATTGGTGATTAGTGATGTAATCACATAAGAGAAGAGTAGTGAGGTCACGCCTCCTGATACATATATCCTTATATTGGTGACAAGTGATGTAATCACATAAGAGAAGAGTAGCGAGGTCACTCTTGGTACATGTAAGCTTATATTGGTGACCAGTGATGTAATCACATCAGAGAAGAGTAGTGAGGTCACGCCTCCTGACACATATATCCTTATATTGGTGATTAGTGATGTAATCACATAAGAGAAGAGTAGTGAGGTCACTCCTGCTACATACTGTATATGCTTATAATGGTGCATACTAGTGATGTCAGTTGTGTCACATGGCTCGTTTCTCAGTACTCCCAATGAATGCCAGTGTAGGCTAAATACACCACTTTATGAGGCTCACCATAGAGCCCCTTGATCCATGTAAAAGTAATAAAATCATGCTGCAACCTGGTGTTTTTATATGGTCTCTAAGCTCATGAATGACATCTACCATCCTTACATTATACAGTAGGCGGTACATTTGTACTGTGTTATGTGTAATGGGCTGTACAATCTGTGAGCAGAAAACCCAGCAGCTCTGCATTTATATTCCCTTCTCCTGTGTGTAGCAGGCAGCAGATCGCTTCCAATGCTTGTTGCCGGAACACTGACTTATTCAATAAATGATGCTGGCAGCATGCACGGAGCAGATTGGTGCTTGTGTGCCGGAATACACTGCCTAAAATGTAGCATTCCATGGGTTGAAAATATACATGGGGGCAGTGGCGGAACTACCGGCAGTGCCTTGCACTGGGGCCCACCGCTGTCAAGGGGCCCAAAGCCAGCGGCATGTAATGAGTCAAACTGACTCATTATGTAGAGATGTGCCCTGTACCACAGGGCATATCAAGCAGCAGACGGAGGCGGAGCTGTGTCCCCAACGGGATGTGGTGGATAGCGCTGGGATTGGGTGTCTGATCCCAGCACTGGTGCTGCAGGTAGCGGCGGTGGACAGCGCTGGGGCAGTGTGTCTGTCCCTAGTGCCTGTCCAGGTACAGCGGTGGGGAGCGGCACGGGAGTGGCACTGTTTGTATGGTTCCGGTCCCGCAGCCAATCAGAAGCGCCTGTGGCTGGATTTACAGGCTGGCGCCCTCCGTGAGCCAATCACTGCTCGCAGAGCGCCGCCCTATCACGGGCGGCTGTGGCGAGCCAATCAGTGCTCGCAGCGTCATAGGCCCTGCCCCGGGTGACGTCAGACGCCGCCAGGGAGCACCAGAAGAAGACGGGTGGCGCAAGAAGAAGAAGGAAGATGCATGAAGAGCTCCAATGGCCGCAGAAGAGGTCTGAATACATCGGGATCAAGAAAGAAGATGCCCGGCGTCATCTGGAGCAAGAAAAGAAGAGGCAGCGCCGCTGGCCAGGACGGGCCAGTGGCAGAAGAGCACCTCCAGAGACTGGGAAGTGCTGCAGTGGTGGAAAGCAACAGAGCTGTGAAGCTCCCCACTGCAGCCTTCTCCACCATAAGGTAGCCCCTTGTAAGGACCTATCCTATCGTAGGCCACCAGGGATCGGGCATTAAGCCTGTGGGCATAGTCAGGCCACCGGACTGTGGCACAGTAGGCAGGCAATAGGCCCGTGGCTAATCCCAGGCATTAGGCCTGTCCCCATGTAGAGGGCATTTGGCCCTAGTTAAGGTGCGGCCACTCTGGCCTGTGCGCAGGTAGGGGGCGCTAGGCCCAGTTAGTAAGTGCCCCCCCAGTGAATAAGGGTGGTACTGGGCACTAGCCCAGGCCACTCCAACATGCACATGTAGGCAGGCCCGCAGGGGGTGGACTTGGACGGGATGAGAGGGGGGATGGCCCAAAGCATTTTGTTGCACCTGGGCCCACCTCTAGCTAGTTCTGCCACTGCATGGGGGCATTAAGTGCGCATATGCCATAAACAGGCCCATAGCAAGGCGGTAATCTGCCCTGTACTCTCCCTGTCCCCAAACATGTGACATCATGACATCACGATGAGGGGTGGGGCAGCTGCCAGCAGGAGGAAGCTGAGCTTAGGATGCTTTCTTTATAAAGTGGGATCCGCACCTCATGACGATCTTTCTGGGTGAAGCCATCTTTGAAACTTGCAGCGACCGTTACAGGCCAGTGCAGCCATCTGCCGGAGAATTGTCACAGTATTTTCGTACATTTAAATGGACATTGGGATTTGAATGGCAACCGTCATCACACTACAGCCTAAAGCAATACATTTTTTAACAATGTCCATTTAAATGGACAAGGGGTCATAAAATTATTACTATTATTATTATTATTATTATCATTATTATTATTATTATTATTAACAACAGTTTCTGATATAGCGCAGCATATTCCGTTGCACTTTACAATTAGAACAACAGTAATGGAACAACACTGCGTAAAAACAGACAGACATAGAGGTAGGAAGGCCCTGCTCGCAGGCTTACAATCTATAGGGAAATAGGCATTGATACATAAGGATAGATGCTACATATTGCATAATGGTCCACCAGATTGCTAGGTTCTTCTTAGTGGGTTGTATGATATGGTCACACAGCAATGTTGGCCTGGGGTCAGGAGAGTGTGAGAGTAAAGAAAGACAAGATATGTGATGTTATGTGTACTGTACAGAGAGGATGTAATTAGATAGGGAAGCACTGACGGTTATGTGGGTGGGTCTGGGATTTAAAATGTTAAGGGGCATATTTTTCAATTATCGGGTCCTTGACCTGCTAATTCCAATTTCTTATTGTCGCTATTCAAGTGCCGCGATTGCAAACCACGCCCCCATTTTCATCACTATGGAGGCATAGCCAGCGCTCTGTGAGTTGCTGGCATACCCCCTGTCCCTCTTTGCTGGGAATAGACGCTGTGCGCATGCGCACAGCGTCTATTCCTCGCTGCTCTGTTTAGAGCATCAAGTGTCAGGGGGGATCTCCCAACTGACCCCTCCACCGCGGGACACTGTGACAGCGAAAAACGGTTGGGAGGTATGTAACTAGGCCTCTAAAATTATTTTGCTGTCAGTGTAACTGTAATAGAATTGTAAAGATCTGACAAGTATACTGACACAAAATAAATAAATACATATTAATAAATAAATAAAAATACATAAATAAATTAATCAATGTAGGTTGTTTTTCCTGTTATTCATAAAACAAAAATATCTAAAAATCACAATTTTTAGGATATCTAGATAACTTTCAAGTGACCATATTGGTTGATTAGCTCTGTCCAATAAGATTTAGGGGGGTAATTCAGACCTGATTGCTAGGGTGCATTTTTTGTATTCCTGCAATCAGGTAGTCACCGCCTGCAGGGGGAGGGTATGGAGTGTGTGCAGGTGTGCGATCGCATTTGTTACAGAGCTGCACAAACATGAGTTTGTGCAGTCTCTGCTCAGCCCAGGATTTACTCTTCCTCTGCGATCATCAGGGCCGGAGCTGACATCAGAAACCCTCCTTCCAAATGCCTGGTCCCTCCTGCGTTTTCCCGGACACTCCTGCAAAACGGTGAGTTGCCACCGACAAACGGCCTCTTCCTGTCAGTCACCTTGCGAGCACCCGTGAGATCGCTTTTTTTGCACCATCCCGTCGCTATGCACCAATGGCCGGTACAGTCGTCCGACGCGCCGTGCATTGCGGTGCATACGCATGCGCAGTACAGACCTGATCGCCCGCTGTGCGAAAACGCACAGCAGCGATCAGGTCTGAATTACCCCCTTAGTGTTCTAGTGGTTTAAACTGTTTTTATTACTTGTAATTCAGAGAATATGGTTTTAGATGTGGTTATTATGAAGCTTCTTTGTTCAGTTTTATTTCAGACAAACATAAACCGTTGGCTTTATATTAACTAGGATACAGTTTGTTTTTTATATAGTGTATTTTAGGCCCTGAAAAACAGATTTTATGCAAGTAATTTTAGTTTCCAAGATGCCGATAAAAAAAAATCAGGCATTTACCAATACTGCTTGCAATGAGCTGAAACCTAATCCCGAGAGTGTGTGCCTGTATGTGTGTGTAGATGTGGAGGAGGGGTGTGCTGTATATGGATTGTATGAGATTACAGCCTCTGAAGTCTGTGTAAACTCACTCACCCCAAATGATGAAATTTATACACTCAGAGTCGGTCATATCTCATAACAACATCAACAAACCATTTACTAAGTCATCTGCTCTCCAAAACACGTCTGACTCCGGAAAATACAACAGACACTTTTATTTAGCACATACACACTCAAAAAGTAATATGGGGGGAATGTAATAGGGTGTGAAAATCAGAAACTGTGAGATTTTGGGAGATTTCTCCTGTTTTTTTAAAGTGGCAATTGTTTACGTGGCAAAATCAACCTGGTTTTCCCATGTAAATGATTACCACTTTAAAAAAAACAGGAGAAATCACCCTAAATCTCTCACTTTCTGATTCTCACACCCAATAGCGGATCTTGCTATGGGCACACAGGATTTTTGCCCGACTTCCGGAAGGCGCCGCGCCATGGCAAGATCCACTACTATTTGTAGTGCCCCCCGGTGCTGTGCGGCGCTTTGAAGGAAACTAGACGGGTAGACACTACCCGTCTAGTTTCCCTTCGTGTAGAGGACCTTAACCGTGCGGTGCGCGATGATGTCATCGCGCACAGTACAGCATTGTGGGACTGGCACATAGATGCTAGGGGTCAAAATTGACCTTTAGTGTCTATGCTGTGCTATGGGAGAGACGTCATGATGTCTCTCCCATAGATCCGAGGCGCGGCGCGGCGGAGGTCAGCAGCGGTCGGGAATCAGGAGCGGGGATAGTAAGTATTAATTTTTTTTTTAGTTTTATTTTAAGCGCCGCTACTCTACAGGGAGCACAAATGGGGACACAACTCTACAGGGGGCACAAACAAATGGGGGCACAACTCTACAGGGGGCATAACTGACCACGCCCCTGTATTAAGCCACGCCCCTATTTTTGCCCGGGGCGCCACAAGAGCTAGAACCAGCCCTGCTCACACCCTATTACATTCCCCCCATGAAGTGAAACTAACATCCTTCTTAAATCTGTATGTATATTTTCCTTATAGAAGAGCTATGAAGAGGCTGCTGCAGTTCTAACCACCAAACTCAAGAAAAAAGAAAATTGCTAAACAAATTTGAAAGCTTCAACCTCCAAATAACATACAGCACATAGGGGTCAATCCTATTATGCACGAAGGGGGCAAGTTGCTTTTGCATTGGTGTGTAAATTCTGGAAATGGCACCACAATTTGCCCCCCGTTCTCACCCAGGATTTGTAGTTTTTTGTACGGTGGGGCTGTGTACAAAAATCTGTGAGTCTGGCAGTACCGTAAGTACTTACTTACTGACGCTGCAACTTCATTGCGGGTAATAGGATGGAAGCCATAGTGTGATACTGTATGGAAAATGTAATTTTATTACAAAGAATGCATTACACTCCCATATAATAAAATATAGAAAGATTATGTGAACTCTCTCATATAAATTTGGCTGGTTCCAGGTAGATCTCAATCGATGTTGGGTTTCAAGGGCTAAAACACATATTTGGTAACAGGCATTTTTTTTTTTAATATCAACTTGTAAATATTGATAAATGTGTGTTTTGGCCCTGGAAGTATAAAATCGATTTTTATCGATTTTCAGCAATTTTAAATCAATCAGCGGCAGCATCACTAGGCCCATGCTATCTATCTATCTATCTATCTATCTATCTATCTATCTATCTATCTATCTAGCTATATATAATCGTTGTTATTATTATTATTATCCTTTATTTATATGGCACAAGGGATCCACAGCGCCCAATTACAGAGTGCATAAACAAAATAATTAACACAGGAAACCAGCAACTTACAGTTGAAGACAATATAGGACAAGTACAGGGTAACTAAACATAACTACACCAGCAGACGGCACTGACATAAGTATCAAGGTGACAGAAAACCGCGGGATTTGGTGTCATTGACGGCGGTTTAAGTAAGCGAAGGATAAGCACATGCGGGTTGAGGACCCTGCTCGTGAGAGTTTACATTCTAAAGGGGAGGAGCAGACAGACAGGGGTGACACAGATGGGGTAGTTATTAGAGATGAGCGCCGGAAATTTTTCGGGTTTTGTGTTTTGGTTTTGGGTTCGGTTCCGCGGCCGTGTTTTGGGTTCGACCGCGTTTTGGCAAAACCTAACCGAATTTTTTTTGTCGGATTCGGGTGTGTTTTGGATTCGGGTGTTTTTTTCAAAAAACACTAAAAAACAGCTTAAATCATAGAATTTGGGGGTCATTTTGATCCCAAAGTATTATTAACCTCAAAAACCATAATTTACACTCATTTTCAGTCTATTCTGAATACCTCACACCTCACAATATTATTTTTAGTCCTAAAATTTGCACCTAGGTCGCTGGATGACTAAGCTAAGCGACCCTAGTGGCCGACACAAACACCGGGCCCATCTAGGAGTGTCACTGCAGTGTCACGCAGGATGTCCCTTCCAAAAAACCCTCCCCAAACAGCACATGACGCAAAGAAAAAAAGAGGCGCAATGAGGTAGCTGTGTGAGTAAGATAAGCGACCCTAGTGGCCGACACAAACACCGGGCCCATCTAGGAGTGGCACTGCAGTGTCACGCAGGATGTCCCTTCCAAAAAACCCTCCCCAAACAGCACATGACGCAAAGAAAAAAAGAGGCGCAATGAGGTAGCTGTGTGAGTAAGATAAGCGACCCTAGTGGCCGACACAAACACCGGGCCCATCTAGGAGTGGCACTGCAGTGTCACGCAGGATGTCCCTTCCAAAAAACCCTCCCCAAACAGCACATGACGCAAAGAAAAAAAGAGGCGCAATGAGGTAGCTGTGTGAGTAAGATAAGCGACCCTAGTGGCCGACACAAACACCGGGCCCATCTAGGAGTGGCACTGCAGTGTCACGCAGGATGTCCCTTCCAAAAAACCCTCCCCAAACAGCACATGACGCAAAGAAAAAAAGAGGCGCAATGAGGTAGCTGTGTGAGTAAGATAAGCGACCCTAGTGGCCGACACAAACACCGGGCCCATCTAGGAGTGGCACTGCAGTGTCACGCAGGATGTCCCTTCCAAAAAACCCTCCCCAAACAGCACATGACGCAAAGAAAAATTAAAGAAAAAAGAGGTGCAAGATGGAATTGTCCTTGGGCCCTCCCACCCACCCTTATGTTGTATAAACAGGACATGCACACTTTAACCAACCCATCATTTCAGTGACAGGGTCTGCCACACGACTGTGACTGAAATGACGGGTTGGTTTGGACCCCCACCAAAAAAGAAGCAATTAATCTCTCCTTGCACAAACTGGCTCTACAGAGGCAAGATGTCCACCTCATCATCATCCTCCGATATATCACCGTGTACATCCCCCTCCTCACAGATTATCAATTCGTCCCCACTGGAATCCACCATCTCAGCTCCCTGTGTACTTTGTGGAGGCAATTGCTGCTGGTCAATGTCTCCACGGAGGAATTGATTATAATTCATTTTAATGAACATCATCTTCTCCACATTTTCTGGATGTAACCTCGTACGCCGA
Source organism: Pseudophryne corroboree (assembly GCF_028390025.1). Classification (NCBI taxonomy): domain Eukaryota; kingdom Metazoa; phylum Chordata; class Amphibia; order Anura; family Myobatrachidae; genus Pseudophryne; species Pseudophryne corroboree. Next base: position 41,186,622 of record NC_086455.1, read on the forward strand.
TTGCTGACAAGGTGAGCGGCGGCACTAAACACTCTTTCGGAGTACACACTTGTGGGAGGGCAACTTAGGTAGAATAAAGCCAGTTTGTGCAAGGGCCTCCAAATTGCCTCTTTTTCCTGCCAGTATAAGTACGGACTGTGTGACGTGCCTACTTGGATGCGGTCACTCATATAATCCTCCACCATTCTTTCAATGGTGAGAGAATCATATGCAGTGACAGTAGACGACATGTCCGTAATCGTTGTCAGGTCCTTCAGTCCGGACCAGATGTCAGCATCAGCAGTCGCTCCAGACTGCCCTGCATCACCGCCAGCGGGTGGGCTCGGAATTCTGAGCCTTTTCCTCGCACCCCCAGTTGCGGGAGAATGTGAAGGAGGAGATGTTGACAGATCGCGTTCCGCTTGACTTGACAATTTTCTCACCAGCAGGTCTTTCAACCCCAGCAGACTTGTGTCTGCCGGAAAGAGAGATCCAAGGTAGGCTTTAAATCTAGGATCGAGCACGGTGGCCAAAATGTAGTGCTCTGATTTCAACAGATTGACCACCCGTGAATCCTTGTTAAGCGAATTAAGGGCTCCATCCACAAGTCCCACATGCCTAGCGGAATCGCTCCGTGTTAGCTCCTCCTTCAATGTCTCCAGCTTCTTCTGCAAAAGCCTGATGAGGGGAATGACCTGACTCAGGCTGGCAGTGTCTGAACTGACTTCACGTGTGGCAAGTTCAAAGGGCATCAGAACCTTGCACAACGTTGAAATCATTCTCCACTGCACTTGAGACAGGTGCATTCCACCTCCTATATCGTTCTCAATTGTATAGGCTTGAATGGCCTTTTGCTGCTCCTCCAACCTCTGAAGCATATAGAGTGTTGAATTCCACCTCGTTACCACTTCTTGCTTCAGATGATGGCAGGGCAGGTTCAGTAGTTTTTGGTGGTGCTCCAGTCTTCTGTACGTGGTGCCTGTACGCCGAAAGTGTCCCGCAATTCTTCTGGCCACCGACAGCATCTCTTGCACGCCCCTGTCGTTTTTTAAAAAATTCTGCACCACCAAATTCAAGGTATGTGCAAAACATGGGACGTGCTGGAATTTGCCCATATTTAATGCACACACAATATTGCTGGCGTTGTCCGATGCCACAAATCCACAGGAGAGTCCAATTGGGGTAAGCCATTCCGCGATGATCTTCCTCAGTTGCCGTAAGAGGTTTTCAGCTGTGTGCGTATTCTGGAAAGCGGTGATACAAAGCGTAGCCTGCCTAGGAAAGAGTTGGCGTTTGCGAGATGCTGCTACTGGTGCCGCCGCTGCTGTTCTTGCGGCGGGAGTCCATACATCTACCCAGTGGGCTGTCACAGTCATATAGTCCTGACCCTGCCCTGCTCCACTTGTCCACATGTCCGTGGTTAAGTGGACATTGGGTACAACTGCATTTTTTAGGACACTGGTGAGTCTTTTTCTGACGTCCGTGTACATTCTCGGTATCGCCTGCCTAGAGAAGTGGAACCTAGATGGTATTTGGTAACGGGGGCACACTGCCTCAATAAATTGTCTAGTTCCCTGTGAACTAACGGCGGATACCGGACGCACGTCTAACACCAACATAGTTGTCAAGGCCTCAGTTATCCGCTTTGCAGCAGGATGACTGCTGTGATATTTCATCTTCCTCGCAAAGGACTGTTGGACAGTCAATTGCTTACTGGAAGTAGTACAAGTGGGCTTACGACTTCCCCTCTGGGATGACCATCGACTCCCAGCAGCAACAACAGCAGTGCCAGCAGCAGTAGGCGTTACACGCAAGGATGCATCGGAGGAATCCCAGGCAGGAGAGGACTCGTCAGAATTGCCAGTGACATGGCCTGCAGGACTATTGGCATTCCTGGGGAAGGAGGAAATTGACACTGAGGGAGTTGGTGGGGTGGTTTGCGTGAGCTTGGTTACAAGAGGAAGGGATTTACTGGTCAGTGGACTGCTTCCGCTGTCGCCCAAAGTTTTTGAACTTGTCACTGACTTATTATGAATGCGCTGCAGGTGACGTATAAGGGAGGATGTTCCGAGGTGGTTAACGTCCTTACCCCTACTTATTACAGCTTGACAAAGGCAACACACGGCTTGACACCTGTTGTCCGCTTTTCTGTTGAAATACCTCCACACTGAAGAGCTGATTTTTTTGGTATTTTCACCAGGCATGTCAACGGCCATATTCCTCCCACGGACAACAGGTGTCTCCCCGGGTGCCTGACTTAAACAAACCACCTCACCATCAGAATCCTCCTGGTCAATTTCCTCCCCAGCGCCAGCAACACCCATATCCTCCTCATCCTGGTGTACTTCAACACTGACATCTTCAATCTGACTATCAGGAACTGGACTGCGGGTGCTCCTTCCAGCACTTGCAGGGGGCGTGCAAATGGTGGAAGGCGCATGCTCTTCACGTCCAGTGTTGGGAAGGTCAGGCATCGCAACCGACACAATTGGACTCTCCTTGTGGATTTGGGATTTCGAAGAACGCACAGTTCTTTGCGGTGCTTTTGCCAGCTTGAGTCTTTTCAGTTTTCTAGCGAGAGGCTGAGTGCTTCCATCCTCATGTGAAGCTGAACCACTAGCCATGAACATAGGCCAGGGCCTCAGCCGTTCCTTGCCACTCCGTGTGGTAAATGGCATATTGGCAAGTTTACGCTTCTCCTCCGACAATTTTATTTTAGGTTTTGGAGTCCTTTTTTTACTGATATTTGGTGTTTTGGATTTGACATGCTCTGTACTATGACATTGGGCATCGGCCTTGGCAGACGACGTTGCTGGCATTTCATCGTCTCGGCCATGACTAGTGGCAGCAGCTTCAGCACGAGGTGGAAGTGGATCTTGATCTTTCCCTAATTTTGGAACCTCAACATTTTTGTTCTCCATATTTTAATAGGCACAACTAAAAGGCACCTCAGGTAAACAATGGAGATGGATGGATACTAGTATACAATTATGGATGGACTGCCGAGTGCCGACACAGAGGTAGCTACAGCCGTGAACTACCGTACTGTGTCTGCTGCTAATATAGACTGGTTGATAATGAGATGTAGTATGTATAAAGAAGAAAGAAAAAAAAAACCACGGGTAGGTGGTATACAATTATGGATGGACTGCCGAGTGCCGACACAGAGGTAGCTACAGCCGTGGACTACCGTACTGTACTGTGTCAGCTGCTAATATAGACTGGATGATAATGAGATGTAGTATGTATAAAGAAGAAAGAAAAAAAAAACCACGGGTAGGTGGTATACAATTATGGATGGACTGCCGAGTGCCGACACAGAGGTAGCTACAGCCGTGGACTACCGTACTGTACTGTGTCTGCTGCTAATATAGACTGGATGATAATGAGATGTAGTATGTATAAAGAAGAAAGAAAAAAAAACCACGGGTAGGTGGTATACAATTATGGATGGACTGCCGAGTGCCGACACAGAGGTAGCTACAGCCGTGAACTACCGTACTGTGTCTGCTGCTAATATAGACTGGTTGATAATGAGATGTAGTATGTATAAAGAAGAAAGAAAAAAAAAACCACGGGTAGGTGGTATACAATTATGGATGGACTGCCGAGTGCCGACACAGAGGTAGCTACAGCCGTGGACTACCGTACTGTACTGTGTCTGCTGCTAATATAGACTGGATGATAATGAGATGTAGTATGTATAAAGAAGAAAGAAAAAAAAAACCACGGGTAGGTGGTATACAATTATGGATGGACTGCCGAGTGCCGACACGGAGGTAGCTACAGCCGTGGACTACCGTACTGTACTGTGTCTGCTGCTAATATAGACTGGATGATAATGAGATGTAGTATGTATAAAGAAGAAAGAAAAAAAAACCACGGGTAGGTGGTATACAATTATGGATGGACTGCCGAGTGCCGACACAGAGGTAGCTACAGCCGTGAACTACCGTACTGTGTCTGCTGCTAATATAGACTGGTTGATAATGAGATGTAGTACGTATAAAGAAGAAAAAAAAAACCACGGGTAGGTGGTATACAATTATGGATGGACTGCCGAGTGCCGACACAGAGATAGCTACAGCCGTGGACTACCGTACTGTACTGTGTCTGCTGCTAATATAGACTGGATGATAATGAGATGTAGTATGTATAAAGAAGAAAAAAAAAAACCACGGGTAGGTGGTATACAATTATGGATGGACTGCCGAGTGCCGACACAGAGGTAGCTACAGCCATGGACTACCGTACTGTACTGTGTCTGCTGCTAATATAGACTGGATGATAATGAGATGTAGTATGTATAAAGAAGAAAGAAAAAAAAAACCACGGGTAGGTGGTATACAATTATGGATGGACTGCCCAGTGCCGACACAGAGGTAGCTACAGCCGTGGACTACCGTACTGTACTGTGTCTGCTGCTAATATAGACTGGATGATAATGAGATGTAGTATGTATAAAGAAGAAAGAAAAAAAAAAACACGGGTAGGTGGTATACAATTATGGATGGACTGCCGAGTGCCGACACAGAGGTAGCTACAGCCGTGAACTACCGTACTGTGTCTGCTGCTAGTATAGACTGGATGATAAATAATGATATAAAAAATATATATATATCACTACTGCAGCCGGACAGGTATATATTATATAATGAGGGACCTGCTGGACACTGTCTGTCAGCAGAATGAGTTTTTTAATTTTTATAGAATAAAAAAACACCACACAAGTCACACGACGAGTGTACTTTTTCAGGCAGACATTCAATCACAATATACTATACTGGTGGTCAGTGTGGTCAGGTCACTGGTCACAGTGGTCAGTGGTCAATCACACTGGCAGTGGCACTCTGGCAGCAAAAGTGTGCACTGTTTAATATGTACTCCTGGCTCCTGCTATAACCTATAACTGCTCCCCAGTCTCCCCCACAATTAAGCTGTGTGAGCACAGTCAGATATTATACATAGATGATGCAGCACACTGGGCTGAGCACAGATATGGTATGTGAGTGTGACTGAGTCACTGTGTATCGTTTTTTTTAGGCAGAGAACAAGAACAGAACGGATTATTAAATAATAATAAATTATAAAACTGCACTGGTGGTCAGGTCACTGGTCATCAGTCACTAGTATAACTCCTCCTAAGCTCCAGTAAGTAAATGAAGTGTCTCACTCTCACTCTCCTATCTATTTTAATTTCTAAACGGAGAGGACGCCAGCCACGTCCTCTCCCTATCAATCTCAATGCACGTGTGAAAATGGCCGCGACGCACGGCTCCTTATATAGAATCCAAGTCTCGCGATAGAATCCGAGCCTCGCGAGAATCCGACAGCGTGATGATGACGTTCGGGCGCGCTCGGGTTAACCGAGCAAGGCGGGAAGATCCGAGTCGCTCGGACCCGTGTAAAAAAACATGAAGTTCGGGCGGGTTCGGATTCAGAGAAACCGAACCCGCTCATCTCTAGTAGTTATATTGTATTATTGTTACATCATTGTTGTTTACTAATAAGATTACTTTCTATTAGCGCTAACACTTTAATCTCTTACTACTTACCTACTGGAGAGCTAGAGACAAAATGTGTGTAAAGCCCCGTACACACGGGGAGAGATGTGTGCTGAGCGATCTATCAGTGACCGTTCAGCACACATCTCTCCCTCCCGCTCAGCACAGCGCGATGTGTGCTGAGCGAGGGGGGAGGATAGGGGAGGGGGGGGCACTAATTTCACCCAGCAGTGAACTTAGCGATGTGCTAGATCGTGCCTGTATGCAGGCCAATCTAGCACCGGCGATAGCGATGCGTGGGGCCGCGCATCGCTATCGCTGTGGGGCATACACACGGGGAGATCCGTGCTTAACTGCTAAGCAATCCAGTCAGATTGCTTACAATTTGCTTACAATTTAAGTACGGTTCTCTGTGTGTGTGTGTGTGTGTGTGTGTGTGTGTGTGTGTGTGTCAGTATCAATCCCTTTGAAAGTCTCTGAAGCCCAGAGAGTCCTGTACGCTGCTTATTGTCTTTAACATACTATGATGTTTGGCAATTTTCCTTCTTCAGTCCCTTCAAAATGGGGCCAGTCAGGAGCACTCTAAGCAAAAAATCTAAAGGTTTTATTAGTTTAGTAGACTTTTAGTATTTTTAGCTAAAGAGAATAGGCACTAAGTACTTAACACATGATTTGACCTTGTTAATAGGGCAGGGTATACATCAAAGGAACCGTGTCACCCAAACAATGACGGATTATAACGAAGGTACTTTCAAAGAAATCAGAGTGAACTGTATTTTCCTTAACTACACTAATTTGTGCAATTGTGCAAATTACAACATACAGTATATTACATGATATTAGGGAATTGTATCCTTCTTTGTATTGTAATGATTATGAGATGAGGATTGGAGTGTGATCTAATAAACATTTTGGAGAGAAAAAACAATTAGGTGATCTGGAACAAATAATTGTGCTCCACGGTGATCCATCATGGTATATAGTAGAGCAAAGATGGGTAGATGGAACCAAATGACTTTGAGCAATAGGTTGTATTAAAGTGAGCATTTGATGTATATACAGTGGAGGCAACCATTTTTGGGTTGTATTAATATCCATGAGAATGCCACCTATCAATTCACCAGAAGACTATTGGTTGGGTCTCAGTTACTGAATCCTGGAAAATTGATGGGCTGCATACTGGTTCTGCCCCCCAAATGCACAACTCTAATGTTTCTGGGTAACAGGTCCACTTCATTCTACCAATTAAGTACAAAAATATTTACTTGACGGCAGTAATCCTGGTAATATACAAGTCAGTCATTTTCAAATTTGTTTTTAGAGCAACAGAGGCAGAGGAGTGTTTATAATGAGGTTCACAGAATCATTCTGGGAAAAACGCACATTTTTTTTACATTATAATGTATGTTAATGGTGTGTACTTATTGATAGATATAACAATGCTAAATTATGGCCATATAAGTTAGTTAAAGTGTATGCAACTGTCACCATCAGCAATATGTGTTGTGCCATCAGCAGCCATGTAGTTCATGCCAATTACTTCAGCAAGCTATCTGGGTAATATGGGTGAGATGGATCTCCAGCTCCCAGCAATGTTTAAAAGTGTCTGCACATGCACAACCAACTAACCTCTCTGTGATCAGAGTTCTGCCCCTTAACACTTATGATGAGATCTTGTCTAGCACTCAGTGCTAGGTGATTTTGTTCTATGAATCTGCACTTTTTCACACTCCACAAATTTCTGAATGAAACATTGTATTCTGACCTCTTACTTTATTCTTGACTACTCTCCTGTCTGCTCTAATATTGGATTTCTATGTACTGACTTGACTTTTAATCTAACCCTGCTTTTCTAATACCCTTGCCTGCTAATACCACTGATGGTTACCAAATACTGGAGTTGTCTCTTAATCACATTCTTGTCTCATCCCTTCCTGCTGCTACTGCTATTAATACTAGTGTGATTACCACTGGGGTCCAATGTGAGGGTGAAGATATCTAGTTGCCTGTTACAGAAACTGAGAACTATGTATTTATGGTGGACTAGGGAACTCATGAAAAAAAAAAGTTCTAATTACACCAGTCAAGCAATGCAAACCACTCTCCCACTAAGGTGTAGTACGGATGGTGTAATGGTTAGCATTACTGCCTCACAGCACTGAGGTCATGGGTTTGATTCCCACCACAGCCTTAATTGTGTGGAGCTTGTACATTCTCCCTGTGCTTGCGTAGGTTTCCCTTGGGTGCTCCTGTTTCCTCCAACAATCCAAAAATATACTGGTAGATTAACTGGCTCCCGACAAAAATTAATCCTAGTGTGTAAGGGTGTGCATGTATATGTGTTTTGGGCAGACTAGGTGGGCCAAGTGGTTCTTTTCTGCTGTCAAAATCTAATCTGATCAAAAACTTAGGTGTACGTTTTTTATACATTACCAGATTTTTGTTCCGACCTGACAGATTGGAAAAATACATCTTTAGGTGTTACCCAGCTTTAAAGTGTTGTCTTCCTGTTTACATAAATGGGAACTGATAGATCACAGAATTGGTATAATGAAAGAAAAAGAGTAAAGTAGAGCTTTATATTTTATGGAATCCAAAACTATTGTGCTTTAGTTATAAAAATAAAAACAAAAAGAGATGACCTATCTTTTTTTTTTGTTTATTGTTTACTATTTTTGTATTCTGTATTTGACTGTGCTCTGTGTACGAAATTGGTGATATTTTGTTCACTTTCTAAAATTCCACTCATCATACTTTTGAAGACAATAGGGTAAATTTACTAAGATGGGAGTTCTATTTTAGATGGGATGTTGCCCATAGCAACCAATCAGATTCCAGGTATTATCTTCTAGAAGGTACTAGATAAATGAGAAACAGAATCTGATTGATTGCTATTGGCAACATCCCACCTTAAATAGAACTCCCATCTTAGTAAATTTACCCCAATGTCTGTATTTTGCTTTTGGAAATTGGCTGTTAATTTTTATACAATGCTTCAATAAAAAGTGATTTAAAATAAACAAATAAATAAATAAATAAATTAAAAGAGCCATTAACTCTTCTCTGTAAAGAGATTGGATGATGACCCAAAGTGGGGAGGATTACCAATGTTCCAGCTGTTCCTTACAATGTACAAATGTGATTTCAATGCTGGTAGTACAGTATAATAGGTAATCCTTTTATTTGCTACGCCAAGTTGTCCACATTGCGTTGTAAATGCTGACAACCTGAATTTACCGTGACGGCTTTGTTTGTAATAAAGTAAAACAACCAGCACAATTAGCAGTGTTTTTTTATATCCATATTTTGGTAGTTGAGTCTGTGCCCAACGTTTCCATCTGTCTTCTCGTATTGCTCCAAATTGTGCTGTAGTCCACTCCACCCACATCATATTTACGCAGTGGAGCATGGAAGGGACACAGGAGATGGAAGCCAGAAGCTGAGCTTCACTTTGGATGTTGTATTGAGTAGGCAGGCTCATTCATGGGCATCAAGGGTTCAATGAAAATGGAATGAACAAAACAAATAAAAAAACAAAAACAAAATAAAACACGTACAATGCATAGATGGGCTGTATTGTGTTATAACAATCTCAGAACTATTGTGAATAATATTTCCAGGGAAGCTAGCTGTCTGAAAATTAAAATGTAAAAACAGTTTTGCTACTAGTAAACTGCTCAATGTTTAAGGCCTTGTAATTGCATCAATACCCTAAGACCATCGTTAGAGGGACAATCGTATGTCTTGTCACAAAGCGTTCGCCAAATATTCACTTTCAACAAAGCTTTTCCTGAAGGTTACAGCTTGTCTCTGGCAAACTGAAACATGCAGTTGTGCTGGGCTGGAATTCCAGTGTGGTTGCTCTGTCTGCACCGTGAGGTCACTGAATAAGCAATGCATTCCATTGTCTGAATAAATCAGTGGACTCTTGTTTGAGCTCAGGAGAAATCACTGTACTCAGAGTTTGTGCCTTTTTACATTGACAAGATTGCTCGCACACGGGAGATTTCTGATATTAAAGCAACTGGGACACTTCATAATCAGTTAAAGGGTACTGTATAGGTTAGTGGCAATTCCAAAAAGTATGTTACATGCATTAACATGGTTTTAAGTGTACACTCGGACACCATTCATATTTAAAAAAAAAAAAAAAAAAATACGTGCCCCAGCCCCCCCCAAAAAATTTTTTTAATTACATTTGTAAATGACACCCAACGCTTATAGCTTGGGATGGATGCCACTAATGCAGGGGGAGACGCTGTATGGTTCCAAACCAAGAAAAGCTGCAATGAGTCTGTGGCAGAGATGTTTTAAAGGAGGGGCTCTCATTTACATTTGCTCCTCTAACAGCGTCTGCCGGCGGCGCCAACTTTACAGTGATGTCTGCATAAGCAGAAGAAGGTAGTGAAGACTCTGGTTCAGCGCCAGTCTTTGCTTTCTTTTGCACCTGCACTATATTTCTTAAGAAGACGCCAGATAAATGGTTCTGCCGACAGAAGCTATAGGCTGGGTGTCTGTTCTGTGCAGTGCCGTAACTAGGTATGTGCCAATGGTGCCTTGCCCACTGCGCACATACACTGAAGGCGCACCATCGGCAGCATTTTAGGGCGGGCCACAATGATGCAACTCTGACTGAAATGCATAATCGGCCATCCAGACCGCCCACTTTTGCTCAGTAAGTGGTTGGCTTTGGGCAGGTGGTAGCCAGCTCTGAGAGACCTGCCCACTCTTCTGGAGTAGGCAAGTGGACATCATGGTATAAAATATTGAGAGGGGATTTGGTTGAACTGGGACTTACTAGCTAGCGTCCATCAGAACTTAGACATAGTGCCTTAACATGACACATGAGTCTAATTAATTTACTTCCATCCCTTGTCCAAGCCATTCCATGATTTGTTGACCAGTTTCTGATGTAACACAGGTCCAAATTACCACTGTAGTGAATCACTGGGAAGGTGCTTGGCTTTGTAGGGTCTTATGGCTCCCTGATCCTTATCGTGCAAAGAGCCTTGGTCACTGATAGTTGTGCAGCCATGTTATGTCTTTCTATAGCATGTGTTCTTCTTCTGACTACTTTCTCTTGTGACCTTAACTGCATTCTGACCTCATCTGTCAGCTGTAACCCTGACCTCTTTCTGGGTACTGACCATGTATGTTAGAAGTTTGCCCAGATACCTGCCTGAACACTTACTTTGTCTGTTATCCCCCTGCCCTGACCTTTGCCTGGACACTGACCTCGTCTGAAGCTGCCAGCCCTGACCTCAGCTCGGATTCAAACAGTTGACTTGATTCTGCACATGTTACATTCTGCCCCACCTGCAGTGCAAGATGGTTTTGCCCATTATTTTCCTTTTTTTTTGGTTTACTAACAAACCTAATAACCCTCTTAGTACACTTTTATAATTTTGGACTAGTGCTGTCAGCAAATTTCAGATGCATTTTGTTTTTAAACTTAATGGTTTGCTTATTTTGTCTATGCAAGAGCCCAATTATATGATTACTACTTCTTTATCTATACAAACTTTATTTACGATAGGTATAATTATCATTGAATTACAGTATGCCCTAATTAAAATCCCCACCAATCACTTCACTGTAAAACAGAACACAGAATGCTGGAAGGTTATTGTCATCATTTTTCTCAAGTTAATTGTAAATGAATAAAAAAATCAATTCAAACCTGTAAACTGTATTAATTTATAATATACTCTGCAAAGCAAAAATGACACTGATAATAATTTGTCATCTTAGACAGGAACCATTCATTTACCGGTTACCATTCTCAGTCCCGGAACACATGGCATACTAGGCTAATATTATATGACAAACTGCCGAATAATGAAAACGTATGACCGCAACAAAAAGGTCATTGGGTTTTTTTTCTTCCAGAGCTGTCTCTACGTCTTCCCTCCCTTTGTCCATTTACTGGCTCATGGCTCACGTTTGAACAATTACTCAAACCGTTAATGAGATTGAGCAACGACAAGCCAGCCATAATTTACTGGGGTCATGCATTGATTGAATGATGCATAATTCACATTCGACCTCTCTACCATAAAGGTGAGTGATATGTATCTTTGTCTTGAAAATGATGATTAATTGATTTACCGGTGCTGCTATAATAATCACTTTTATTTAACCTGTTTTGTAGTCACAGAGTTTTGGAAAGCTGTGTATAAGATGTAGACATATCTCCTATCCAAGGTTAGTTATTATATAATAACTCATCATTTACACAAAACTTTTTATTATATGAACTTGCTTGAAACTCAAAACATTTTGGTGATCCAGAAATCTGCACAGAAGTGTATGCTGCAAGAAAACTCGTTAGACATAGCCGCTATAAACGGTCGTTCAGAGACACACTGGCCCTGCACCCACAATGATTCCAAATTAATGGGATTGTGTGATTGTGAGATCAGCCTCAAACTTGACTACGACCTATCCACACCCAGAGGGCATTCCTTCTCTAGGGCTGCATTATCCGCAGCCCCTGTATCTGTCACTTCATGCTATGAACTCACAATGAATTAGCATAATAATTAGCGCTGGGTCAGGATTCCCTCTTCTGCATTACTGAAGATGACTGGATGGATTAGTATTCATTTACTAACATTTACTTATATGGCGCCAGCATATTGCATTACGCTTTACAACTTGTGGATTCAGTTCCCCTGTCGCTTCTTGTTTCAGGTACAGCTGGGTACACACCTTTGCTATCACTTGGCTGCCTGGGTATTGCTCCCGATCAGCCGAGTACTGTGCACCCAGCTTGTCTCCCTGTCAGCCCCCTGCGAGACCTGTACACACTGTGCTAGATATAGATCAGTGTGTTCAGGTTATACACACTTGCTGAGAAAATGAGCGACGTTGCTCATTTTCACCCTTCCTGAGTGACGTCGCTCATTTTCTCTACAAGCGTGTATGCCGCCGACCAGCTATGTGCTGCCCATGGGTCGTTAACAACCCTCGCTGTCGGCCGTGCAGGCAGCTCAATCTGGACTGTTGTCCAAGAGCTGCCTGCATGGCCCGGCTGCTATGTGACGTCACTGAGCAATATGAACGGTCATATCGCTCAGTGTGTACGGCCGTCCGCGACTGCCCGGCACAGGAAAGGAAACACTAGGTGACGTCGCTCATAATGGACGTGTGCCCAGCTTAAGAGAGGTTCCCTGAAGAGCTGCTCCATCTATTTGTTACATGGGTGGGCAGGTCAACATGTTTTTGGTTTTGTGAGCAATATAACCCTTTAAATGTAGCTTTTTCATGTGTTCAGAGGACACTACTCTGCGTATAACAGCATACATTTCATTTAGTGATTGCGATCCTGCAAAATACATAACACAATACACTAAAACTAGTGTATTATTTGAGATGAATACTGTATCTGCCAATTTTTAGTTCTATCAATTTGCAAATGCTGCACCCTGAAGGAGGAAGTCACTCTACAGTATATGCACTTGTTGCCGAAGCTGTCTTCTAATTGCCATGTGCCGTGTGGTACCACACTGTATATGCCCAATCTTTTCTGATCTTGAAAGCTATGCAGTGTTGGGCCTGGTCAGTACTTGGATGGGAGACCCTCTGGGAATACCTGATGCTGTAGGTAGAGGAACCAATTTGATGATTCAATTAGTGGGGATGCGGTTACATGGCCGGCTCACGGGATCCTGGCAGTCAGCATACCGACGCCGGGATCACGAAGACTGACAATGCTGCCAGCCACTATACCGGCTAATCCCAGCAAGCCTGCAAGGGGCTTTGTTGCGTCCGCCCCCCACCCCTCCCTGACGGCATTCTGTTGCCGATAACCTGGTGTCGGTCACATAACCACAACCTAATCAGTGTACTAGCTACCTGATCTCACAGCTATTGCAACCCTGTGTGACTCATGCATATATTTATACCACCATAACTTGGCAGTGAGACACTGAGCGTATGTAATAATTTAGATCACAACGCGCACATACTGTGTTTTACTATATCTTTTCACTTATCCTTTCTATTGAACTCTCATTGCAAGAGGGTCTCCGGTTTCCCCTGCGCTGGTTATGCCAACGGGGGTCACCGGGGGTATACTGAAGCAAAAGCAGACTAAATTGTCTCATCTATTTTTCTTTAAGAAATCCACTCTATTCTCAGTGCTCTCATCCATATGTTCACTGCTACACAGCACACAGGTGGGCAGCAGAAACTGAATGGAATTACAGTGATTTCTGATATACTTTATTTTCCCTTTGTCTCATCATTGATGCATACATGTAAGACACACTCACTACCATGTGTTAGCACACAATAGGATCTTTGATGGCCTTACCAGGATTGCTGTACCTAGGGAGGTTCACTCTACTTGTTAATTTTACCTACAACGCAGAATTATTACAAAGGTCTTAACACTCTCAATTTGCTGGATTGTGTTATCAGTCACATCATCAGGATGTTTATTTGATTTACTTATCAATGGTGATTTGCAGGATAGTTCTCTATCCAAAACTGTCGTAACCACGTAAACACTGGCTGTTACATACATACAATTTTCAATTTTACCGTTTTTCACTTTATTATTAGTGTTTATGTATTGTTACTGACGGAAGTGAAATCCTGCATCTGAGAATCATTTAAGGTTCATAAAATTAGGGCTGCTTTATTAAAAGGGGCAAGATGATAATTTGCTTGAAGCCCACTAAAACAGAAAACTATTTTATTGACTTCTTAGCAATGGAACCGGGAACAAAGACAATGTAAAATAGTTTCCTCCTGTGTCCCCAGTATCATAGACCCAACGCCACCAAGTCATTGGGCAGACCCGTGTAATGGGGGTCTGAGCACTGGAGTGGGCATGGCTTTGTGTACATTCCTATGGCACTGGGGTAAGTATGCTTGTGGGATCACTGGGTGTTGTGTTTACCATACCCCTATACTCTCAGGGCCCTAAAGCGGCCCAGGGCCCAGATATTTGCAACTGATCCCTTTGCATTCAGTGCTCCTACATAGACCACCAAAAAAAAACATAATCTCACACCAAGATTTAATACAATCCATATTACATGCACAAATCCTATATATAATCTAACCTAACTGAAGGATCTAAAACTATACCTAACACAGCTCTGATCTCTTTTGCAGTAATTCTAAAAATGTAATAAACGCTGATACATTAATACATTTATCAACTGCATCTCTTGATTCTTAACCAATGCATTGTAGAACCCTTGTTTTCCAGTTGGTTATCTCGTCAGAACTGCCTAATCTCCACTATTACAGTCCAGGGTTTAAGGCTATCCATGCGTTAGTCCAGATGGTTAAATCAAATTGATGAGGTACTAATTAAGTCACCTGTGCCCAACTATATTTAAGGATATCCTTAAAGCCTGGACTGTATTGGCAGAGGTGGGAAACTCTGTTGTCACTATCATGATATTTGCCCTGGGACAATTATTATTGCAGTAAAGAAGCCTTGTATTTATTCAGAGTACACCATGGGTCTGATTCTGAGGTGGAAGTAAAGCAAAATTAGCAAGTAACTGAGCACTTGGCCAAACCATGATGGGGTGCAAATTAGAGATGAGCGGGTTCGGTTCCTCTGAATCCGAACCCGCCCGAACTTCAGGTTTTTTACACGGGTCCGAGCAGGCTCGGATCTTCCCGCCTTGCTCGGCTAACCCGAGCGCGCCCGAACGTCATCATCACGCTGTCGGATTCTCGCGAGGCTCGGATTCTATCGCGAGACTCGGATTCTATATAAGGAGCCGCGCGTCGCCGCCATTTTCACACGTGCATTGAGAGTCATAGGGAGAGGACGTGGCTGGCGTCCTCTCCGTTTAGAGAAGAGAGAGACACAGTATTTTGGGGAGCATTATTAGGAGGAGTACTACTATACTGTATACTACTATACTACTTGCTGAAGTGATATTTATAGATTAGATAATAGATAGTGTGACTGTAAGTGTATTATCTGACTTGTGGGGGAGACACTGACAGTGGGGAGCAGTTAGAGTCTGAGAGCAGGACTCAGGAGTACATATAACGTACAGTGCACACTTTTGCTGCCAGAGTCAGTGCCACACTGCCATTGTTGTGACCACACTGACCACCAGTATAATAATATATTTTGTGATTGTCTGCTTAGGCCTCGGAGTACTAGTTGCAAGTTGCAACGTGACCTGAAGTGACCACCAGTTTAATAATCAATCACCACCAGTTTATATATATATATATATATATATATATATATATATTGTATATAATATATATATATATATATAATATTGTATACCACCTACCCGTGTTTTTTTTTTTTTTTCATTCTTCTTTATACATACTACTATAGTAGCTTACTGTAGCAGTCTGCGGTGCTGTGCTGACCTGACAGTGTCCAGCAGGTCCGTCATCAGTCATTACATAATAAATATATATAGTACCTGTCCGGCTGCAGTACTAGTGATATTATATTGATTTCATCTCATTATCAATAATTTATCATCCAGTCTAGACTCTATATTAGCAGCAGACACAGTACGTTAGTCCATGGCTGTAGCTACCTCTGTGTCGGCACTCGGCAGTCCATCCATAATTGTATACCACCTACCCGTGGTTTTTTTTTTTCTTTCTTCTTTGTACATACTACTATAGAGTATAGTAGCTTACTGTAGCAGTCTGCGGTGCTGCTGAGCTGACAGTGTCCAGCAGGTCCGTCATCAGTCATCATTACCTAATAAATATATTATCTACCTGTCCGGCTGCAGTACTAGTGATATTATATATACATACATATATATATTGATTTCATCTCATTATCAATCATCCAGTCTATATTAGCAGCAGACACAGTACGTTAGTCCACGGCTGTAGCTACCTCTGTGTCGGCACTCGGCAGTCCATCCATAATTGTATACCACCTACCCGTGGTTTTTTTTTTTTCTTTCTTCTTTGTACATACTACTATAGTATAGTAGCTTACTGTAGCAGTCTGCGGTGCTGCTGAGCTGACAGTGTCCAGCAGGTCCGTCATCAGTCATCATTACCTAATAAATATATTATCTACCTGTCCGGCTGCAGTACTAGTGATATTATATATACATACATATATATATTGATTTCATCTCATTATCAATCATCCAGTCTATATTAGCAGCAGACACAGTACGTTAGTCCACGGCTGTAGCTACCTCTGTGTCGGCACTCGGCAGTCCATCCATAATTGTATACCACCTACCCGTGGTTTTTTTTTTTCTTTCTTCTTTGTATATACTACTATAGTATAGTAGCTTACTGTAGCAGTCTGCGGTGCTGCTGAGCTGACAGTGTCCAGCAGGTCCGTCATCAGTCATCATTACCTAATAAATATATTATCTACCTGTCCGGCTGCAGTACTAGTGATATTATATATACATACATATATATATTGATTTCATCTCATTATCAATCATCCAGTCTATATTAGCAGCAGACACAGTACGTTAGTCCACGGCTGTAGCTACCTCTGTGTCGGCACTCGGCAGTCCATCCATAATTGTATACCACCTACCCGTGGTTTTTTTTTTCTTTCTTCTTTGTACATACTACTATAGTATAGTAGCTTACTGTAGCAGTCTGCGGTGCTGCTGAGCTGACAGTGTCCAGCAGGTCCGTCATCAGTCATCATTACCTAATAAATATATTATCTACCTGTCCGGCTGCAGTACTAGTGATATTATATATACATACATATATATATTGATTTCATCTCATTATCAATCATCCAGTCTATATTAGCAGCAGACACAGTACGTTAGTCCACGGCTGTAGCTACCTCTGTGTCGGCACTCGGCAGTCCATCCATAATTGTATACCACCTACCCGTGGTTTTTTTTTTCTTTCTTCTTTGTACATACTACTATAGTATAGTAGCTTACTGTAGCAGTCTGCGGTGCTGCTGAGCTGACAGTGTCCAGCAGGTCCGTCATCAGTCATCATTACCTAATAAATATATTATCTACCTGTCCGGCTGCAGTACTAGTGATATTATATATACATATATATATATATTGATTTCATCTCATTATCAATCATCCAGTCTATATTAGCAGCAGACACAGTACGTTAGTCCATGGCTGTAGCTACCTCTGTGTCGGCACTCGGCAGTCCATCCATAATTGTATACCACCTACCCGTGGTTTTTTTTTTCTTTCTTCTTTGTACATGCTACTATAGTATAGTAGCTTACTGTAGCAGTCTGCGGTGCTGCTGAGCTGACAGTGTCCAGCAGGTCCGTCATCAGTCATCATTACCTAATAAATATATTATCTACCTGTCCGGCTGCAGTACTAGTGATATTATATATACATACATATATATATTGATTTCATCTCATTATCAATCATCCAGTCTATATTAGCAGCAGACACAGTACGGTAGTCCACGGCTGTAGCTACCTCTGTGTCGGCACTCGGCAGTCCATCCATAAGTATACTAGTATCCATCCATCTCCATTGTTTACCTGAGGTGCCTTTTAGTTGTGCCTATTAAAATATGGAGAACAAAAATGTTGAGGTTCCAAAATTAGGGAAAGATCAAGATCCACTTCCACCTCGTGCTGAAGCTGCTGCCACTAGTCATGGCCGAGACGATGAAATGCCAGCAACGTCGTCTGCCAAGGCCGATGCCCAATGTCATAGTACAGAGCATGTCAAATCCAAAACACCAAATATCAGTAAAAAAAGGACTCCAAAACCTAAAATAAAATTGTCGGAGGAGAAGCGTAAACTTGCCAATATGCCATTTACCACACGGAGTGGCAAGGAACGGCTGAGGCCCTGGCCTATGTTCATGGCTAGTGGTTCAGCTTCACATGAGGATGGAAGCACTCAGCCTCTCGCTAGAAAACTGAAAAGACTCAAGCTGGCAAAAGCACCGCAAAGAACTGTGCGTTCTTCGAAATCCCAAATCCACAAGGAGAGTCCAATTGTGTCAGTTGCGATGCCTGACCTTCCCAACACTGGACATGAAGAGCATGCGCCTTCCACCATTTGCACGCCCCCTGCAAGTACTGGAAGGAGCACCCGCAGTCCAGTTCCTGATAGTCAGATTGAAGATGTCAGTGTTGAAGTACACCAGGATGAGGAGATATGGGTGTTGCTGGCGCTGGGGAGGAAATTGACCAGGAGGATTCTGATGGTGAGGTGGTTTGTTTAAGTCAGGCACCCGGGGAGACACCTGTTGTCCGTGGGAGGAATATGGCCGTTGACATGCCTGGTGAAAATACCAAAAAAATCAGCTCTTCGGTGTGGAAGTATTTCAACAGAAATGCGGACAACAGGTGTCAAGCCGTGTGTTGCCTTTGTCAAGCTGTAATAAGTAGGGGTAAGGACGTTAACCACCTCGGAACATCCTCCCTTATACGTCACCTGCAACGCATTCATAATAAGTCAGTGACAAGTTCAAAAACTTTGGGTGACAGCGGAAGCAGTCCACTGACCAGTAAATCCCTTCCTCTTGTAACCAAGCTCACGCAAACCACCCCACCAACTCCCTCAGTGTCAATTTCCTCCTTCCCCAGGAATGCCAATAGTCCTGCAGGCCATGTCACTGGCAATTCTGACGATTCCTCTCCTGCCTGGGATTCCTCCGATGCATCCTTGCGTGTAACGCCTACTGCTGCTGGCGCTGCTGTTGTTGCTGCTGGGAGTCGATGGTCATCCCAGAGGGGAAGTCGGAAGACCACTTGTACTACTTCCAGTAAGCAATTGACTGTCCAACAGTCCTTTGCGAGGAAGATGAAATATCACAGCAGTCATCCTGCTGCAAAGCGGATAACTGAGGCCTTGACAACTATGTTGGTGTTAGACGTGCGTCCGGTATCCGCCGTTAGTTCACAGGGAACTACACAATTTCTTGAGGTAGTGTGCCCCCGTTACCAAATACCATCTAGGTTCCACTTCTCTAGGCAGGCGATACCGAAAATGTACACAGACCTCAGAAAAAGACTCACCAGTGTCCTAAAAAATGCAGCTGTACCCAATGTCCACTTAACCACGGACATGTGGACAAGTGGAGCAGGGCAGGGTCAGGACTATATGACTGTGACAGCCCACTGGGTAGATGTATGGACTCCCGCCGCAAGAACAGCAGCGGCGGCACCAGTAGCAGCATCTCGCAAACGCCAACTCTTTCCTAGGCAGGCTACGCTTTGTATCACCGCTTTCCAGAATACGCACACAGCTGAAAACCTCTTACGGCAACTGAGGAAGATCATCGCGGAATGGCTTACCCCAATTGGACTCTCCTGTGGATTTGTGGCATCGGACAACGCCAGCAATATTGTGTGTGCATTAAATATGGGCAAATTCCAGCACGTCCCATGTTTTGCACATACCTTGAATTTGGTGGTGCAGAATTTTTTAAAAAACGACAGGGGCGTGCAAGAGATGCTGTCGGTGGCCAGAAGAATTGCGGGACACTTTCGGTGTACAGGCACCACGTACAGAAGACTGGAGCACCACCAAAAACTACTGAACCTGCCCTGCCATCATCTGAAGCAAGAAGTGGTAACGAGGTGGAATTCAACCGTCTATATGCTTCAGAGGTTGGAGGAGCAGCAAAAGGCCATTCAAGCCTATACAATTGAGCACGATATAGGAGGTGGAATTCACCTGTCTCAAGCGCAGTGGAGAATGATTTCAACGTTGTGCAAGGTTCTGATGCCCTTTGAACTTGCCACACGTGAAGTCAGTTCAGACACTGCCAGCCTGAGTCAGGTCATTCCCCTCATCAGGCTTTTGCAGAAGAAGCTGGAGACATTGAAGGAGGAGCTAACACGGAGCGATTCCGCTAGGCATGTGGGACTTGTGGATGGAGCCCTTAATTCGCTTAACAAGGATTCACGGGTGGTCAATCTGTTGAAATCAGAGCACTACATTTTGGCCACCGTGCTCGATCCTAGATTTAAAGCCTACCTTGGATCTCTCTTTCCGGCAGACACAAGTCTGCTGGGGTTGAAAGACCTGCTGGTGAGAAAATTGTCAAGTCAAGCGGAACGCGACCTGTCAACATCTCCTCCTTCACATTCTCCCGCAACTGGGGGTGCGAGGAAAAGGCTCAGAATTCCGAGCCCACCCGCTGGCGGTGATGCAGGGCAGTCTGGAGCGACTGCTGATGCTGACATCTGGTCCGGACTGAAGGACCTGACAACGATTACGGACATGTCGTCTACTGTCACTGCATATGATTCTCTCACCATTGAAAGAATGGTGGAGGATTATATGAGTGACCGCATCCAAGTAGGCACGTCAGTGTTTAGTGCCGCCGCTCACCTTGTCAGCAATCGGCGTACGAGGTTACATCCAGAAAATGTGGAGAAGATGATGTTCATTAAAATGAATTATAATCAATTCCTCCGTGGAGACATTGACCAGCAGCAATTGCCTCCACAAAGTACACAGGGAGCTGAGATGGTGGATTCCAGTGGGGACGAATTGATAATCTGTGAGGAGGGGGATGTACACGGTGATATATCGGAGGATGATGATGAGGTGGACATCTTGCCTCTGTAGAGCCAGTTTGTGCAAGGAGAGATTAATTGCTTCTTTTTTGGTGGGGGTCCAAACCAACCCGTCATTTCAATCACAGTCGTGTGGCAGACCCTGTCACTGAAATGATGGGTTGGTTAAAGTGTGCATGTCCTGTTTATACAACATAAGGGTGGGTGGGAGGGCCCAAGGACAATTCCATCTTGCACCTCTTTTTTCTTTAATTTTTCTTTGCGTCATGTGCTGTTTGTGGAATGTTTTTTGGAAGGGCCATCCTGCGTGACACTGCAGTGCCACTCCTAGATGGGCCCGGTGTTTGTGTCGGCCACTAGGGTCGCTTATCTTACTCACACAGCTACCTCATTGCGCCTCTTTTTTTCTTTGCGTCATGTGCTGTTTGGGGAGGGTTTTTTGGAAGGGCCATCCTGCGTGACACTGCAGTGCCACTCCTAGATGGGCACGGTGTTTGTGTCGGCCACTAGGGTCGCTTATCTTACTCACACAGCTACCTCATTGCGCCTCTTTTTTTCTTTGCGTCATGTGCTGTTTGGGGAGGGTTTTTTGGAAGGGCCATCCTGCGTGACACTGCAGTGCCACTCCTAGATGGGCCCGGTGTTTGTGTCGGCCACTAGGGTCGCTTATCTTACTCACACAGCTACCTAATTGCGCCTCTTTTTTTCTTTGCGTCATGTGCTGTTTGGGGAGGGTTTTTTGGAAGGGCCATCCTGCGTGACACTGCAGTGCCACTCCTAGATGGGCCCGGTGTTTGTGTCGGCCACTAGGGTCGCTTATCTTACTCACACAGCTACCTCATTGCGCCTCTTTTTTTCTTTGCGTCATGTGCTGTTTGGGGAGGGTTTTTTGGAAGGGCCATCCTGCGTGACACTGCAGTGCCACTCCTAGATGGGCACGGTGTTTGTGTCGGCCACTAGGGTCGCTTATCTTACTCACACAGCTACCTCATTGCGCCTCTTTTTTTCTTTGCGTCATGTGCTGTTTGGGGAGGGTTTTTTGGAAGGGCCATCCTGCGTGACACTGCAGTGCCACTCCTAGATGGGCCCGGTGTTTGTGTCGGCCACTAGGGTCGCTTATCTTACTCACACAGCTACCTCATTGCGCCTCTTTTTTTCTTTGCGTCATGTGCTGTTTGGGGAGGGTTTTTTGGAAGGGCCATCCTGCGTGACACTGCAGTGCCACTCCTAGATGGGCCCGGTGTTTGTGTCGGCCACTAGGGTCGCTTATCTTACTCACACAGCTACCTCATTGCGCCTCTTTTTTTCTTTGCGTCATGTGCTGTTTGGGGAGGGTTTTTTGGAAGGGCCATCCTGCGTGACACTGCAGTGCCACTCCTAGATGGGCCCGGTGTTTGTGTCGGCCACTAGGGTCGCTTATCTTACTCACACAGCTACCTCATTGCGCCTCTTTTTTTCTTTGCGTCATGTGCTGTTTGGGGAGTGTTTTTTGGAAGGGCCATCCTGCGTGACACTGCAGTGACACTCCTAGATGGGCACGGTGTTTGTGTCGGCCACTAGGGTCGCTTAGCTTAGTCATCCAGCGACCTAGGTGCAAATTTTAGGACTAAAAATAATATTGTGAGGTGTGAGGTATTCAGAATAGACTGAAAATGAGTGGAAATTATGGTTTTTGAGGTTAATAATACTTTGGGATCAAAATGACCCCCAAATTCTATGATTTAAGCTGTTTTTTAGTGTTTTTTTAAAAAAAACACCCGAATCCAAAACACACCCGAATCCGACAAAAAAAATTCGGTGAGGTTTTGCCAAAACGCGGTCGAACCCAAAACACGGCCGCGGAACCGAACCCAAAACCAAAACACAAAACCCGAAAAATTTCAAGTGCACATCTCTATATTACTATTACTGCATGCAGGGTAACTACTGGCTGCTTTAGCATGTTGCCCACAAAGGCTTTATTTTTACACTGCAATTTAGACTTGAGTTAGGACATGTCCCTCCCAAATCTAAATATTTCTGCACTTTACATTTGCTCCACCTTTGGTGCAAAATGGTTTTGCCAAGGTACAAAGTTACTTGCTCTTTTTTGTTTTGCTCCCACCTCATAATCAGACTCAATATTGGGGTATATTTACTAAGCTCCCGATTTTGACCGATTTTGCATTTTTTCTTCTAAGTGTCATCTCGGGAATTTACTAAGCACAAATCTCGGCAGTGATGAGTGCATTCGTATTTTTTTTTGAAGTCAAAATAGACCTGCTTTTTTATCCCGTGTTCTGATAGGCATGCAGGGATCCGTGAGATCCGTGCATGTTTATCAGTGGTAAGGGGTGGGAAAGTGTTAAATTTATAAAAAAAAATGCATGGGGTCCCCCCTCCTAAGCAAAACCAGCCTCGGGCTCTTTGAGCCGGTCCTGGTTGACAAAATATGGGGGGGAAAATGACAGGGGTTCCCCCATATTTCATCAACCAGCACCGGGCTCTGCGTCTGGTCCTGGTTCCAAAAATATGGGGGACAAAAAGCGTAGGGGTCCCCCCGTATTTTTAAAACCAGCACCGGGCTACACTAGCCAGGTACATAATGCCACAGCCGGTGGACACTTTTATAGTGGTCCCGGCAGCCCTGGCATTACATACCCAACTAGTCACCCCTGGCCGGGGTACCCTGGAGGAGTGGGAACCCCTTAAATTAAGGGGCCCCCCCCTCCAGCCACCCAAGGGCCAGGGGTGAAGCCCGAGGCTGTCCCCCCCATCCAAGGGCGGCGGATGGGGGGCTGATAGCCTTTTGAAAAAAATGTGAATATTGTTTTTAGTTGACTCCTGTCAAAGAGGGTCCCTTCAGCCAATCAGGGAGCGCCACGTCGTGGCACTCTCCTGATTGGCTGTGTGCTCCTGTAGTGTCTGTGAGGCAGCACACATCAGAGATACAATGTAGCGCCTATGCGCTCCATTGTATCCAATGGTGGGAACTTTGCGGTCAGCGGTTGACCGAAAGTAACCTTTTTGTTTTGCCAAGTACGTGGATTATACAAAGAAAACAAGATACTCTGGATTATGCGAGTATAATATTTTCACAGGTACCCCAAGGATTCTACATGGAGAAGAGGACCGAGCCTCGTGGGAACATAGGTAAGTATGTATGTTTGGAGGTGTGCATGTATGTAATAAACTTATACTGTCACCGTCACGGTGTGTGTGTCCTTTTTTGGGGGGGGTATTTTTTTAGTAGTAGTACTACAGGTACCAGCGGGCCCAGTTTTCCACCGCATGCTGGTACTTGTGGTTCTCCAAGTACCAGCTTGCGGGGGAGGCTTGCTGGGACTTGTAGTACTGCTACTAAAAACAATATTCACATTTTTTTCAAAAGGCTATCAGCCCCCCCATCCGCCGCCCTTGGATGGGGGGGGAACAGCCTCGGGCTTCACCCCTGGCCCTTGGGTGGCTGGAGGGGGGGACCCCTTGATTTAAGGGGTTCCCACTCCTCCAGGGTACCCCGGCCAGGGGTGACTAGTTGGGTATGTAATGCCAGGGCCGCCGGGACCACTATAAAAGTGTCCACCGGCTGTGGCATTATGTACCTGGCTAGTGGAGCCCGGTGCTGGTTTTAAAAATACGGGGGACCCCTACGCTTTTTGTCCCCCATATTTTTGGAACCAGGACCAGGCGCAGAGCCCGGTTCTGGTTGATGAAATATGGGGGAACCCCTGTCATTTTTTTCCCCATATTTTGTCAACCAGGACCGGCTCAAAGAACCCGAGGCTGGTTTTGCTTAGGAGGGGGGACCCCACTAATTTTTTAAAAATAAATTTAACACTTTCCCACCCCTTACCACTGATAAACATGAACGGATCTCACGGATCCGTGCATGCCTATCAGAAGACGGCAAAAAAAAGCAGGTCTATTTTAAAACTGCTTTTTTTTACGATTTGTATTTATTCACGGCAGTGTTTGGCTATTGCCGGCAGTGCTTGTGAAATACAAATTTTAGTAAATGACCGAGTTCTATCAAATAACAGGCGTATTTGACCGATGGTGTATTCATTCGTATTTTTTTTCTTTGACTTCAAAAAAAATAAGAATGCACTCATCACTGCCGAGATTTGTGCTTAGTAAATTCCCGAGATGACACTTAGAAGAAAAAACGCAAAATCGGTCAAAATCGGGAGCTTAGTAAATATACCCCAATATGTGAATTTTATGGTTGGACTGTCCATGAAAACAAATGTATCCAGATTTTGAGTGTGACAGACATATTGTTCTAGCAGGAGACAATTAAAGAGGACTTAAGGGGGGTACACACAGCGATGTTCAGCTAATTTCTAAGCAATCTGACTAGATTTTTTCAGCCTCGCAGAATTGCATGGGGGAAATATACTATTTAACTGAGTGGACAGTCAAATTGCAATTAATATAAGACTGTATACTGTCCAAACTAATTATCCAGTGATACTTTCCCCCATCTTTATCGACAAATCACTCCACAACTATAAAACTATATTGTTAGAATACTGGAGGAGTGATTTCTGTCATCTTTAGTGGATCACATGACAACATATTCAGTGGCCAAGATTTAATAGAAGACCACTTCTAGACACAGTATTATGATCGATATTCGGATCGACTATTGAATAATAGCAGGAGTCATTTCAGATATTCCAGCGCCAGATTTTATTATTTCATCCCTTATCTATTTCTATCTTTTAATATTTCGCTTTTTATAGATAGGTGGGGAGTTTATTACATTTATTCATAACAAATAAAAGTTACGTTTTAATAAGCATTCATTAGTCTATCGACTGAGTGCACCACAGTGCTACCTCTTTTTTTCTTCTTGGTAAAATACATGTTTCCTAGGTAGCTGGTAGCACATCCCCCCATACATACCATGAGTTTGAGGTCATTATAGTAGACGGGGATCCAGACGTATTGTACCTGTGCAGA
The DNA here is from genome assembly GCF_028390025.1 of Pseudophryne corroboree. Taxonomy (NCBI): domain Eukaryota; kingdom Metazoa; phylum Chordata; class Amphibia; order Anura; family Myobatrachidae; genus Pseudophryne; species Pseudophryne corroboree. The sequence goes on from NC_086455.1 coordinate 41,212,527, forward strand.
AATATTTGTTTTTATCTACATAGATTGCTTAGAAATTAGCTGAACATCGCTCTGTGTGTAGGGGTGCCGGCGACAGCGTTGTGGGGTCCCGCGCGTCACTATCGCCGGTGCTAGATTGGTCTGCATGCAGGCACAATCTAGCAGGTCGCTCATTTCACCGCTGGGTGAAGTGACCGGCCCCCCGTGTCTCCACCCCCCACCTCGCTCAGCACACATCTCTGGGGAAATCTCCCCGTCAGTACGGCCCTTTAGGAGCTACTTACTCAAACATCAGGAGCTTATAATGTGCTACAAATGGTGTACATCGTGAAATCAACAACTTTACTCCAAAAACAGAAACCAGCAGTATTTTTTTCAGGTTTAGTAACTGACAAATCTCCCCAGCACACATGATACAAGTCCAGACATAAATGTGGATATATATTTCTTGTTGTGAAATGGGTAGAGATACAAAAAGGGTATGATGAGCATACTGTAGATGGGGAATAGCCTAAGAATTCTGCCCTGTAGTTTGTGCAGTGTCCTTTTTTCTACACCCAAACTTGACTCAGATACAGAGGAAAAATTGGCCTACAAGAGAACCGTTTATTGAAGAATGTCTACTATACTTCTGTCTTCAGGGTGGAATCTTTCCAGGGTATTAGTTATAGGGTTTTCCTACATCTTAAATACTTACCATCCATCTGCCGCTATAACGATGTGCTCCGAGGCTTTTGCAGAATTTAATGGACATTTTTGCCACCATAAATTGCTTGCTTGGATGTCTTTCTCACATTGGCTGACATCCCAGTTTTGTCTCTAGTATTTCAGAAGAAGCCTTTGCTGTTGTCTGTATAGCTGGCTTGTACCTAATAATTGTTCTCCAGAGTTTTTCCAATTGAGGCCATGACAGTCCTCATTATGTATAAATCCTCTGAAACGGTAATGTTTTTCATTTAGGCCTCTCCATTTACTACTTTGTGCAGAACTTCTTTACTGCTTGTAAGAATGTGGGCTTCACAAAGTCATCCAGAATACTGTAATTCATTCTGTGTTCATCAGTTGTCTGTCTGGTTTCACCAATTCTATTACAGTATTCCCTGAACCTAGCTATGCAGCTTTACAACAAACAATGTTCTATAACCGGTCCCACTACAAGTGCCAGGATACTCCCTACTGAACTTGGATACGATCTCTTTTTATGACCGTCTTGCAGATCTTGTCTTTTCTTTGTTTCTCAGGAAGTCCACTCTTTTATGCTCCTGTATTACCATATTATTAATGGAACGTATATCCTGAGAAGCTACACTGACTGTTCTTTACGTCACTCTACTGTGCCCCACCTTCCTCTCCTCATAATACTACTTCTCTTTCCTGAGCCCTTTACTCAATCTTCCATACCCTTACCCCTTCTTCCCTGCCTTTACCTACTTCAATTCCACTACTTCAATTAAACCACCCTCCTTTCACCTCTACTGCTAACTCATAGTTGCCAAGTTTTGCTCTGCTCGCCAGGTCTTCAATGCAGATATGGGCAGTGAGGGGTCCTGAAGTCATAGTCCCATGCAAATAGTAAAAACTCAAATTTGCAGAGACCAGCCAATGCTGTTATAGTGTACTGATGTCATGTGCACACAAAACATGATGCTTGGTCTACCTATAGTGACATGTATATATGTAACTGTCACACAGGTGCATGCTGGGGAACTGGGTCAAGTAAGTTAGACTCTTTTACCTGGTGGGTTCACATGGGACTGGAGGACAAATTCCATAGGGCCTAATTGAGGTTGGATCGCTCCAGTGATCCAACGAGCAGTTTCCCAGCATGCACCAGTTTCCCGGGAAACTGTGCATGAGCAGGACCCATTCTGTGCATGTGCAGAACGGTTCTGCAATGCCATCACAACATTTCGTATGCCTCTGCCTGATTGAAAGGCAGAGGTGTTTGGGGGGTAGGACGGGGGTAGCCAGCATTGCTGGAAACGGGTACCCCGTCCCATTTTCCGGGAGTGGTGAGGCCAAGGACTGCTTAATCCCAGGCTGCGATGCGGTCCAGCAGCTTTGCAAATGCAATCCATTCTGAATTAGGTCCATTGTCAAATATTGGATCAGCAGTGATTTTACCCAATATTAATCCACCTATACTAGTAATGCCAAATTAAATCCCCAAAGCAGTGCTAATGCTCAGTAATATATCAGCAGTCACAGTAATCCCTATTAATATGCTACCAATGATACTAGCATCCCATAAAATATATCTGCAGCAGTTATACTAGTATGCGATAATATGTCATGATGTCATGGGTAGGGGGGCAGGGCCCCCGGGTCCCGCAAGACATTGTTGGCTCTAGGTGGCTCTGATACTTCTCTCTAGGCTGCAGAGTGCCGTTCCAGGTGCCACAGGGCCGCATTAGTCCCAACTAGGGAGGCCAATCCTGGGGTATTTTTTCAATCCCGGGATTCGGGATTGAAAAATGCTCAATCACGGGATTCCCGGGATCCCGGGATTGCAGTAGGGATCAGTGTAGGGAGCAGAGAGAGTATATGTGGAGGGCAGCGAGGGGTGGAAGGCAGCGAGGGAGGGAGGGTGGATGTAGGGAGCAAGGCAGGGTGGGTGTAGGGAGAATGTAAGGAGCAGGAAGGGAGGGTGGGTGTAGGGAGCAGCGGGACAGTGGGTGTGTAGGGAGCATGTGAGGAGCAGGAAGGGAAGGTGGGTGTAGCGAGCAGGGAGGATGTCAGGAGTAGAGAGAGAGAGGGAGGATGTCTGGAGCAGTGAGGGAGTGTGGCTGTAGGTAGCGATAGTACTTACTAATTGGGCGGGCCGCGGGCAGCAGCCATGGACACACACACACACACACTGACCGCGCTGGCCGCATTTCAAATGTAGCGCTGGCCGCCAGCCAGTCAGAACTGGCAGACCGGCAGCCAATCAGGAGCCGCTGCCGCGGCCCTGATTGGCTGCCGGTCTGCCAGCTCTGATTGGCTGGCAGCCGGCGCTACATTTGAAATGCAGCTAGTGCGGTCAGTGTGTGTGTGGAACTACCTCGCTGACAGCCGGGCAGCGCTGAGCTATAGTGCTCAGCGCTGTCCGGTAAAAACTGCGCATGCGCACTCTAATCCCGTGAATCCCGGGATTGGAAGCTCAAATCTCGGCATTTTTGGGCCCAAATCCCGGGATCCCGCCGATCCCGGGATTGGCCTCCCTAGTGCCAACCCCTAGGCCTTGCATCCCTAGTTATGGTCCTGCCTAGTCATATGTCAGCAGTAATGCCAAATATTATTATTATTATTATTATTATTATTATTATTATTATTACCTTTTACTTATATAATGCCTACATATTACACAGCATTGACATATTACGCAGCCAATTCATAAGCGAGTGACATAATAGTAGCAGATGGCGCAATGTTCCGATCACTGACATGAACACTGAGCTACTGTAGAACGGACACTTTTGTTTTTATGGTCTTTGCATTTTTGAACATTGGTGTTATTACTCCATCCTAATCATCGCCAGTTTCAGTGCCCTCAGGTTGTTGTCAGACCAGATGTTATTGAACAGACTCAATCTATTTTATGTCAATATGCTTTTTCTATTTCCTCCCCCTGTACACACGTAGACTCTTTTGAACTCATCCCGTCTGAAATGAAATACCGCTGTGGAAAACCAGAGCCATCTGATAATGTGATCTGACTCTCCGGGTTTATTAGATTTAAAAAGTGAGAAAGGTGCTTGGGAAATACCATCCTGCTCAGGGAACACATGCGGGCTACAGAAATCTGTCTCGCTATCTGGTAATGGATCTGAGTTCATCTGTCATGTTTGTGATGTTATTCCCAGTCTCTTTGTCCTACACAGGTGAGTTCACACATCTCACTAATGGAAATATGATATAAAGACTCTGGGGGTCATTTAATAACAAAGGGCAAATAAAATGCTAGATAATATGCTAGAAATGAAACACAGCAAGCAGTCTATTTGTCTTTACTGGGTCTCGGTGATGATGTGCAGCCAGGGGAGGATCTGTTTTGGAGTCTGATGGACTTAATGGCCTGAACATATAAATGCATGTACTGTACCTGCCCAATGATAGTGTAGGTTTATGGCTTAGCACTGTCAGTTATAAATTTAGAAGTCAACTTACCCTATTCGTACATAATGTAATAACATCATATACACAAGACATATGGGGGACATTTACTAAGCAGTGATAAGAGCGGAGAAGTGAGCCAGTGCAGAAATTTCCCCATCAACCAATCAGCAGCTCTGTGTCATTTTATAGTATGCAAATTATAGATGTTATTTCAGTGCTGATTGGTTGTCATGGGCAACTTCTCCACTGGCTCACTTCTCCGCTCTTATCACTGCTTAGTAAATGTACCCCTAAGTGTCTTTATAGCACTACAGGTTGAGTATCCCATATCCAAATATTCCGAAATACGGAATATTCCGAAATACGGAATTTTTTTGAGTGAGACTGAGATAGTGAAACCTTTGTTTTCTGTAGCTCAATGTACACAAAATTTGTTTAATACACAAAAGATTTAAAAATATTGTATTAAATGACCTTCAGGCTGTGTGTATAAGGTGTATATGAAACATAAATGCTGTCTGTGCTTATACTTAGGTTCCATCGCCATGATATCTTATTATGGTGTGCAAGTATTCCAAAATATGGAAAAATCCAATATCCAAAATACCCTTGGTCCCAAGCATTTTGGATAAGGGATACTCAACCTGTATTAGTAAATGTAAATGTCATATTTTGCTTTCTTTATTGCAGTAGTCAAAATGCAACTGACAAATAAAACAAAAATCTGAATACACGACCATGATAAAATATACTGTAGATGAGCAGCACAGATGGTGTAATAGTTAGCATTACTGCCTCACTGCACTGAGGTCATGGGTTCGATTCCCACCGTGGCCCTAACTGTGTAGAGTTTGCATATTCTCCCTGTGCCTGCGTGGTTATTATAAAGAAGGGTTATTCCCGAGTTTAATACCAGGTTAGGTGTGGTGTGAACGTGTTGCTGGGTCGATGCGACCCGGGACCCGTTTACAGCATAGGCAGAGGCGGTGTGAAGATGATCTCATCTCCCAACGCCACCTCTGCACCCGCCCTGCCCCCTGCCTGCGATGGCATATTGCCGGGTCGGGAAGCCAGTATGCATGGGTCCAAAGTAGGGTCCCACCCAGGAAGGACCCGTTTCCAATTCCCAGGTGGGACCTGGCATTGCGATCTGAAAGCGGTATTGTGAGTTGCAGCAAGTGCTGAGATTTTTGCAATGTAGCTGCAAGCAGTGGCGGAACTACCGCCAGTGCAGGCAGTGCCTTGCACTGGGGCCCGCCACTGTCCAGGGGCTCAAAGCATGTAATATAATGCCCGCAGCACACAGCCGCCCGCTGAGGAGAAGAGCGCAGCGGCACGAGGGAGGTGGAGGAGGGAGCCGCAGCAGCGCTGTGTAATTGGTAGAGGCGCTGCTGCTGCTGTCCCTCTGCTTCACCATAGGCTGCCCTCCGCCACTGTGAATGCTGGGAAGCGCATCCCAGCATTCGCAGCGGCGGAGAATTACACAGCGCTGATGCGGATCCCTCCTCCATCTCCCTCCTCCTCCTTCTCCCCTGCCTGGGATCTCTGCAGAAGCTGCACCGAGGAGCCTGAGCCAGCGGAGAGAGTAAGTATAATTCTTTCTTTCTTTCTTTCTTTTCTGTCTGCCTTAATGTGTAAAAAGGGGGACGCTGTCTGCCGTAATGTGTAAAAAGGGGTTTCTGTCTGCCGTCATGTGTAAAAAGGGGGGCGCTGTCTGCCGTAATGTGTAAAAAAGGGGACTGTCTGCCGTAATGTGTAAAAAAGGGCACGCTGTCTGCCGTTATGTTTAAAAAGGGGGACGCTGTCTGCCGTAATGTGTAAAAAGCGGACGCTGTCTGCCGTAATGTGTAAAAAGGGGGACGCTGTCTGCCGTAATGTGTAAAAAGGGCATGCTGTCTGCCTTAATGTGTAAAAAAGGGCACTCTGTCTGCCATAATGTGTATAAAGGGGGGCTGTCTGCCGTAATGTGTATAAAGGGGGACGCTGTCTGCCGTAATGTGTAAAAAAGGGCATGCTGTCTGCCGTAATGTGTAAAAAAGGGTATGCTGTCTGCCGTAATGTGTAAAAAGGGCACGCTGTCTGCCATAATGTATAAAAAGGGGGACGCTGTCTGCCGTTATGTGTAAAAAGGGCATGCTGTCTGCCGTAATGTGTAAAAAGGGGGACGCTGTCTGCCATAATGTGTAAAAAGGGCACGCTGTCTGCCTTAATGTGTAAAAAAGGGGACACTGTCTGCCTTAATGTGTAAAAAGGGCACGCTGTCTGCTGTAATGTGTAAAAAGGGGGACGCTGTCTACCATAATGTGTAAAAAGGGCACGCTGTCTGCCTTAATGTGTAAAAAAGGGGACGCTGTCTGCCTTAATGTGTAAAAAGGGGACGCTGTCTGCCGTAATGTGTAAAAAAGGGCACGCTGTCTGCCGTAATGGGTAAAAAAGGGTACGCTGTCTGCCGTAATGTGTAAAAAGGGGACGCTGTCTGCTGTAATGTATAAAAATGGGGACACTGTCTGCAGTAATGTGTAAAAATGGGACGCTGTATGCCGTAATGTGTAAAAATGGGACGTTGTCTGCCGTAATGTGTAAAAAAGGGGACGCTGTCTGCCGTAATGTGTAAAAAGGGGATGTTGTCTGCCGTAATGTGTAAAAAGGGCATCTGTCCGCCATAAGGTGTAAAAGGGGATCTACCTGGTGTAGTGGTGCTACTGTGCGGCATTTGAATAATGGAGACTACTGTGCACTGTTATATGAATTGGTATTATTTTGTGGCCACACCCCTTCCCCACGAAGCAACGCCCCTATATTTTTAGCGCCCGCCTACAGCGCGCACTGCCCTGTTTTGCATGTAGGGGTGGGGCTCCGATGCCGTTTCTTGCACACAATGCTAAAATGTCTAGTTACGGCACTGTTGTTAGGTATCCATTTCTCTGGCCCTGAGCAGGTCCCCCTCACCAGATCCTCTCTAGGGTTGAGGGGGTGGACTTGGATAGGATGGCGGGGAGGTAAAGCATTTTGTTGCACCTGGACCCTCCGCTCGCTAGTTCTGCCACTGGCTGCAAGACATATGTACTAAGCCTTGGATAATGTTAAAGTGAATGGAGACGGATGGTTAGCATTAATGCCTCACAGCACTGAGGTCCTGGGTTCAATTCCCACCATGGCCCTAACTGTATGGAGTTTGTATATTCTCCCCGTGCTTGCGTGGGTTTCCGCTGGGTACTCCGGTTTCCTCCCACAATCAAAAAATATACTGGTGGGTTAATTGGCTCCCAACAAAAAATTAACCCTAATGCGAATGTGTCTGCGTGTATGTGTGATAGGGAATATAGGCCCAGATTTTTCAAACCTCGGAGAGTGATATATTGCACAGTGATAAAGTACCAACCAACAAGCTCCTAACTGCCATGTTTCAGGCTGTGTTTGAAAAATGACAGGAGCTGATTGGTTGATACTTTATCACCGTGCAATATATCACTCTCTAAGGCTTGATAAATCTGGGCCATAGACTGTCAGCTCCACTGGGACTGGGACTGATGTGAATGGCCAACTATTCTTTGTAAAGCACTGCGGAATATGTATGCGCTATTTAAATAACTGGTAATAAATAAATAATAACTGCATTCTTATGAAAAACTGAAGCCTTAAATGAAGCTCAAACAAGCTGTACAGTATTTTAGTAGAAAAGAGTACAAAGGCCCTCATTCCGAGTTGATCGGTCGCAAGGCGAATTTAGCAGAGTTACACACGCTAAGCCGCCGCCTACTGGGAGTGAATCTTAGCTTCTTAAAATTGCGACCGATGTATTCGCAATAATGCGATTACTAACTACTTAGCAGTTTCAGAGTAGCTCCAGACTTACTCTGCCTGTGCGATCAGTTCAGTGCTTGTCGTTCCTGGTTGACGTCACAAACACACCCAGCGTTCGCCCAGGCACTCCCACCGTTTCCCCGGCCACTCCTGCGTTTTTTCCGGAAACGGTAGCGTTTTCAGCCACACGCCCCTGAAACGCCGTGTTTCCGCCCAGTAACACCCATTTCCTGTCAATCACATTACGATCGCCGGAGCGAAGAAAAAGCCGTGAGTAAAATTACTTTCTTCATAGTAAAGTTACTTGGCGCAGTCGCAGTGCGAACATTGCGCATGCGTACTAAGCGGATTTTCACTGCGATGCGATGAAAAATACCGAGCGAACAACTCGGAATGAGGGCCAAAGTACATCTATCTTAATGAAAGGGGTGGTTCTAAGTTGAAGTTGTGGTCATCTTCTAATGTGATGATGTTTTACTTCTGAACAGCAAACCTCTTCATCTTTTTACATCTATCCGTGCACGCCTTCGTACACTTCAGTTTGTGGAGACGTCTCTTAAGAGTGGATAGCAAGCAAGCACCTTAGAACTAGGGATGAGCGGGTTTGGATCTTAGAGATCCGAACCCCCCGGACTTCATGATCTGAGTCCGGATCCGAGTCCGGATCAGGTTTTCCCTCCAGACTCACGAGGCAAAACGTCATCATCCTGGTGTCGGAGTCTCACGAAATCCGGACTTTGTATATTTTGCACCTCCCGCCCCACATCTTCACTCCAGTCCTGGAGAGTGTAGCGAGAGGCATGGCGACCTGCTCTTTTGTATCATTCCAGTGGTGCTGTCTTGTGCTGCATCAGTCCAGTGTTGGTGTATTGTGCTGCATCAGTCCAGTCACAGTGGCGGTGTCCTGTGCTGCCATAAGTTCAGTGCTGCTGTATAAATCCAGTCCAGTGGTGCTGTTTTGTGCTGCATCAGTCCAGTGGTGGTGTCTTGTGCTGCATCAGTCCAGTGGTGGTGTCTTGTGCTGCATCAGTCCAGTCACTCCAGTGGTGGTGTCCTGTGCTGCCATAAGTTCAGTGCTGCTGTATAAATCCAGTCCAGTGGTGCTGTTTTGTGCTGCATCTATCCAGTGGTGGTCTTGTGCTGCATCAGTCCAGTCACTCCAGTGGTGGTGTCCTGTGCTGCCATAAGTCCAGTGGAGCTGCTGTATGTCAAGTCCAGGGGTACTGCTGTATAAGTCCAGTGGTGCTGCTGTATAAGTCCAGGGGTACTGCTGTATAAGTCCAGTGGTGCTGCTGTATAAGTCCAGGGGTACTGCTGTATAAGTCCAGTGGTGCTGCTGTATAAGTCCAGGGGTACTGCTGTATAAGTCCAGTGGTGCTGCTGTATAAGTCCAGGGGTACTGCTGTATAAATCCAGCGGTACTGCCTTATAAATCCAGTGGTGCTGTCCTGTGCTGTATATTATTTACTCCAAATAAAGGGGTTATTATTATTTAATCCAAATAATTTTTACAGGGTTTGCCCTGTGTGGTGTAGAGGTATGCTCTCCTGTGCTGCATATTATTATAATAGCTCCAAATAAAAGGGATATTATCCAAATAATTTTTACAGGCTTTGCCGTGTGTGTGGTTTAGGGGTACGACCTCCTGTGCTGCATATTATTATAATAACTCCAATAAAAGGGTTATTATCCATATAATTTTTAAAGGGTTTGCCCTGTGTGGTGTAGGGGTACACTCTCCTGTGCCGCATATTATAATAATACCTCCAAATAAAAGGGTTATTATCGTAATAATTTTTCCAGGCTTTGCCGTGTGTGTGTGGTTTAGGGGTACGCTCTCCTGTGCCGCATATTGTTATATAACTCCAGAAGAATAATGGAGAACAAAAATTTGGAGGATAAAATAGGGAAAGATCAAGAACCCCTTCCTCCTAGTGCTGAAGCTGCTGCCATTAGTCATGACATAGACAATGAAATGCCATCAATGTCGTCTGCCAAGGCCGATGCCCAATGTCATAGTAGAGGGCATGTAAAATCCAAGAAGCCAAAGTTCAGTAAAATGACCCAAAAAAATTAATTTAAACTTGCCAATATGCCGTTTATGACACAGAGTGGCAAGGAACGGCTAAGGCCCTGGCCTATGTTCATGACTAGTGGTTCAGCTTTACATGACAATGGAAGCCCTCATCCTCCCGCTAGAAAAATGAAAAGAGTTAAGCTGGCAGAAGCACAGCAAAGTACTGTGCATTCTAAGATGGTATCACAAGTCCTCAAGGAGTGTCCAAGTGTGTCGGCGGTTGCGATGCCTGACCTTCCCAACACTGGATGGGAAGAGGTGGCACCTTCCACCATTTGCACGCCCCCTGCAAGTGCTGGAAGGAGCACCCAAAGTCCAGTTTCTGATATTCAAATTGGAGCTGTCACTGTTGAAGTACACCAGGATGAGGATATGGGTGTTGCTGGCGCTGAGGAGGAAGTTGACACGGAGGATTCTGATGGTGATGTGGTTTATTTAAATCAGGCACCGGGGGGAAAACACCTGTTGTCCGTGGGATGAATAAGCCCATTGTGATGCCTGGGCAAACTACCAAAAAAGCCACCTCTTCGGTGTGGAATTATTTCTCCACAAATTCGGACAACAGGTGTCAAGCCGTGTATTGCCTTTGTCAAGCCGTAATAAGTAGGGGTAAGTAGAGGCATCAATAGGGTTGGTGTCACCCGGAGGGGTAACTCATGGTGTCACCCCCCATGGACTTCCTCCCATATCACACCACACCGAATCCATAGTAATGTTTTATTAAAAATAATTGCTTCTGATCATTGGGCCTCATTAAGGTTGGATCGCAGTGTGCGATTCTACCACAAAAAATGATAAAGAGATGCGGGTGCAGGTGCAGCGCCCGTCCTGCGCATGCGCCAACAATTTCTGTGTGGGGACCGCAGAAAATGTGATCGCCTCTGCTTGTCAATCAGGCAGTGGCGGTCCCGGGGCGGGGGTGCAACAACGCTCCGTTTCCAGGGTGGAGACGGAGCACTGCGGGGGCGAAGGCCGGAAAACGGGAGGTGGTGCGGAGTGAATGGGGGTGTGATCGCAGCGGCTGCGTGATATCAGTCGCCATGATAGGAAACATGGCAGCGGGCCTCCTGCGGGCGCAGCTAAACTGCACCGGCAGGAGGCATCCTTAATTTCTGCTAACAAGCAGGTTAGGGTTAGGCACCAAGGGGGGAGGTTAGGGTTAGGTTAAGAGGAAGGAGGGTTAGGGGCTTGGGGAGAAGGGAGAACACCCCTTACTCACCCCTGTCGGCTTCGTACACATCAGGATTCCACCGTCGATATATCGACTGCAGGTATCCCATGCGCCGGTAAATCATACTGCTTCCGCAGGGAGGATGACAGAGGGTTAAAAAGCAGAGAACAGATAAGCAGATGGAAGAAAGGGAGGGTATAGGAAGAAGAGAAGATGGTTGAGAGGAGAGGTACCGCTGGGAGGAGGAGGAAAGGTGGTGACACATATATATGTGAATGCACCTATATCATCACAAATTTTTCATATACATGCCTAAAATATGTGTGGCTATTACAGCCCTTCTAAAATATTACCTAAGACAGAGCAGGAGCATATAACTTACATGGGTGTGCTGCTTCTGGGGCCAGGATCCGGGACTTCCTGGGTGATGGGACTTCTCTTCAGGTCCGGAGGTTCAGGCAGGCAGGCTGTAGCCAGGCTGCATGCCGGGTACTTGTGGGCGGGCGGCTGTGTGTACTGATGTGCTGTGCTCCTCTGTCTTCTCTCCCCCACAGCCACTCCCAGAATGCCGTGCGCAATGATGTCACGCCCGCACTAGCATTCTGGGAAGGTGGTGAGAGGGAGCAACTGCAGCTCACCAGGCAGCACTGTCCTGATAGCGCTGCATACCTGCTGCAGATGGTGTCAGTGGGGGTGTGGGCATAAGTGATTGTTAGTGCGGGGGGTGCAGGTGGGAGTGTGACCGGTTTTGCTGTCACCCCCTTGGAGGTGACACCTGGGTGCGGGCCGCACCCCCCGCACCCTCCTTGTGACGCCTCTGGGAGTAAGGACCTTAACCACCCAGGAACATCCTCCCTTATACGTCACCTGCAGCACATTCATCAGAAGCCATTGACAAGTTCAGAAACTTTGGGTAAGAGCGTAAGCAGTCCACTGACACCTAAATCCCTTCTTCCTCTTGTACCCAAGCTCCTGCAAGCCACACCACCAACTCCCTCAACTTCAACTTCCTCCTCAGTCAGGAACATCAGTAGTCCTGCAGGCCATGTCACTGGCATGACTGACGAGTCCTCTCCTATCCAGGATTCCTCCGGAGGATCCTTGAGTAGTACACCTACTGCTGCTGCTGCTGTTGTTGCTGCTGGGAGTCGATCGCCATCCCGGAGGGGAAGTCGAGAGACCACTTGTACTACTTCAACGAAGCAATTGACTGTCCAACAGTCCTTTGCAAGAAAAATTAAATATGACAGCAGTCATCCTGTTGCAAAGAGGATAACTGATGCCTTGACAGCTATGGCCCTCATTCCGAGTTGTTCGCTCACTAGCCGCTTTTCGCAGCAGTGCACACGCTAAGCCGCTGCTCTCTGGGAGTGAATCTTAGCTTAGCTGAATTGCGAACGAAGTATTCGCAATATTGCGAAAAGACTTTTCTGTGCAGTTTCTGAGTAGCTCGAGACTTACTCTTCCAGTGCGATCAGTTCAGTGCTTGTTGTTCCTGGTTTGACGTCACAAACACACCCAGTGTTCGCCCAGACACTCCCCCGTTTCTTCAGCCACTCCCGCGTTTTTCCCAGAAACGGTAGCGTTTTCTCGCACACACCCATAAACGGCCAGTTTCCGCCCAGAAACACCCACTTCCTGTCAATCACACTCCGATCACCAGAACGAAGAAAAAACCTTGTAATGCCGTGAGTAAAATACCTAACTGCATAGCAAATTTACTTGACGCAGCCGCAGTGCGAACATTGCGCATGCGCAGTTAGCGGAAAATCGCACCGATGCACAGAAAAATAACGAGCGAACAACTCGGAATGAGGGCCTATGTTGGTGTTAGATGTGCATCCGGTGTCTGCAATTAGTGCAGTGGGATTTCGACAATTGATGGAGGTAGTCTGTCCCCGGTACCAAATCCCATTTAGATTCCACTTCACTAGGCAGGCAATACAGAGAATGTACAGAGACGTCAGAAAAAGTGTCCTCAGTGTCCTAAAAATTGCGGTTGTACCCACTGTCCACTTAACCACGGACATGACTATGACAGCCCACTGGGTATATGTATTGCCTCCTGCAGCAGCAGCACCATTAGCAGCATCTCACAAACGCCAGCGCGTTCTTAGGCAGACTACGCTGTGCATCTCCGGTTTCTGTAAGAGGCACACCGCTGACAACCTCTTACGGAAACTGAGGGACATCATCGCACAATGGCTTACCCCACTTAACTCTCCTGGGGATTTGTGATATCGGACAACGCCACCAATATTGTGCGTGCATTACATCTGGGCAAATTCCAGCACCTCCCATGTTTTGCCCATACAATTAATTTGGTGGTGCAGAATTTTTGGAAAAATTACAGGGGCGTGCAGGAGATGCTGTCGGTAGCCCGAAAAATTGCGGGCCACTTTCGACATTCAGCCACTGTGTGCCGAAGACTGGAGCACCAGCAAACACTCCTGAACCTGCCCTGCTATCACCTGAAGCAAGAAGTGGTAACGAGGTGGAATTCAACCCTCTATATGCTTCAGAGGATGGAGGAGCAGCAAAAGGCCATTCAAGTTTATACATCCACCTACGAAATAGGCAAAGGAGGGGCAATGCACCTGACTCAAGTGCAGTGGAGAATGATTTCCATGTTGTGCAACGTTCTCCAACCCTTTGAACTTGCCACACATAAAGTCAGTTCAGACACTGCCAGCCTGAGTCAGGTCATTCCCCTCATCAGACTTTTGCAGAATCAGCTGGAGAAATTGAAGGAGGAGTTAAGACAGAGCAATTCTGCTAAGTATGTGGGACTTGTGGATGGAGCCCTTCATTCGCTTTGCCTGGATTCAAGGGTGGTCAATCTATCACAGACCGCTCAGCACACATCTCTCCCCCCGCTCAGCACTGCGCGATGTGCTGAGCGAGGGGGGGGGGGGGGACACGGTGGGGGCACTCATTTCACCCAGCAGACCAATCTAGCACCGGCGATAGCGACGCGCGGGACCGTTGGCACCCTTGCACACGGAGTGTTCAGCTAATTTCTATGCAATCTAGTCATCGCTCTGTGTGTACCCCCCTTTACTGTTTACTTTGTATTCATCCTCATCATCATCTTATCACAGAAGTGTTTCTTAGTAAACAATCACCAGCTGCTTCAGCATACAGTGCCTCTTTCAACTGGGACAATTAATGACGTACCAGGGAGAGGCCCTTCACACGTACCAATAAGTTTATCATAATCACTTTGTGTACAAAAAGCAACACATGAAAGCTGCTTGTAGCCTTATTTTGTTTACAGGTACCTAATATATCAGGCATGTCCAAACTGCGTAATATATTGTGAGCACTAATCCAGCAATGTGGAGGGTATGCCAACTGTGCTGTGACAAGGCACAGCCACTTTTCTTGGTAAATATATTAATTTTTGTTAATGTTTAATTGTTAATTTATTAGTATTTTCCAAGGTCTGTTTACTAAGGATTTCAGCCTGTCATCTGTCTACATATTTAAGCAGGGTGTAAAGCAGGTAGCAGGTATGGACACAGTGTCAGTAGCGGAACTACCGCCAGTGCAAGCAGTGCCTTGCACTGGGGCCCGCCACTGTCCAGGGGCCCAAAGCCAGCGCGGCATGTAATGAGTCAAACTGACTCATTACATGCCGCTGTCCACCGCTCACCGAGGAGAGGAGTGCTGCGCCACGGGGGGGAAGGGAGGTGGAGGAGGGAGCCGTAGCAGCGCACTGTAATTGGCGGGGGCGCTGCTGCTGCTGTGCCTCTCCTTCACCATAGGCTGTCCTCCGCCGCTGTGATGAGGGAAGCACATCCCAGCATTCACAGCGGCAGAGGACAGCCTATGTGGAAGGAGAGGGACAGCAGCAGCAGCCGCCACCAATTACACTGCGCTGCTGCGGCTCCCTCCTCCACCTCCCTGCTCCTCCCTTGCCCACCCCAGGATCATCATCCGCCATCAAGCTGCACCGAGGAGCCTGACTGCCAACGGAGACAGTAAGTATAATCTATTCTTTCTTTCTGTCTATCTATCTATCTATTCTGTCTGTCTACCACAATGTGTAAAAAGGGGGACTGGCTGCCGTAATGTGTAAAAAAGGGGACGCTGTCTGCCGTAATGTGTAAAAAAGGGGATGCTGTCTGCCATAATGTGTAAAAAAGGGGACTCTGCCGTACTGCGTAAAAAAGGGGATGCTGTCTGCTGTAATGTGTAAAAAGGGGATGCTGTCTGCCATTATGTGTAAAAAAGGGGACGCTGTCTGCCGTAATGTGTAAAAAAGGGGACGCTGTCTGCCGTAATGTGTAAAAAAGGGGATGCTGTCTGCCGTAATGTGTAAAAAAGGGGACTCTGCCGTACTGCGTAAAAAAGGGGATGCTGTCTGCTGTAATGTGTAAAAAGGGGATGCTGTCTGCCATTATGTGTAAAAAAGGGGACGCTGTCTGCCGTAATGTGTAAAAAAGGGGACGCTGTCTGCCGTAATGTGTAAAAAGTGGACGCTGTCTGCCGTAATGTGTAAAAAGGGGACGCTGTCTGCCGTAATGTGTAAAAAGGGGACGCTGTCTGCCGTAATGTGTAAAAAGTGGACGCTGTCTGCCGTAATGTGTAAAAAGGGGACGCTGTCTGCCGTAATGTGTAAAAAGGGAAATCTGGCCGCCGTAATGAATAAAAGGGGCTCTACCTGGTGTAGTGGTGTTACTGTGCGGCGTCATTTGAATAATGGAGACTACTGTGCACCGTTATATGAATTGGTATTATTTTGTGGCCACGCCCCTATATTTTGTTGCATGGTGGTGCTCCGCAGTTTCCACGTCGGTTATATGCAATGGTGCCATTTGTCCAGTCACAATACCCCTTCCCCACAGCAGCACGCAAACAAATCACACACTGCGCTGTTTCAGAAATACCACCACCCTTGGCTCGAAAGCCGATAATCATCCCTTTTTGCAACTCAGGTAAATCACCCCTTTTACCCATGACAGCAACGAGTGACATGCATGCAGACGGTCTATCACACACCTTAAATAACCAGTGCATATCACGTGACGAACTTCATGGACTATACGCTGCCGACGTCAAATGTAGGAGGTGGCCGTAATAATGTGATTCGACCGTGTATGTTACTTTTAGAGTATTATCAGTATGTCAGGAATATTGACCAAATCTATAAATGTGATCAACTTCCAGAATATTGTAAGCAACCACCTCATTTTAGTGTGATCTTTAGCAGCTGAAAAAGCAAAATTATAGCTGTAGACAGTGGTTTATTTATTATTTATTTATTAATAGTTTGTTATATAGCGCAGCATATTCCGTTGCGCTTTACAATTAGGACAACAGTAATAGAACAAAGCTGGGTAAAAACAGACAGACATAGAGGTAGGAAGGCCCTGCTCGCAAGCTTACAATCTATAGGGAAATAGGCATTGATGCACAAAGATATATGCTACCTATTGCATAATGGTCCACCACCAGATTGCTAGGTTCTTAATGGGTTGAATGATATGATCAAGGGTCAGGAGGGTGTGAGAGTAAAGAAAGACAAGATATGTGATATGTGTACTGTACAGAGAGGATGTAATTAGATAGGGAAGCACTGAAGGTTATGTGGGTGGGTCTGGAATTTGATTTTTGAGTTTTCAGGGAACGTTTAAAGGTTTGGAGACTAGAGGTGAGTCTTATTGTGCGTGGGAGGGCATTCCACAGAGTGGGGGAAGCCCGGATAAAGTCCTGTTATTTTGAGTGGGAACAAGTAATGCATGTGGATGAGAGACGCAGATCTTGTGCAGAGCGGAGACGTCGGGTAAGGAGATATTTTGAGATGAGTGAAGAGATGTATATTGGTGCAGGTTGGTTAATAATGGAAATAGCGCAGAGTGAATTCTGTTAGTCAGTCTGGGTAATAGCCTTGTATGTAAGTAAAAGTATTTTATATTTAATACGGTAGAATACCGGTAACCAATGGAGGGACTGACAGAGCGGATCTGCAGACGAGGAAGATTAGCCTCGCAGCTGCATTCAGAATGGATTGTAGTGGTGAGAGCCAATGTTTGGGAGGACCAGTCAGGAGACTATTACAATAATCAATGCGGGAGATAATGAGAGCATGGATTAGAGTTTTTGCTGTGTCTTATGTAAGATATGGTTATTGGGTATGGATGACTGGCACTTGGGATCCCGCCAGTTATCATACAGATGCCGGGATCCTGGAGATTATAATGTGACGGGGGGTGAGCACAGGGCCGGTGCAAGGTTTCTTGACACCCTAGGCAAAACTTTAGCCTGCTCCCCCCCCCCCCCCCCTGCATGCTTACATAGTGGTACGTGGTGGATGCCGTACATGCAGGAGTCTGCAATTGTGGGGGTGGGGGCTAGCGGGTAACATGCGGGAGTCTGCAATCGCTGATGGGGTGGTAGTCAAAAACACGCCTGAGACTGAAATCGCAAGGTGTGTGTGTGTGTGTGTGGGGGGGGGGAGGATGTGGACAACATGCCAGAGTCTGCGAATGGGCGAGATGCGGACACTATGCCCGATTCTGCAATCGCTTGGGCGGGGGATGCAGGCAACAGGCGGGAATTTGCAATCGCGAGGGGGGGGGGAACATAACGGAGTCTGCAATAGGGGGGGGGGGGTTGTGTTTTGCGGGCAACATGCCCAATTCTACAATCGCAGTATGTTGGGAGGGGGGGTGCGTGCAACAAGCGGGAGTTTGCAATCGCGCGGGAAGGAAAAGGAAACATCACCGAGTCTGCAATAGAAGGGAGGGTTGTGAGCAACATGCCTGATTCTACGCAGTGTGGGGAGGGGGGTGTTTGCGGGCAACATGTGGGAGTCTGCCATCGCGAGGGAGGGGTACCTGAGTCTGCCATCCAGGGGAGGGGGGAGACTGAAACATCCCAGAATCTGCAGTCGCGCTGGGATGTGGGGGGCGGATTTGGTGGTGTGTGCTACATGCCCCCGACTCTGCAATCGTGAGGGTGTTGCGGGCAACAAGCTGGAGTCTGCAATCAGGGGGCGGAGGATTAGTGGCGATCGGACATCATGCCCGAGAACGCAATTCGCAGGGGGGGTGGGGGAGAGAATCACGCCCGGGTCCGCAATCGTGGGGGGGTGCAGGCATCATGCCCGAGTCCGCAATTCGTGCAAGGGGGGTGTGTATGTTGTGCGGGTATCATGCCCGTCTCCACAATCATGGGGGGATGCAGGCATCATGCCTGAGCCTGCAATTCGTGGAGGGGTGTGGGCTTCATCCCCAAGTGTCCGCAATTCGTGGGGGGGATGGGTTGTGTGGGCATCCAGGGGCAAACGCAGGATTTGTGTGGAAGGGTTTCCGTGGGATATAGATATAATATACATCATGTATATAGTAGTCGGTGTGCGGGCATCATTACAGAGTCCACAATTGCGGGGGAGAAGGGGTGCGGGCATCGTGCCCGAGTCCACAATTTGCAGGGCACGGGTGCGGGCATCATGCGGGGGTTGCAGGCAGGGCCGGTGCTAAGGTGATCAGCGCCCTCCTGCAAACTATACATTTTGCGCCCTCCTACAAATACAGATGTGGCCACTCTCATCCTACCAGCAAGCAGCCACATTGCGCTGATGACTAGCCACGGCAAGCTGCATCCCATTCGCAGGAGTGTACACACCGGGGGTGATTCCGAGTTGTTCGCTCGTTAGATTTTTTCGCAAATTTTTAGCACAAAAGTTTGCTATTTTACTCACGGCCTAACGAAGATTTTTCATCGTTTTAGTGATCGGAGTGTGATTGACAGGAAGTCGGTGTTTCTGGGCGGAAACTGGCCGTTTTATGGGAGTGTGCGGAAAAACGCTGGCATTTCTGGGAAAAACGCGGGAGTGTCTGAAGAAACGGGGGAGTGTCTGGGCGAACGCTGGGTGTGTTTGTGACGTCAAACCAGGAACGAAAAAGACTGAACTGATCGCAGTGTAGGAGTAAGTCTCGAGCTACTCAGAAACTGCTAAGAAATTTCTATTCGCAAATCTGCTAATCTTTCGTTTGCAATTCTGCTAAGCTAAGATACACTCCCAGAGGGCGGCGGTTTAGCGTGTGCAAAGCTGCTAAAAGCAGCTAGCGAGCGAACTCGGAATGAGGGCCACCATGCGATCCTAATGATAGCGCATTCATGGACACCCGCAGGCACGCTTATTGCAGAAAACAAGTTGCATTTGCCACAATTAGCCTTTAAGCTGAGGAGGGACACAGCTGTATGTCTGCTTGACATGTCTCTTTACTATGTTTCATAGGGGTCTATTCATGATGCAGTGTAAACAGTGGAGAAGTTGCCTATGGCAACCAATCAGTGTTGAGGGAACATTTATAAAGTGTATTCTATACAATTATATAAGCTGATTGGTTGCCATGGGCAACTTCTTCACTGACTTACTTCTCCACACTTTTCACTGCTTCGTGAATAGACCCCACAGAAATGTGAAAAGAGAGAGAGGGTGATCGGGTGAGTGTTAGAGACGGTGGGTGACAGGAAAGTCAGTAGGTGACAGGGAGAGGGTGACAGGAGAGAGAGCGGACGGGAAAAGGGTAACAGCAGGGAGAGGCAGTGGGAGAAGGGTAGAGAGTGAAGCTAGGGAGAGGCAGTGACCAGTGAGTGGAGGAAGGTGACAAGCAGAGGGTGAAAACAGAGGGTGACATTGAGAGGGTGAGAGTCACTGGGTAACAAGCGAGAGGTGATGGGGAAATGGTGAACAACAGGAAGAGTGTAATAGAAGAGAGGTGACGGAGTGAGGGTTAATACCCCTTTTACACCACCAGCATATAACACGGATTATTGCACATGAAGGTGCATAACCCGTGTTGCTGGCTGGTGTAAAAGGTTCGAGTTGGAATAATCCGGGTCGAGTGACCCGGTATTCCAACTCGGGTGGTTTGCAGGGTTGAACACGTGTTCAACTCGGCAAACTTTGCAGTGTACAGTGAATGTGCGGGCGGCGCTTGGAGATCATGTGATCTCCAAGTGCCACCCCCGCCGCGTCACTGGCAATATGCCGGGTTGGCGAGTGCAGTGGGAAAGGGAGCTGACGCAGGGCGCAGCCGGGTAGCACCCGTGTCAGGCTCCCGGCTGCGACCCGCGCTGTTGGTCTAAAAGCGGTATAAGAGTCAGTGAGTGATAGGGTGACGGGCGGGGAGAGGCAGTGGGTGACAGGCAGTGGGAAACTGCATTAATTAAAAAACAAAAACACATTAATATGCCACTCCCCCATACAAATTTTTAATATACCGTCCCCCCCTCCCCTGCACACATTAATATACCACCACCCCCTCCCCTGCATACATTAATATACCACCATACCACCCCCTCCCCTGCACACATTAATATACCCCCCCCTCCCCTGCACACATTAATATACCCCCCTGCACACACTAATATACCACCCCACCTCCCCTGCATACATTAATATACCCCTCTCCCCTGCACACACTAATATACCCCCCCTCCCCTGCACACATTAATATACCCCCCCTCCGCTGCACACACTAATATACCACCACCCCTCCGCTGCACACATTAATATACCCCCCTCCGCTGCACACATTAATATACCCCCCTCCGCTGCACACACTAATATACCACCCCCCCTCCCCTGCACACACTAATATACCCCCCTGCACACACTAATATACCCCCCTTCCCCTGCACACATTAATATACCCCCCTCCCCTGCACACATTAATATACCACCCCCCCTCCCCTGCACACACTAATATACCCCCCTGCACACACTAATATACCCCCCCCCCTCCCCTGAACACATTAATATACCACCCCCCCTCACCTGCACACATTAAAATACCACCACCCCTACCCTGCACACACTAATATACCCCCCTGCACACACTAATATACCCCCCTCCCCAGCACACACTAATATACCCCCCTGCACACACTAATATACCACCCCCCTCCCCTGCACACACTAATATACCACCCCTCCTCCCCTGCACACACTAATATACAACCCCCCTCCCCTGCACACACTAATATACACCCCCACCTGGGACATACTAAAAGGAATGACACTCTGGTCTGCATAAATGGAATGCCAATTGACTATAATGGGAGTAGATTGAACATTTATATATATTTCCAAAAATCTTAAACTTATGAACTATATCTTCAGCACACTTCTTCCTAAGGTGATGTCACATATTATAAATCCAGAATGACGCGGAATGACTGCGGTTTGCTATGGAATGACAGCTGTTTTCTCCACCGCCCCTAAGCAAAATTAGCATGAAAGCACTGCATATGTCCCATATAAAACCCCCGATTTTTATATGATCCCCTAAGCGCACACAATAATCCTTTTCCATATGCGTCCGTCTACATCTGTAGCCTACTATACATGTCACATCATGCGGAATGACGGCGGTTTGCTATGGAATGACAACTGTTTTCTCCACCGCCCCTAAGCAAAATTAGTATGAAAGCAGTGCATATGTCCCATATAAAACCCCTGATTTTTCTATGATCCCCTAAGCGCACACACTAATCCTTTTCCAAACGTGTCCGCCTACATCATTAGCCTACTATACATGTCACATAATGTGGAATGACGGCGCTTTGCTATGGAATGACAGGTGTTTTCTCCACCGCCCCTAAGCAAAATTAGCATGAAAGCAGTGCATATGTCCCATATAAAACCCCCGATTTTTCTATGATCCCCTAAGCGCACACAATAATCCTTTTCCATATGCGTCCGCCTACATCATTAGCCTACTATACATGTCACATAATGCGGAATTATGGCGGTTTTCTATGGAATGACAGCTGTTTTATCCACCGCCCCTAAGCAAAATTAGCATGAAAGCAGTGCATATGTCCCATATAAAACCCCCGATTTTTCTATGATCCCCTAAGCGCACACACTAATCCTTTTCCATATGCGTCCGCCTACATCTGTAGCCTACTATACATGTCACATCATGCGGAATGACGGCGGTTTGTTATGGAATGACAGCTGCTTTATCCAGCGCCCCTAAGCAAAATTAGCATGAAAGCAGTGCATATGTCCCATATAAAACCCCTGATTTTTATATGATGCCCTAAGCGCACACACTAATCCTTTTCCATATGCGTCCGCCTATATCAGTAGCCTACTATACGTGTCACATAATGCAGAATTATGGCAGCTTGCTATGGAATGACAGCTGTTTTATTCGCCACCTCTAAGCAAAATTAGCATGAAAGCAGTTTATATGTCCCATATAAAACCCCAACATTTTCTATGATCCCCTAAACTCACACACTAATCCTTTTCCAAACGTGTCTGCCTACATCATTAGCCTACTATACATGTCACATCATGCGGAATGACGGCGCTTTGCTATGGAATGACAGGTGTTTTATCCACCGCCCCTAAGCAAAATTAGCATGAAAGCAGTGCATATGTCCCATATAAGACCCCCAATTTTTCTATGATCCCCTAAGCGCACACAATAATCCTTTTCCATATGCGTCCGCCTACATCATTAGCCTACTATACATGTCACATAATGTGGAATGACGGTGCTTTGCTATGGAATGACAGGTGTTTTATCCACCGCCCCTAAGCAAAATTAGCATGAAAGCACTGCATATGTCCCATATAAAACCCCCGATTTTTCTATGATCCCCTAAGCGCACACAATAATCCTTTTCCATATGCGTCCGCCTACATCATTAGCCTACTATACATGTCACATAATGTGGAATGACGGCGCTTTGCTATGGAATGACAAGTGTTTTATCCACCGCCCCTAAGCAAAATTAGCATGAAAGCACTGCATATGTCCCATATAAGACCCCCAATTTTTCTATGATCCCCTAAGCGCACACACTAATCCTTTTCCATATGCGTCCGCCTACATCATTAGCCTACTATACATGTCACATAATGTGGAATGACGGCGCTTTGCTATGGAATGACAGCTGCTTTATCCACCGCCCCTAAGCAAAATTAGCGTGAAAGCACTGCATATGTCCCATATAAAACCCCCGATTTTTCTATGATCCCCTAAGCGCACACAATAATCCTTTTCCATATGCGTCCGCCTACATCATTAGCCTACTATACATGTCACATAATGCGGAATTATGGCGGTTTTCTATGGAATGACAGCTGTTTTTACCACCGCCCCTAAGCAAAATTAGCATGAAAGCACTGCATATGTCCCATATAAGACCCCCGATTTTTCTATGATCACCTAAGCGCACACACTAATCCTTTTCCATATGCGTCCGCCTACATCATTAGCCTACTATACATGTCACATAATGTGGAATGACGGCGCTTTGCTATAAATGGGGGGTATAAATTGGGTCCCATTTATTTATAGGACCTTTCATCTGTTTGGGGCGAGTGCTTTTTTGAATTTTGTTTTCTTTTTCTTTTTGTCTCGTTCCGTTCTTCCCTTCGACCGGCCAGCGGGGGGCGCCGCGCGCGCGGACTGGCGGCCGCCCCTGGCCGCTCGGGGACTTTGCATTCAAATGGGTGGGGTGTTTTTGTCTTTTGCCTGTTTTTCACTTTCCCCCCTCTCAATCGTGTATTCCCTCGTCTGGCCAGCGGGGGGCGCCGCGGCGGTGACACAGGGGAGGGTTCATCCTGGCGGGCCGGGTACCTTTCGTCTGTGTGGGGCGAGTGCTTTTTTGAATTCTTTTTGTCTCGTTCCGTTCTTCCCTTCGACCGGCCAGCGGGGGGCGCCGCGCGCGCGGACCGGCGGGGCCCGGGGTCCTGCGTCCCACTTACTTTCTCCCGACGGGAATTGTTTCTTTTTTTTTATCCGAAAGGACACACAGAATCTGCACCCCCCGCAGTGGCGTCAGGCGGCCACCGGGGGCGCCGCGGCGGGGATCCGGGCGGCGCCCGAGCGCCGCCTTCCCGTCCGCTGGGCCAAGGGGGCCGGGACGGGTCGCGCGCCGCCGTTTCCCCCCGATCAGCGCGGTCCGAGCCGCCTCTGGCCACCGGGGGGCGCCGTCGGGGGGAGCGGGGGCACCCCCGCCGCCTGCACGCGTCGGGCCTCTCCCCGGGCCCCGGCCAGCGAGCGTCGGACTCCAGCGCGGAAGTGTCGCCGATGAGTGCGGACCAGGGCGCCCGCGGCCCAGCGGCACTTCCAGGGGTTCGGGGAGGAGATGGGTGAAGCCTGGGTCGAGCGCGCCCTCGGCCGTCCGTGTCACTACCCGCCGGAGCACACCTCCGCCAAATCAGTAGGTACCAACGAGGCGAGCGAGAGAGCCAGGACTCTGTCCGGGGCCGATAAGCCCGTTTCCCTGGAGCTCCTGCGAAAGGACCCGTGGCAGAATAGGCACGGAGCTCACAAAGCAGCAGGGCCGGAGCTCGGAGAGCAGCAGGGCCGGAGCTCGGAGAGCAGCAGGGCCGGAGCTCGGAGAGCAGCAGGGCCGGAGCTCGGAGAGCAGCAGGGCCGGAGCTCGGAGAGCAGCAGGGCTGGGGCTCTCTCCCGTCCATAGGCTGCCCAGGCAGGGCTCCAGGAGCCCAGTACCAGCTCTCCCCGTCCGACAGCCTCCTCTCTAGAAGCGGAGAGCGGACGCAGTCGGGCTCCCGGACCGGGGCCCTGGGAGAAGGTTTGGGAGAGCCCTGCCGGGAGCCACCTGGACGTGTGGACCTGGACCGGGGGGGTGGTCGAAGACGGAATCGCGGAGGTCTCTCTCTCTCTCCAGGACTTCCAGCCTCCCGTTCCCCCGACTCCCCCTTCCGAGGCCGAGACGGGGCAGCGCCGGGCGTCCGGTGGAGCCCGGCCCGTCTCCCTCTCCCCCCGGCGGCAGCGCCCCCCGGCGGGCCGAATCGGGTATTGCGATTCGCGGAAGTTCAGCCGATGAGTGCGGAGGGGCGCCCCTCGGGCCGTGAGGCGCCTCCGGGAGCCCGGGGAAGCGTTGGAGTACGCACCGCGAGAGCGTCGCGCACGCCGCCCGTCCCGCTACTCCCGAGGGAACCGGCCAGAGAGCATCACAGGTGGCGAGCAGAGTCAAGCCGGAAAAGAGAAAACGGAGGGCTGCGGTTGACGCGAGAGAAGGGCCCCCGTCTCCTTTCTCCGCAACCCGATCGATGTGGCACCCCGCGCCCCGGCGGGGAGGGACGATCGCTCGGCCGGAACCCAGGGGTCTCTGCCAGCTCCAGGCGAACCTGACCCTCCCTCTGCCCATGGCGCGCCCGGAACCCCTCCGCCCAGAGAGGGCGTCCGGTCCCCAGGCGTCCGCCCGAGCGCTCCGGTTTCCGGAGCCGGGCAGGCCCCGCACCTGTACCCCGTGCGGTGCGGTCTGCTCCGAGTCTGTCCCGGGGGCCCGAAGCGTTTACTTTGAAAAAAATAAGAATTTACTCACCGGTAATTCTATTTCTCGTAGTCCGTAGTGGATGCTGGGAACTCCGAAAGGACCATGGGGAATAGCGGGCTCCGAAGGAGGCTGGGCACTCTAGAAAGATTTATGACTACCTGGTGTGCACTGGCTCCTCCCACTATGACCCTCCTCCAAGCCTCAGTTAGGACACTGTGCCCGGACGAGCGTACACAATAAGGAAGGATTTTGAATCCCGGGTAAGACTCATACCAGCCACACCAATCACACCGTATAACTCGTGATATTAAATCCCGTAAACAGTATGAAACAACTGAGCCTCTCAACAGATGGCTCAACCATAACCCGATTTAGTTAACAATAACTATGTACAAGTATTGCAGATAAACCGCACTTGGGATGGGCGCCCAGCATCCACTACGGACTACGAGAAATAGAATTACCGGTGAGTAAATTCTTATTTTCACTGACGTCCTAGTGGATGCTGGGAACTCCGAAAGGACCATGGGGATTATACCAAAGCTCCCAAACGTGCGGCAGAGTGCGGATGACTCTGCAGCACCGAATGAGAGAACTCCAGGTCCTCCTTAGCCAGGGTATCAAATTTGTAGAATTTTGCAAACGTGTTTGCCCCTGACCAAGTAACAGCTCGGCAAAGTTGTAAAGCCGAGACCCCTCGGGCAGCCGCCCAAGATGAGCCCACCTTCCTTGTGGAATGGGCATTGACAGATTTTAGCTGTGGCAGGCCTGCCACAGAATGTGCAAGCTGAATTGTACTACAAATCCAACGAGCAATAGTCTGCTTAGAAGCAGGAGCACCCAGCTTGTTGGGTGCATATAAAATAAACAGCGAGTCAGATTTTCTGACTCCCGCTGTCCTGGAAACATATATTTTCAGGGCCCTGACAACGTCTAGCAACTTGGAGTCCTCCAAGTCCTTAGTAGCCGGAGGCACCACAATAGGCTGGTTCAGGTGAAACGCTGACCTTAGGGAGAAACTGGGGACGAGTCCTCAATTCTGCCCTATCCATATGGAAAATCAGATAAGGGCTTTTACATGATAAAGCCGCCAATTCTGGTACTCGCCTGGCCGAAGCCAAGGCCAATAACATGACCACTTTCCACGTGAGATATTTCAGATCCACGGTCTTTAGTGGCTCAAACCAATGTGATTTTAAGAAACTCAACACCACGTTGAGATCCCAAGGTGCCACAAGAGGCACAAATGGGGCTGAATATGCAGCACTCCTTTTACAAATATATAGATTGGTAAATGCTCAATTAGCTTAGTGATATCATTCAGGTGCTCGAAAGGAAGGGGTATTTCTGAGCAAGAAAAAAAGCAATTGTTTCCCCAGCACACTGAATGGATAACAGTAACCAGATATAAATCCCACATGATAATAGAATTCAGAGATCTTCGTTACACATATTTGCGCAAATGTGTGGTTAAGCCCCAAAGCCGCTTTTCTTGCTCCTTTTACAAATGTCTGAACTTCAGGTACTGAAGCTAGTTCTTTTTGAAAGAAAATCGACAGAGCCGAGATCTGTACCTTAATGGAACCTAATTTTAGGCCCATATTCACTCCTGCTTGCAGGAAATGCAGAAATCGACCTAGTTGAAATTCCTCTATTGGGGCCCTTTCGGCCTCACACCATGCAACATATTTCCGCCATATGCGATGATAATGATTTGCTGTAACCTCTTTCCTGGCTTTAATAAGCGTAGGAATGACTTCTTCCGGAATGCCCTTTTCCTTTAGGATCCGGCGTTCAACCGCCATGCCGTCAAACGCAGCCGCGGTAAGTCTTGGAACAGACAGGGCCCTTGCTGTAGCAGGTCTTGTCTGAGCGGCAGAGGCCACGGGTCCTCTGAGATCATCTCTTGAAGTTCCGGGTACCACGCTCGTCTTGGCCAATCCGGAACCCCGAGAATTGTGTTTACTCCTCGCCTTCTTATTATTCTCAATACCTTTGGTATGAGAGGCAGAGGAGGGAACACATAAACTGACTGATACACCCACAGTGTCACTAGAGCATCCACAGCTATTGCCTGAGGGTCTCTTGACCTGACGCAACACCTCTCTAGTTTTTTGTTTAGGCGGGACGCCATCATGTCCACCTGTGGACAATACCACTGATTTACAATCATTTGGAAGACTTCTAGATGAAGTCCCCACTCTCCCGGGTGGAGGTCGTGCCTGCTGAGAAAGTCTGCTTCCCAGTTGTCCACTCCCGGAATGAACACTGCTGACAGTGCTAGTAGATGATTTTCCGCCCATCGGAGAATTCTTGTGGCTTCTGCCATTGCCATCCTGCTTCTTGTGCCGCCCTGTCGATTCACATGGGCGACTGCCGTGATGTTGTCTGACTGAATCAGCACCGGCTGGTGTAGGAGCAGGGATTTTGCTTGACTTAGGGCATTGTACATGGCCCTTAGTTCCAGAATATTTATGTGAAGGGAAGTCTCCTGACTTGACCATAGTCCTTGTTAGTTTCTTCCCCTTGTGACTGCCCCCCAGCCTCGAAGGCTGGCATCCGTGGTCACCAGGACCCAGTCCTGTATGCCGAATCTGCGGCCCTCTAGAAGATGAGCACTGTGCAGCCACCACAGAAGAGACACCCTGGTTCTTGGAGACAGGGTTATTAAACGATGCATCTGAATATGCGATCCGGACCACTTGTCCAACAGGTCCCACTGAAAGATTCTGGCATGGAACCTGCCGAATGGAATTGCCTCGTAAGAAGCTACCATCTTTCCCAGGCCCCGCGTGCAGTGATGCACCGATACCTGTTTTGGTTTCAGGAGGTCTCTGACTAGAGAAGACAACTCCCTGGCTTTCTCCTCCGGGAGAAACACTTTTTTTTTGACTGTGTCCAGAATCATACCCAGGAACAATATACGTGTAGTCGGAACCAGCTGTGACTTTGGGATATTCAGAATCCAGCCGTGCTGGCGCAGCACTTCCTGAGATAGTGCTACTCCCACCAACAACTGTTCCTTGGACCGTGCCTTTATTAGGAGATCGTCCAAGTACGGGATAATTAAAACTTCCTTTTTTCGAAGGAGTATCATCATTTCGGCCATTACCTTGGTAAACACCCTCGGTGCCATGTACAGTCCAAACGGCCGTGTCTGGACTTGGTAATAGCAGACCTGTACCACAAATCTGAGGTACTCCTGGCGAGGATGGTAAATGGGGACAAGCAGGTAAGCATCCTTGATGTCCCGGGATACCATGTAATCCCCCTCATCCAGGCTTGCAATAACCGCCCTAAGCGATTCCATCTTGAACTTGAATTTTTTTATGTATGTGTTCAAGGATTTTAAATATAAAATGGGTCACACCAAACCATGCGGTTTTGGTACCCCAAACCGTGTGGAATAGTAACCCCGTCCTTGTTGAAGTAGGGGCCCTTGAGTATTACCTGCTGGGAATACCGCTTATTAATTGCCTCTAGCACAGCCTCCCTGCCTGAGGGAGTTGTCGGCAAGGCATATTTGAGGAAACGGCGGGGGGGAGACATCTCGAATTCCAGCTTGTACCCCTGAAATACTACTTGAAAGAAACAGGGATCCACCTGTGAGCGAGCCCACTAATTGCTGACATTTTTGAGACGGCCCCCCACCGTACATGGCTACACCTGTGGAGCACCCGCGTCATGCTGTGGACTCACAGGAAGCGGGGGAAGAATTTTGATTCTGGGAACAGGCTGACTGGTGCAGTTTTTTCCCTCTTCCCTTGTCTCTGTACAGAAAGGAAGCGCCATTTGACCCCCTTGCTTTTCTGAAGCCGAAAGGACTGTACCTGATAATACAGTGCTTTCTTAGTCTGTGAGGAAACCTGAGGTAAAAATATTTCTTCCCAGCAGTTGCTGTGGATACAAGGTCCCAGAGACCATCCCCAAATCATTCCTCACCCTTATAAGGCAGAATCTCTATGCGCCTTTTAAGTCAGCATCACCTGTCCAGTGACAGGTCTCTAATACCCTCCTGACAGAATGGACATTACATTCATTTTGGATGCCAGCCGGCAAAATATCCCTCTGTGCATCCCTCATATATAAGACGACGTCTTTAATATGTTCTCATATTAGCAAACTAGTATGCTTGACAGGGTCACCGACCACGCTGCAGCAGCACGCTCTGCAGGTCTCAGTCTAGTACCTGAGTGTGTAAATACAGACTTCAGGATAGCCTCCTGCTTTTTATCAACAGGTACCTTCAAAGTGGGCATTCCTAAAACGGCAGTGCCACCTTTTTTGACAACCGTGTGAGCGCCTTATCCACCCTAGGCGATATCTCCCAGCGTAACTTATCCTCCTGGCGGGAAAGGGTACGCCATCAGTAACTTTTTAGAAATTACCAGTTTTTTAACGGGGGAACCCACGCTTTTCACACACTTCATTTATTCATCTGATGGGGGAACAAAACACTGCCTGCTTTTTCTCCCCAACCTAAAACCCATTTTTAGAGGTGCTTGGGTTAATGTCAGAAATGTATAACACATTTATTATTTGCCGGGATGAAGTCCCGGATGTTCCTAGTGGATTGTGTATATGTCTCAACCTTGTCGACACTGAAGTTAGACTCCGTGTCGACATCTGTGTCTGCCATCTGAGAGAGCGGGCATTTTTGAGCCCCTGATGGCCTTTTGAGACGCCTGGGCAGGCGCGGGCTGAGAAGCCGGCTGTCCCACAGTTGTTACGTCATCCACCCTTTTATGTAAGGAGTTGACACTGTCGGTTAATACCTTTCACCTATCCATCTACTCTGGTGTCGGCCCCACAGGGGGCGACATCACATATATCGGCCTCTGCTCCGTCACCATATAAGCCTCCTCATTCAACATGTCGACACAGCAGTACCGACACACCGCAAACACACAGGGAATGCTCTAAACGAGGACAGGACCCACAAAAGCCCTTTGGGGGGACAGAGTGAGAGTATGCCAGCACACACCAGAGCGCTACATAATGCAGGGACTAACTGAGTTATGTCCCCTATAGCTGCTGTTTCTATATAATGTATACTGCGCCTAAATTTAGTGCCCCCCTCTCTTTTTTAACCCTTTTCTGTAGTGTAGACTGCAGGGGAGAGCTAGGGAGCTTCCTTCCAGCGGAGCTGTGAGGGAAAAATGGCGCCAGTGTGCTGAGGGAGATAGCTCCGCCCCTTTTCTGCGGCCTATTCTCCCGCTTTTTTATGGAATCTGGCAGGGGTATTTACCTCATATATAGCCCCTGGGGCTATATATTGAGGTATTTTTGCCAGCCAAGGTGTTTTTATTGCTGCCTCAGGGCGCCCCCCCCAGCGCCCTGCACCCTCAGTGACCGGAGTGTGAAGTGTGTGAGAGGAGCAATGGCGCACAGCTGCAGTGCTGTGCGCTACCTT